>NC_134473.1:6448996-6455429 GCF_964194025.1 Convolutriloba macropyga | reverse complement strand
TTATTATTATTACTATGATTGTTATTATTATTATTGTTATTACTATTGATATACTGTTTTTATTATCCTTAATATTAATATTTTTATTATTATTATTATTATTTATATTATTATTATTATTATTATTATTATTATTATTTTTATTATTATTATTATTATTATTATTATTATCATTATTATTAATAGTACTGTTAATAAAATTATTATTATTATTATTACTATTATAATCATCAGTGTTATTATTATTATTATTATTATTATTATTATTATTATTATTATTATTATTTTTTAATATTATCAGTTTTATTACTAATATTTTTGGTGTTATTGTTATTATTATATTTTTGTTATTAGTCCTTTTTTTAATATTATTATTAATATTGTTTTTAATATTATTATTATTATTATTATTATTATTATTATTTTTATTATTATTATTATTATTATTATTATTATTATTATTATTATTATTACTATTATTATTATTATTATTATTATTATTATTATTATTATTATTATTATTATTATTATTATTATTATTATTATTATTATTATTATTATAATTATTATTATTATTATTAGTAGTAGTATTATATTACTATTATTAGTACTGTTATTATTATTATTATTATTATTATTATTATTGTTATTATTATTATTATTATTTTTATTATTATTATTATTATTATTATTGTTGTGTGCACAAACTCTCGTTGTGCAGATTAATGAATTGCTAGGCTTGAGGCTGTAAAAGGCTAGCGCGATAAGAATTAACTCTCTCTTTACTTGTTTAAGATCTCTCTTGACACCATGTGCGCTTCTCACTTGCGCTCCGTTTGGAGCGTACGAATGATGACTGGTACAACCAGTAAATGAACTAACAAAGCGTGCAACATATTTACAACTACGAACAGTTATAATATAGTAACATAAGGAGTCTTTTATACGAGTTTCATATTAATACTTGTAGGTCTTGGTTGCAGTGTGAGTAGGTGTCTCACCACATTCCCCCCCTCTTGGAGAATCTAGATTTGCAGTTAATAATTGGAGTTCTCGTTAGTATCCTTGGTTGTGGTGTTCTGGGAGTTTATGTCCCGTTCGGGATCTGGTACGTCGGGGGTCCAGTCCATGGAGTCTGAGTGCTGTGCGTTTCGAGTAGGGGCAGAGTTGACGGAGGCGGTATGGAATGAGTCTTGTGAGTCTGAGGATAGTATGACTATATCTTGTCCGAAAGTAGTGCAGTTCGGGTTAATGCTTAGTGCGTCTTGTGGGGGCTGTCCTCGGAGGTGTCGACAAAATCGATGACAGTAGTGTTCTTGTGTTTTAGATCTTGTGTGGAGTCGTCCGTTGATGGGGATAATGAGATGTTGGCTATGGCTTTCTCTACGTTCAGCTTTTTGACTGTGGCTTCTGCTTTGGACTTTCGAATGTTTCGCATTGGAGGTGATTTCGCGATTGTTGACACGGTGCTCCGTTTGGGGGTGAGCATGAAGTCGGCTGCCGATGACGACGTGGCTATTATGAACGGTTTTGTGTGCCCTGGGGATCGTTCCTTGAACACGCGTGTCGTGGGTTTCTTGCTGAGTTCGTTGAAGTTGACTTGGTTCTGACTTAGTTGGAAGGCGTAGCTTTGTTTCAGGGCTGCGAGTTTAGCTTTCATTAATTTTGTGTTGGCTGTTCTCCTGGCTGCTGATACAGTTGCCTTCTTTCGTATGCATGATTGTTTACCCTTTTGTGCTTTCCCTGGGGATTTCTTGTTGAACTTTTTTCTTTCCTCCTGTTGTTCTTGTGAGGATCGGGGATACATTGAATGACGGACTTGGCATTGAGTTCGATGGATGTACATCGTCGATGGGTGTAGACGTCTCATGTTGTTGTGTCTTTGCTGTGGAACTCGTTTCTTCATAGTTGACCTTTCGCTTGCGGGGTTGTTGAATGTTGGGTTGTGCCGATTGCCTTGGGTTCTTCGAGTTGTCACCCATTTGGGATGTCTTCGACAGCTGTGCTTTTTCCGCCTTTTGGGGAGACAACAGTGGTGCATTGTCCGACTCCGAGGTGTCCGACGACTGGGATACTTCCGATTGGGATTCCTGGTGGTTCGGCTCGTCCTGTTGGTACTGTATGTCCAGGTTAATTTCCGAGTTGGTTTCCCTGTCCCAGATCGCGGCCGGCGTCAGGCTTGGGTTCTGGAGTAGTCGTTTGTCTTGGTCTAAGCATTGCTTGCAATTTTCTGCCCTGAGGGCTGGGTGTATCTGGGGAAACCAGATCAAATTCGCCAATCTGATCATTCCCACTTGGCCCGGGTGGGTTCTGTGTACGGCGTTGATGACCAGATTTTGGAGTTGGTGGGGAATAACTAGCTTGCCGTCGTACAACAGGCATCCTGATCGGGCTACGGCTAGGTCATTTCGAAGGTTGTAATAATATCTGGAGACTAGCTTTAGTTGGTCCCAATTGTGGTTTTTTACTAACCGAATAATGTTTTGTAGGTTTTTATCTTTGAGGGTAGCCTCGGCTAGGAATTCCTCGCCGAATACACGGGAGAGGTTGAGTCGATAATTCGGGGCCGTTTCGTTCTCAAACTCGAATAGAGGGGCATGTTTGTTTTCGTCTATTGGCTCTCGGCCTTGTCCTAAGTTCGAGGTTGGGGGTGTGTTGTCCGTTTGGGTTGCCACTGAGATTGGGGTGTTTTGAGTGGGGGAGTTATTGAGGTAGTTGTGCGACATTGTTGTTGTTTTTTGTCTTCTGGCTCGTTTTATGATTTCTCTGTCGAATGTATTTAGATTCGGTCTATTTCTTGTGACCACGTTTATTTTTCGACTGGATTGTAAGTAGTAATTGTTGGGATTAAAGAGTAATGGGGTTTTCTGTTTGTCTGGGAGGTTAGAAGAATTTGTGTTGGAGTAAATTTTGATGTTTTTGGGATCTTGAATGTTTTTGTGTATAGAACTTTGAAATTTTGAATTGGAATGTGAATTTGAATTAACTAGCGAGAAAGAGTGCGACTGTTTATGGCAAGAAAAATGGCGAAAAGCATTCGCTGTATTTTGATTTTGATTGCGCTGAGCGTTGTTAATTGCGTCATGTGATTTGTGTGCTAATCCGAATGGAGCGATCTGATTGGTTGAAATGTTGTGTTTACGTTCTTCATTCAAAAGTGTGAAAGTAAATTCTCTAATTCTGTTTATTACGAAGAGTTCATCATCTGGGCTTATTGGGGGGGGTTGGTGTGGATTTCTGCTTAGGTAATCAGTGAAGCCCATGTCTTTCCCCGGTATATGTTGGATTGAAAAAGTATATGGGAGTAGTTTGTCTACCCAGCGAATCAGTCGGCTTTGTCGTGATTTATTCGCCCGATTGGGTTTGAGTGCGGAAAATAGGGCTGTGTGGTCTGTTATTAGTTCGAATTTTGATCCTAGTAAGTAATATTTGAAATGGTTGGTTGCCCAAACTACTGATAGTAGTTCTAATTCGTTTGTACTATATTTCATTTCTGCCTCGTTTAAGAAACGGCTGGCGTAAGCTATGGGGAACCATCCCTCTGGGTATTGTTGTTCTAATACCGCTCCAAGTCCCGTGTGGCTTGCGTCACATTTCAGACGTGTTTTACGATGTTTATCGAAGTGTTTTTTCTCTGTAATTTTTGAGATTTCTGCCTTTATTTTGTCTAAGGCTTTTGTATGTAGTTCTTCCCAACGTATTTTGTTGTTTGTTATGTTTTCTTTTCTTAGCAGGGGTCTTATGGGGTTGAGTAGGTTGGCTAGGTTGGGTATAAATTTAATGAGTTGGTGTATTGAGCCCATAAGGGAACGAAGTTGTTTTAGTGTGTTAAGAGGTTTTAGGTTCATTATGGAGTCTGTCTTTTTTACTGTAGGGGAGATTCCCGATTGGGTAATTTTGTAGCCTAACCAGGTTATTGAGGATTTGGAAAATTTGCCTTTTTCTAATTTGATGGCTAGGTTTTCCTTGTCAAGTCTGGATAGGACCTTATATATATCGTGTTCGTGGTCAAGGGTGGAGCCTTTTGTTATGATTAGTATGTCATCTAAAAAGTTGAATTTGTTGTCGATGTTTTCGAGCGTTTTGTCCAGTGTTTTTTGGAATGTGGCAGGCATATCACTTAGACCGTAGAATCCGTTTACGAACTGATATGTGCCAGTTGATTTGCCCCCGAGTATGTTGAAGTTGCAATGTTTTCTAATTTCGGGGTGTAGTGGGATTTGGCTGTATGCGTATTTTAGATCAACTTTCGAGAATAGGAAATTGCCTTGTTTATTCTTATTGTCTGAGATGTATTTGGCGACTGAGTTCATTAGATTGTCGATGGATTGCATTTGATATTTATTTTTATCGATTGCATCATTCAGTAGTTTTGAGTCGAGTGCTAGTTTGATGGATTGGTCATGTTTCACTGTTATTACTACGGGGCTTATAAAGACCTGGTCGGAGCATTTTTCTAGTTTTATTATTTGGTTTGTGTTAAGTAAATGTTGTATCTCCTTCTCTACTTTTTCCGTTAAGTGGAGTGGAACCCTTCGGCCTTTGTGTTGGTACGGTGAGATGTCTTGTTTTAGCGTTGATTTAGCAATATGGTTTTTGGATTTTCCCAAACGGGAGCAGAGGTGTGGGAATTTCTTTATGATTTTTATTTCTAGTCTATCATCCAAATTAATGTTGTTAATATTTGTATCTTTATTTTGCGAGAGGGCGAATCCAAGTTTCCCCAATATATCTCGTCCCATCAAGTTCACAGTGTTTGCGTTGACCACCAGGATTTCGTTGTTTGTTGCTTCTCGGAGTCCCGATCGGAGGTTCATCTGTATTATTCCAGTTATAGGGATCTCTATGTTATTGAAGCATCTGTACTGGGTCTGGCTGTTGGTTGGTTTTTTCCATTTGGCTGATTTGCACATTTGTATTATCCTATTTGCTTCCGCTTTACAGATGAAGCTTCGAGGGCTGCCTGTGTCTGCGAGCCAGTTTGTCTCGAACGTGTCTGTGGATGTTTTGATCCAGATTTCATCTGAGATGTTTGGGGATAGTTTTTGTGGGTGTGCGTTGACAAAGTTTTTTGGATGTACGAGGTTTACAGTATTCCAGCTGTCGAATACTTCCTGGATGTAAAACGTGTTTTCAAGATCTAATGTTTCGTCCGTAGTTTCCGTTCGGGTATCCTGGAGTTGTTGTTCTTCCTGTTGTTGTTCATGCGTGGGTCTAATATTCCTGACTCGTCTAGTTTGTGGGAATGTTTGCTGGGGTGGGGTTGTTTGTGGCTTTATTTGTTGTGTTTGCCACATGAATTTTGCTGATTTGCATACTTTACTATAGTGTCCTATTTTTTTGCATAGGTTGCACTGGACTCTTTTTGCTGGGCACACTTGCAAGTGCTCGAAGAGAACTGTATTCCGCAGCGTCGGCAGGGATTTGGGTTGATTGCGGGTCTTTGAGTCTGCGGGTTCCGTGTGGGTGGTCGTGGTCTGGGTGTGAATGAGGTGTTCCTTGGGGTAAATGTAATATTGGATATTTGTTCCGATGCATATGGGGAGTATCGACTGAGTTGGGAGTTTATTGCTTTTTGATTTTCTTGGCCTCTTTCGCGGTTGATGGCGAATTGGAGGACTTGCTGTGCTGTTCGAGTTTCCATCAGGAGTTCTCTTTGTATGTCGGGGTTGGTCATGAAAGCTATAAAGAGGTCTTTGATGAGGTCCTCTTCAGCAGATCCTAGGCGGCACTTTGCGCCTAGGGCTTTTAGGCGACAATGGAAGCTTTCGAGTTTTTCGTTGGGCTTTTGTTTGCAGGTAAAAAGGAGGAAGCGATCATAGGTTATGTTGCGGGGTTGTGTGAAGGAGAGGGAGAGTTCATGTGCCAATTCGAATACTGTGATTCGTTCGATATTTGAGTGGGGGAATCGTTGTTGATATATTCGTTGGGCTTCTGTTCCTAAACTTAAGTATATTAAGTTGCGCACTTTCAGGTCCGCTTCGTCCCACGGTATTCCATCGACTGTTGGGCCTCTGAATGCGATCTGTTTGCAATCGTTGTCCCAGTCTACCTTTCGCTTGTTGTTTCGTAGGTCTCTCTCTCTCTCTGTGTTGTGCCTGTGTTTCGTTTTCAGTTGGGGGTTCGTATGTCGGTTCTATTGGGTAAGTCAAGTCTTTCGTGTCTGGTTTGTGTTTTAGTAGTGAGTCCACGTTTATAGAATTTTTGGCCATTATTGCCAACTTTAGTATAGCTGCCCATATGGGCCATTCCACTGGGGGTTCGACTCCGGTTTCCCAGAAGAATGGGATACCCACTGGGGATCTTGCTATTGTTACAGCAGCTGCTGATTGCGCCATGTTGTGTGCACAAACTCTCGTTGTGCAGATTAATGAATTGCTAGGCTTGAGGCTGTAAAAGGCTAGCGCGATAAGAATTAACTCTCTCTTTACTT
>NC_134473.1:6126496-6443996 GCF_964194025.1 Convolutriloba macropyga | reverse complement strand
TTTAATATTATTATTTTTATTATTATTTTTAGTATTATTATTATTATTAGAATTATTATTATTATTATTATTATTATTATTATTATTATTATTATTATTATTATTATTATTATTATTATTAGTTTTATATTATTATTATTAGTACTGTTATTAAATTACTATTAGTATTAACATTATTATTATTATTGTTATTATTATTATTATTATTATTATTATTATTTTTATTATTATTATTATTATTATTATTATTATTATTATTATTATTATGATTGTTATTATTATTATTATTGTTATTACTATTGATATTACTATTTTTATTATCCTTATTATTGATATTTTTATTATTATTTTTATTATTTATATTATTATTATTATTAATAGTACTGTTATTAAAAATTATTATTATTATTATTATTATTATTATTATTATTATTATTATTAATATTATTATTATTTTTATTATTATCAGTTGTATTATTTTAAAATTTTTAATTGTTATTGTTAATATTATATTTTATTATTAGTCCTTTTTTCAAAATTATTATTAATATTATTATTTTAGTATTATTATTATTATTGTTATTGTTATTTTTATTACTATTTTTATTATTATTATGATTTTTATTATCAGTATTATTATTATTATATTATTATTAGTACTGTTATTAATCTTATTATTATTTTTAGTACTATTATTATTGTTATTATTATTATTAATATTATTATTATTATTATTATTATTATTATTATTATTATTATTATTATTATTATTATTATTATTATTATTATTATTATTATTATTATTATGATTGTTTTTATTATTATTGTCATTATTAATAATATTACTATTTTTATTATCATTATTAATAGTTTTATTATTAATATTATTATTATTATTTATATTATTATTATTACTTCTGTTGTTAATATTATTAGTATTATTATTATTATTATTATTATCATTATTATTATTATCAGTTTTATTACTAAATTTTTATTATTACCATTTTTTTAATATTTTTATTCTAGTACTTTTTTAATATTATTATTTTTATTATTATTTTTAGTATTATTATTATTATTAGAATTATTTTTATTATTATTATTATTATTATTATTATTATTATTTTATTATTATTATTATTATTATTATTATTATTAGTTTTATATTATTATTATTAGTACTGTTATTAATATTACTATTAGTATTAACATTATTATTATTATTGTTTTTATTATTATTATTATTATTATTATTATTATTATTATTATTATTATTATTATTATTATTATTATTAGTATTATTATTATTATTGTTATTACTATTGATATTGCTGTTTTTATAATCCTTATTATTAATTGATTTTATTATTATTATTATTTATATTATTATTATTTTTTATTATTATTAGTACTGTTATTAATATTTTTATTATTGTTATTATTATTATTATTAATTTTATTATTATTATCACTCTTATTATTATTATTATTATTATTATTATTATTATTATTATTATTATTATTTATTATTATTATTATTATTATTATGATCAGTTTTATTACTAAAATTTTCATTATTTTTATTATTATAATTTTATTATTAGTAGTTTTTTTAATATTATTATTATTATTATTAGTATTATTATTATTATTATTATTATTATTATTACTATTATTATTATTATTATTACTGTTATTATTATTATTATTATTATTACTATTATTATTACTATTATTATTATTATTATTATTACTATTATTATTATTATTATTATTATTATTATTATTATTATTATTATTATTATTATTATTATTATTATTATTATTATTATTATTATTATTATTATTATTATTATTATTATTATTATTAGTATTATTATTATTATTATTATTATTATTATTATTATTATTATTATTATTATTATTATTATTATTATTATTATTATTAGTAGTAGTAGTAGTAGTAGTAGTAGTAGTAGTAGTAGTAACTCTTTTAACTTGTTTGTACTTATTGCCATTTTTCCTTTATTTTTTTACTGAATTTAAGGGTTCAAAAAGTAGTAGTAGTAGTAGTAGTAGTAGTAGTAGTAGTAGTAGTAGTAGTAGTAGTAGTAGTAGTAGTAGTAGTAGTAGTAGTAGTAGTAGTAGTAGTAGTAGTAGTAGTAGTAGTAGTAGTAGTAGTAGTACTCATTGCTTTGGTGTTTGAAGGCTGAGATACGACTAGTTGCGCCACAAACTAGAAGACCAGTGCCTCGTTAGCTCGACCATGTGAGCGTAGAGCCGCAGCACATGACCTACCCCCAGGGGACACCACGTGGAGGTGAGGTTGGATTTTGTCCCCCATGAGTACAATCAACCATGAGGTTGGTGAGGTTGGATTTTGTCCCCCATGAGTACAATCAACCATGGCCCCGAGTCCCGGGTAAGGGGTGCTAAGAATCTCCCGAGGAACCAACTCAGAATTGCAACTTTAAACGTCAGAACACTGACCCAAGCCGGATCTCTAGAGGCTTTGAAAATGGATCTGGCGCGATACAAGTTGGATATTCTGGGAGTGCAGGAGACGAGATTGCAGGAGCAAGAAATTGATCTCGGAGACCACAAGCTCTACCTGTCTGACTCGTGGTTGTCTGGTGTAAAGTCGAGACAAGGAGGAGTGGGCGTTGCTGTAAAGAAGTCATTGATAAACAGCATCGTAGAACAAGTGGCTCTAAGTGAACGTATTTGCTACGTCAAGTTCGCGGCTCAGAGGAGAGCCAATCTAGCTGTTGTTGTCTGCTACGCACCTACGAATGAAGCTAGTCTCCAAGAGAAGGATTTGTTTTGGAGTCAACTTTCAGACCTAGTTTCCAGTTTCAAACATAGGGAGCGTATTTGTGTCATCGGTGACCTCAATGCAGAGCCTGGACACCAGTTGAATGACACCATGAGCTGCAGAGGCCCGTTTGGAATGGGTGAAGAAAATGAAAACTCTGAAAAGTTGTTATCATTTTGCACTTCACACAAATTGCTCGTAGGTGGTACATGGTTCCAGCATCGACAAGTGCATCGGTACACCTTCAACCCTCCCGATCCGAGTTGTCGAAAAAAGATGCTGGATCACATTCTGTTTGCAGAGAGATACAGAGGATGTCTGACGAATGTGAGGTCCAGAAGAGGGAAAACCACAATTACCGATCACGAACTGGTCATTGCGGAAGTATCTATGAAACTTTTGTCTAAAAAGTCATGCTTCACGCCCAGAATCAGTTCTGCAAAGCTGCAAGATGAAACAACGCGTGACTTATTCACGCAGGAGGTCAAGTTACATCTTGATAAGAGAGGCGATTTCGAGAATACAGAGCAGTCTTGGGACAATTTTCGAAAAGCCCTGAACCAAGCAGCAGTGAAATGCCTCCTTCCGGACAAGCGAGTGAACAAACCTTGGATTTCTCCAGATTCTCTGGAACTTATCCGGAAACGAGCCGATCTACAGTTAAAGAAACACAGCAGCGCGGAGGCGCTGTTAGAGTTCACAAACTGCTGTAAGGAAGTCAGAAAAGCTCTACGTGCAGACAAACGGGCATGGCTTGAACGCAAAGGCCAAGAAGTGCAGAGCTTCGCGGACAGAGGCAACTTAAAGGAGGTTTTTGGGGCATCACAGCAGATTTGCCGAAACTGGAGGCCCCAGTTGACCAAATTAGTTTCAAGCACTGGCGTCAACTTACGGACGAAAGAGGAACGACTTGAACGCTGGACGGAACATTTTAGTCAACTCCTGAATCCCTCAACATTCAGTTGCAGTACGAGATTGGATCCCGAAGAAGCAGCTGAAAGCTTGCCGATTGACCTGAGCCCAATTCGATTTGAAGAAGTGCTTGAAGCTGTCCGCAGGTTGAAGAATGGCAAGGCAAGTGGACCCGATAACATTTCCTGTGAGATGTTGAAAGCACACAAGGGTATTGTCGAGTGGCTCTGGGACATCATAGATAAATGTTGGTCGACGGAAGTTCTGCCGGATGACTGGAAGGTAGCAGAAATTGTCCCATTATACAAGAGTAAAGGAAAGAGGTCAGAGTGTTCGAACCACCGAGGGATCTCTCTATTGTCAGTACCAGGCAAAGTGTTCGCTTCCGTTACTCTCAATCGATGCAAAGATTCAGTGGATCGCGTCTTAAGGGAAGAGCAGTGCGGCTTCAGAAAAAGCAGAGGATGCGCCGATCAACTCTTTGCCCTGCGTCAAATAATAGAGAAATCAATGGCGTTTCAATTGGATATTAGCTTTTGTTTCATAGACTTTCGAGCGGCATTCGATTCTGTCGATCGTGAGCAGATGTACCAGATAATGAAACACTATGGTCTGCCGCAAAAAGTGATAAACATCATAAGAAACAGCTATGATGGATTCAAATGTCGAGTCAAAGCCGAAGGTGAGAAGGGACGCTTATTTGATGTCAGAACAGGCGTTAGGCAGGGTGATGTGTGGTCCCCAATCCTATTCGGCCTTGTCATCAACTACATTTTAGCTAACTCGGTGCATGGAGGATTAGACATTGGGAGTTTGGTGGCTGACTTAGATTTTGCTGATGATGTTGCCCTCGTGGGGGTCTCAGACAGTGAGGTGCAGGAAAACCTACATCGAATCGAGGCCCTAGCGGAAGCCGCTGGTCTGAAGATTAATGTGGCCAAAACAAAGAATATGGGCGTAAAATGCGACAGCCCAAATGTTGTTGCAGTGCCTAGTATCCAACAGAACGTGGAGATACTCACTGGAACACATAAAGGCAAACTAGGACTCCTGGCAGAGACATCTAGCCAGTCACGACTAACCATCGGCACGGAGGTGCTGCTGGGAACGAAAAAGAAAGCGGGCTGGTTCGAAACACAAGATGGCCGGAAGCTCAGATTGAAAAGCTTAGCGGAGGCTAAGCCAGCGTTGGTAGCTTCACAACAACAATCTGCAGTAGCGGATTTAGAGTCGCTAGAAAATGAGAGTGGGTCAGCGGTGGCTGATAAAGAGTCTTTAAGATGTCAGAACTGTCAGCGGCAATTCAGTACAGTTACCGGACGCAAAGTGCACCAAACAAGATTCTGCAAAGCCGGTTTGTCAAAGAATGTCGTCGACAAGTCAAAGTTCGAGCAACTAGAGGCGAGCCTCACCTGTGACAAGTGTGAAAGGAAGTTCAAAACAGTCAATGGCCGAAAAGTTCACCAATCGAGATACTGTGGCAAACCTAAAGCAGCTGCCACACGCGTGTTTTCCTGCAAAGTACAAGATGTTATCGGAAACGAGTTTGAAAACATAGAAGCGTTCAAGTATCTCGGATCATATGTCAGCCTCAAGCATGGAGACCTCCAGGAAGTCAATTGCAAACTTGCAGAAGGTAGACAACGGTTTGCTAACTTCCAAAATCTCTGGAAGAGCAAGCAGCTCAGCGTGCACCTCAAGTGCAATTTGTACAAAGCACTCGTTTTATCAGCCGTGCTGTACAGCTCAGAGACTTGGACTCTTTCGAAATTAATGGAGAGAAAACTTGAGAGTTTCAACTGTGGTTGTCTTCGGAGAATTCTACGTGTGTCATATCTGGAGAAAGCAACGAACGATGAAATTATGTCAAGATCGCGAATGCCCCAACTATCCACGATGATCATGCTCAAACGGATAAAATGGTACGGTCACATCCAGAGAATGGAACCAGGAAGATTAGCCCGCAGTGCCTTCGATTGGGACCCGCCCGATCAATACGCCCATGCCAGACGCGCTCCTGGGGGGCAACGGAAAACGTGGATGAGTCAAATCGAAGGAGACTGTGTACGAAACAAAGTATCGTTCACCAGATTGCAGGAGAAAGCAGCAACCGGGTCAAAGAATGCCTTCAACAATTTCGTCGTACAGCACTTCACAGAATAACCAAACAAATAACTCTTCTTGTTTTGTTTGTATTTGTATTTGTATTTGTATTTGTTGCCAACCGTGCCTTTATTTCATATTTGGAATTAAAGTGTTGAAACAGTAGTAGTAGTAGTGGTGGTAGTAGTAGTAGTAGTAGTAGTAGTAGTAGTAGTAGTAGTAGTAGTAGTACTACGTGTGTCATATCTGGAGAAAGCAACGAACGAAGAAATTATGTCACGATCACGAATGCCCCAACTATCCACGATGATCATGCTCAAACGGATAAAATGGTACGGACACATCCAGAGAATGGAACCAGGAAGATTAGCCCGCAGTGCCTTCGATTGGGACCCGCCCGATCAATACCTCCATGCTAGACGCGCTCCTGGGGGGCAACGGAAAACGTGGATGAGTCAAATCGAAGGAGACTGTGTACGAAACAAAGTATCGTTCACCAGATTGCAGGAAAAAGCAGCAACCGGGTCAAAGAATGCCTTCAACAATTTCGTCGTACAGCACTTCACAGAATAACCAAACAAATAACTCTTCTTGTTTTGTTTGTATTTGTTGCCAACCGTGCCTTTATTTCATATTTGGAATTAAAGTGTTGAAACAGTAGTAGTAGTAGTAGTAGTAGTAGTAGTAGTAGTAGTAGTAGTAGTAGTAGTAGTAGTAGTAGTAGTAGTAGTAGTAGTAGTAGTAGTAGTAGTAGTAGTAGTAGTAGTAGTAGTAGTAGTAGTAGTAGTAGTAGTAGTAGTAGTAGTAGTAGTAGTAGCTGTAGCCTAACTTGAAAATGGTCCATTTTTGGCCCATTTTCAAGTTTGGCTGCAGAATCTCAGTACCCAAATTCAAGTGCCCATTTTCGAGTTAAAATCGTCGTACCCGAATTCCAGTTTTGTGATGCCCATTTTCAAGTTCTCAAAATGAGACCAAATTACAGTTTGGCCCGATCCCCATTTTCATGTCTAGTCATATGTCTAGTTTGACTCGACAAAAAAATGGGTATGGTTGATTTTTTGTTGCGGCCAATACAATAGTTTTACTTAAAACACTTAAATTTAACTGAGGGGCTGTCAAAATTTTCTGTGGGGCTGTCAACTGGGGAAGATCCCCCATTTTTTGATCCGCTGAAAAGCTCTTATTTTGCTTTTTTAAAACGAATGTTTGATTGCTGAAATTCACATGTATTCAGTCAGGTGATGTACAATGAGGAAAATGATATCTGCTAATTTTTTTTAGCAGAAAGTAAGTTTTACTAAACTTTATGATGATATACCTAAAAATTATATTAGCAATTGTCTGCAATTCGATCAAAGTCGCAACTGTTAACTATTGAGTCGAATAGGAGTTGTTTTGAAAAAAATTGAGTGTAAAACGACTTTAAAATTAACCAAAAAACTCAAATTGAAGAAATTAGAAGATTATCTCGAGCTGAAGTCTCAGCTTGAACTTGTCGTTACGCAAAACGTACAATTTTAGCTTCTGTCACTTATGTGAGCTATTTCTAGCTCAATATTTTATTGGACGTTGTTTTTTGCGTTATTTTATTCCTATTTATATTTCAAAGTGACGGGAGACAGTGAAGCAACTAATTAAACAAAAATTATTTGAACTAAAATAAACACCTGGCTGGAAGTCTCTCGCGACCTTATTATCACGTTCTTGATGCCGACTAAACTTTTTTTTAAAATTGTGTGATAAATTCAGTAGAAATGTGGTTCTGCTGTTTTAAAAGCACAGAAAGGCTAATAAAACTGACCATTTACGATTTTCAACTTGAATATTCAAACTTTATAATTTTGGATTACAATCAATTCCTGCATGGATCCACTATCACAGGGGATGTTGCAAAAATCCAGTTTTCAACAGAAGGTGTGCTGAGCTTCAAAATGAAACTCATATGAGCTCTTGATGACCAAGACTTATCTTATCTGGAACTGAGTTCAACATTTTACGTTCTTGCAGTAGACGCTGCAAGAGGCCCGTAACGTGCCTAAACGATCAAAAAGTGGCAACTGCTTCGGTTAAGCATATCTGCATAACTAGAATTCTTCAAATAAATAGATATAGTGTTTAAAGAACTAATTCAAAATGGCTACTCATCGATGTCATAAACATGTTCAGTCCGAAATCCGCAAAAAAAATTTTGAAAGCTCCGGATTCGCAACTCTAAAACAATTAATTCTTATTATATTGTGATACCAATCTTCTCCATGCCGTTAACAGGCAGAATTTTTAACTATCCTGTGGATGAGGAGGTGTTTTGAAAAAAATGGAGGGGCCAAAGACTTTGACTTTAGGCAAAAAAATCAATTTGAAAAAAAGAATAGGGGATCATCTCGAGTTGAGGGCTCTGGCCTTCAACTCGGGATGATCCCCTATTTTTTTGGCCCCCCGAGAAATCCCATTTTTTGTCCGTTGTTTTAGGCCTATGTTTGTTTCCGGTAATTAAACCCCTAAACAGGCGATGGACTTAGAGAAAAATGAAATCCGCAAAAAAAAATGAAAGCTCCGGATATCGCAACTCTAAAACACTTAATTCTGACTATATTGTGATACACATCTTCTCCATGCCGTTCACAGGCAGAATTTTTAACTATCCTGTGGATGAGGAGGTGTTTTGAAAAAAATGGAGGGGCCAAAGACTTTGACTTTAGGCAAAAAAATCAATTTGAAAAAAAAAAGAATAGGGGATCATCTCGAGTTGAGGGCTCTGGCCTTCAACTCGGGATGATCCCCTATTTTTTTGGCCCACCGAGAAATCTCATTTTTTGTCCGTTATTTTAGGCCCATGTTTGTTTCCGGTAATTAACCCCTAAACAGGCGATGGACTTAGAGAAAAATGAAATCCGCAAAAAAAAATGAAAGCTCCGGATTTCGCAACTCTAAAACACTTAATTCTGACTATATTGTGATACCAATCTTCTCCAAGCCGTTCAAAGGCAGAATTGTTAAATAGCCTGTAGATGAGGAGGTGTTTTGAAAAAAATCAAGCGGTCAAAGACTTTGACATTAAGCAAAAAATTCAATTTGAAAAAAAAATATGGGATCATCTCGAGTTGAGGGTTCTGGCCTTCAACTCGGGGTGATCCCCTATTTTTTTTGAGCCCCCGAGAAATCTCATTTTATGTCCGTTATTTTCAGCCCAGGTTTGTTTCCGGTAATTAACCCCTAAACAGGCGATGGTCTTAGAGAGAAATGAAATCCGTAAAAAAATATTTAAAAGCTCCGGATTTCGCAACTCTAAAACACTTATTTTTTTTAATATTGTGATACCAATCTTCTCCAAGCCGTTCACAGGCAGAGTTGTTAATTATCCCGTGGATGGGGAGGTGTTTTGAAAAAAAAGAGAGGGGCCAAAGACTTTGACATTAAGCAAAAAAATCAATTTTAAAAAAAATATGGGATCATCTCGGGTTGAGGGCTCTGGCCTTCAACTCGGGGTGATCCCCTATTTTTTTGACCCTCCGAAAAATCCCGTTTTTTGTCCGTTATTTTAAACCCATGTTTGTGTCCGGTAATTAACCCCTAAACAGTCGATGGACTTAGAGAAAATTGAAGTCCGCAAAAAATTATTTAAAAGCTCCGGATTTCGCAACTCTAAAACCTTTTTTTTAAATATTGTGAAACCAATCTTCTCCAAGCCGTTTATAGGCAGAGTTGTTAACTATCCTGTGGATGAAGAGGTGTTTTGAAAAAAAAATGGAGGGGCAAAAGACTTTGACTTTAAGCAAAAAAAATCAATTTGAAAAAAAAATATGGGATCATCTCGAGTTGAGGGCTCTGGCCTTCAACTCGGGGTGATCCCCTATTTTTTTTGACCCCCCGAGAAATCTCATTTTATGTCCGTTATTTTCAGCCCAGGTTTGTTTCCGGTAATGAACCCCTAAACAGGCGATGGTCTTAGAGAGAATTGAAATCCGCAAAAAAATTTTTAAAAGCTCCTGATTTCGCAACTCTAAAACACTTATTTTTTTAATATTGTGATACCAATCTTCTCCAAGCCGTTCACAGGCAGAGTTGTTAATTATCCCGTGGATGATGAGGTGTTTTGAAAAAAAATAGAGGGGCCAAAGACTTTGACATTAAGCAAAAAAATCAATTTGAAAAAAAAATATGGGATCATCTCGAGTTGAGGGCTCTGGCCTTCAATTCGGGGTGATCCCCTATTTTTTTTACCCCCCGAGAAATCTCATTTTATGTCCGTTATTTTCAGCCCAGGTTTGTTTCCGGTAATTAACCCCTAAACAGGCGATGGTCTTAGAGAGAATTGAAATCCGCAAAAAATATTTAAAAGCTCCTGATTTCGCAACTCTAAAACCTTTTTTTTTAAATATTGTGAAACCAATCTTCTCCAAGCCGTTCCCAGGCAGAGTTGTTAACTATCCTGTGGATGGGGAGGTGTTTTGAAAAAAAAGAGAGGGGCCAAAGACTTTGACATTAAGCAAAAAAATCAATTTGAAAAAAAAATATGGGATCATCTCGAGTTGAGGGCTCTGGCCTTCAACTCGGGGTGATCCCCTATTTTTTTTGACCCCCCGAGAAATCTCATTTTATGTCCGTTATTTTCAGCCCAGGTTTGTTTCCGGTAATGAACCCCTAAACAGGCGATGGTCTTAGAGAGAATTGAAATCCGCAAAAAAATTTTTAAAAGCTCCTGATTTCGCAACTCTAAAACACTTATTTTTTTAATATTGTGATACCAATCTTCTCCAAGCCGTTCACAGGCAGAGTTGTTAATAATCCCGTGGATGGGGAGGTGTTTTGAAAAAAAAGAGAGGGGCCAAAGACTTTGACATTAAGCAAAAAAATCAATTTGAAAAAAAAATATGGGATCATCTCGAGTTGAGGGCTCTGGCCTTCAACTCGGGGTGATCCCCTATTTTTTTTGACCCTCCGAAAAATCCCGTTTTATGTCCGTTATTTTAAACCCATGTTTGTGTCCGGTAATTAACCCCTAAACAGGCGATGGACTTAGAGAAAAATGAAATCCGCAAAAAAAAATGAAAGCTCCGGATTTCGCAACTCTAAAACACTTAATTCTGACTATATTGTGATACCAATCTTCTCCAAGCCGTTCAAAGGCAGAATTGTTAAATATCCTGTGGATGAGGAGGTGTTTTGAAAAAAATCAAGCGGTCAAAGACTTTGACATTAAGCAAAAAATTCAATTTAAAAAAAATTATGGGATCATCTCGAGTTGAGGGTTCTGGCCTTCAACTCGGGGTGATCCCCTATTTTTTTGACCCCCCGAGAAATCTCATTTTATGTCCGTTATTTTCAGCCCAGGTTTGTTTCCGGTAATTAACCCCTAAACAGGCGTTGGTCTTAGAGAGAATTGAAATCCGCACAAAAATATTTAAAAGCTCCGGATTTCGCAACTCTAAAACACTTATTTTTTTTAATATTGTGATACAAATCTTCTCCAAGCCGTTCACAGGCAGAGTTGTTAATTATCCCGTGGATGAGGAGGTGTTTTGAAAAAAAATAGAGGGGCCAAAGACTTTGACATTAAGCAAAAAAATCAATTTGAAAAAAAATATGGGATCATCTCGAGTTGAGGGCTCTGGCCTTCAACTCGGGGTGATCCCCTATTTTTTTTGACCACCGGAAAATCCCATTTTATGTCCGTTATTTTAGGTCCAGATTTTTTTCCGGTAATTAATCCCTAAACAGGCGATGGACTTAGAGAAAATTGAAATCCGCAAAAAATATTTAAAAGCTCCGGAATTCGCCACTCTAAAACATTTAATTTTTGTAATATTGTGATACAAATCTTCTCCAAGCCGTTCACAGGCAGAGTTGTTAATTATCCCGTGGATGAGGAGGTGTTTTGAAAAAAAATAGAGGGGCCAAAGACTTTGACATTAAGCAAAAAAGTCAATTTGAAAAAAAATATGGGATCATCTCGAGTTGAGGGCTCTGGCCTTCAACTCGGGGTGATCCCCTATTTTTTTTGACCACCGGAAAATCCCATTTTATGTCCGTTATTTTAAACCCATCTTTGTGTCCGGTAATAAACCCCTAAACAGGCGATGGTCTTAGAGAGAATTGAAATCCGCAAAAAAATATTTAAAAGCTCCTGATTTCGCAACTCTAAAACACTTATTTTTTTAATATTGTGATACCAATCTTCTCCAAGCCGTTCACAGGCAGAGTTGTTAATTATCCCGTGGATGAGGAGGTGTTTTGAAAAAAAATAGAGGGGCCAAAGACTTTGAAATTAAGCAAAAAAAATCAATTTGAAAAAAAAATAGGGGTTCATCTCGAGTTGAGGGCTCTAGCCTTCAACTCGGGGTGATCCCCTATTTTTTTGACCCCCCGAGAAATCCCATTTTATGTCCGTTATTTTAGGCCCAGGTTTTTTTCCGGTAATTAACCCCTAAACAGGCGATGGACTTAGAGAAAATTGAAATCCGCAAAAAAATATTTAAAAGCTCCGGAATTCGCCACTCTAAAACATTTAATTTTTGTAATAGTGTGATACACATCTTCTCCATGCCATCCACAAGCAGAATTGTTAACTATTCCGTGGATGAGGAGGTGTTTTGAAAAAAATGGAGGGGCCAAAGGCTTTGACTTAAAGCAAAAAACATCAATTTGAAAAAAAAATAGGGGATTGTCTCGATTTGAAGGCTCTGGCCCCGTAGAAATCACATTTTTTTAACCCTGTAGCAAACAAAACTTATGTCCGTTTTTTTAGGCCAATTTTCCCGGTAAGTGATCCCTAATCAGGCAATGGACTTCGAAAAAAATGAAAGCACTCAAAAGCACTCTACTCATACCAAAATTTTGGGCTAATTTTTAGTGTCTTTAAATAAATTAGGCTGGATTTTTCCGTACGAACATCCATGAAGAGTTCGAGGAATTGGTTTGACAATTATTTTTATGTTTAATAGAAAAACCTGGCGACCAGAGCAATAGGGCCACTTTGGCATTTTTTTTTCGAACCCAAATTCTAGTTTTTTGGTTTTTCAAACTTTTCCCCTTGTATTATTAAGATATGTGTAGTTTCATCAACGTAAGTGTTTTTTTCTGCATAAAACTGAATTGCAACAATAACTAGTATTTTAGAAAAGACATCAGAAATCGTTCTCCAATTCGTTTTTCTGTACCTTGAACTCTTATTTTTTTGTTTCAGATTTTTTTGCTTCCTTTTTTTTCAAATTTATTAATTTTTCTGCTTCAAAAAAAAGACTGGAGGAAAACAGCTATATCGCATAGGTAGTGAAAAACTTTCTTGCGTGGAAATGATCATTTTTGTTTATGTTGTTCTCTTTGAATGGATCTCATCTTTTTCAGTTTGACTTCAACAAACTGCGATGTACCCAAATTCAAGTTTTTCACAAAAAATCAAAATCAACCTAAAACAACAACAAAACGGTTTTTCCAGTGAAAAGTTGTATTTAAAAAAAAATTTTGGTAAGCTTTGTGACCCGACAAGCAAACTGAAGACATTAAAAAGAAAATAAAAAGTTGCAAAAACGACCTATCAACATTAATAATTTTCTGCTGCTTGGCAAGAGTTTGACATAAATTTTAGAACTCTATTTTTAGAATTGGGAGCTGAAAATATCGAGATCGCTGACTCTTAACATGTTTATTTCAAAACATTTTGAAGCACAATCCTCAGTAGCATAAATTTTGAATGGCCTTATTTTTGCTGAGTCTCGTCGGAAATTGCTTATGGTGTTCGAAATGGTTTTTCATTTTTTCTTATGCTATTTGAACCAAAAAATTGGCCCCCTTAAACTCGGATAGCATTCTGAAATTGAGGTTCCATAAATACTTTGCTGAGCTCATTAAAATCAACCGTCTTCCAGATATTCGCATCCGGCCAAAAATTATAAAAAATTCCTACCCAAATTCAAGTCGAGAATTTTAAAAACCTTTTTTTCTCGGTTTTTAATAGATGTTAGAATCCAGCAAAATGCTACCTGTCTTGTATGACTATTTTTAGTCGTCATGCAAAATTTCAGACTCCAGGACTCATTTTTGAGTTTTTGCCTCATTCCATTTTTCTTGCAGTTCAGTGGTCACTCGTTTGGGTCACTTTCATTTTATGACCTAAAAATTAGGTTGTTTCCAGGCACTAAACGCAACTGCACTACGAGAACAAAAATGCCAGAACTTAGTCATACAGCACCGAAATTGAAAGAAAAAATCAAAAAAATTAATTTTTGATGAAGAAACAGAGTTTTCAATTTCCCTTACTGTTTGGCCGCGGATGTCACCCTACTCCGCTCGGCCAATAAAACAACAAATAAGAGAGCTAGAATGATTTAAAAAATTGTTCTGGAAAGCTCCTAAGCGTGACTATCAATCTACGATGAGAAAAAGTAACTTTTATATGTAAAATTGAGAGAAAAAAGCAGGTTTTTCAAAAATTAGTTAATTTTTTGAAACCTAATAAAAACCAAAGAAATGCTTTTCAAAGAGGGCCATTTTTATTTTTGGCTAGATTAACAGCTTGGCTAACGAAAACAAGCTTTATTTGAGCTCTGGGAACAGAAATGAGAAATCTCCGAGCAAAATCGTAATCCGCGGATCGCTTACCCCAATTTCAAGTCGGCCGTAGTAGTAGTAGTAGTAGTAGTTGACCTAATGATCAATGTTTGGAAGACAAAGAATATGGGTGTTAAATGCGAAAAACCCGGAGCCAGTGTACCCATTGCTCAAAGGAACGTGGAAGTTCTTACAAGAAACCGCAAAGGCCGTTTTGGGACTCTCATTGAGGCCGAAAACCAATCCCGACTACTCATTGGCATAGAGGTGCTGGTGGGCAAGAAGAAGAATGCGGGCTGGTTCGAGACACTAGCTGGTGAGAAACTGAGACTGAAAAGTTCAGCGGAGGCTGAGCTTGTGACAGTTAGCAGCGACGAGAGGTCAGTGGTTGCTGATCTAGTGTCTACGGCGAATAGCAGATCATCTGCGGTCTTTGATGACGATAGTTGTGTATGTTCAGGTTGTAAACGTCGCTTCGACACTGCAAGGGCCTGCAAAGTGCATGAAGCCAGATTCTGCAAGTCTAAGAATTCGAAGAGGGTCGAAGACAGCGCGTCAAAGTTTGTTGGGCTAGAAAAAAGCCTCACTTGTCAGAAGTGCACAAGGAAATTCACAACTGTGAAAGGCCGACGAATTCACGAGTCACGATACTGCTGCAAAGAAAAGGCTGGAAGATCTCGCATTTTCTCCTGCAATGTCCACGATCGAGATGGAGTGGAGTTCGAAAATGTAGAAGCTTTCAAGTATCTCGGTTCTTTCGTGAGCTTGCAACATGGTGACCTAAAGGAAATCAGTGTCAAGCTGGCGGAAGGGAGACAGCGATTTGCGAACTTTCAGAAGCTTTGGAAGAGCAAACAACTTAGTATTCCCCTCAAATGCAATTTATACAGAGCTCTCGTGTTATCAGTGGTCTTATATAGCTCTGAAACGTGGACCATGAATAAATCAACGCAACGGAAACTTGAGAGCTTTCACACGAGTTGTCTGCGAAGGATACTATGTTTTTTATATCTGGAGAGGGTGACAAATGAAGAAGTACTGGCTAGATCACGTATGTCAACACTTTCTGCAATGATCATGATTAAACGGTTGAAATGGTTTGGCCAAATCCTGAGGATGAATGACGATCGTCTAGCGCTCCGAACCTTCACCTGGGAGCCGACAGAAAAATATCGATATGCTAAACGAGCTCCAGGGGGTCAACGCAAGACGTGGATGGATCAACTTGAAGAAGATTGCTCAAGGAACAACATGAGCTACAGAACCTTACGACAGAAAGCGAAAAGAGAGTCTAAATCCCGCTTCAACAGTTTTGTCGAACAGCATTTCCTGGATTAAATAAACCCAGATAAGCTCAAACTTATATGCATTTTATTAACTTGTTTGTACTTATTGTCATTGTTCCTTTATTTCTTTATGGAATTTAAGTGTTCAAACAGTAGTAGTAGTAGTAGTAGTAGTAGTAGTAGTAGTAGTAGTAGTAGTAGTAGTAGTAGTAGTAGTAGTAGTAGTAGTAGTAGTAGTAGTAGTAGTAGTAGTAGTAGTAGTAGCAGTAGTAGTAGTAGTAGTAGTAGTAGTAGTAGTAGTAGTAGTAGTAGTAGTGGTAATAGAGAAATCGGGTCTGTTTCCCGGGGCTTCAGTTTGTGATCTTGTGTCAGTCCAGTTTCAGTTGTCAAGTTTTTTTCAATTGTTACAATTGTCACATCAGCAAATTACACGCCACGAGCATTTATTTGTTATGCTGAATTGAGTTGTGAAACAGTGCCAGTCTGCTTTGGTGATAGTGTGTTTGTTTTGGTTGCCTCCAAATTTTTGAATACTTCTATTTACAATGTTGTACAGTTGTTTTGTTCGGTGGAAGAAGTTTTCTTTGGATTTAACTAGTCGGTCATTTTCAATTTTCAATTCACCTCTACAGTGTTGCCTTGTCCTCTCTTCTTCAAGGGTTTTAAAATTTGTCGGAATGTCAAATCAAATTATTTACGTGTATTAGCGTAATAGCTAGGAAGAGAAGAAGATTGTGTAGAAAAAAGTAGTGACAGAGTGGGAGGAGTTTTAGGCTAATGAGACGTTCTTTGTATCTTTGAACTTAAACTCCTAGAATCCATTTAGTGGCCATGATCTGCACTTTTTCAATTTTGTACATGTTGTTGCGGTTTGGCAACCATGCTTGTGGGCATTACGTCAGTATTGGAACAATATAACCAGTATAGCAGTTCATTTTGGTTGAAATGGAGCTGATGGCAGACATATTCCGTTTTATTTGGAAAAAATCACTAGTCGCTTTTTGCACTTAGTGGTTGCAGTTGCCTTGCTATGAGGAATTTGATGTAATCATTAAACGAAGGTTTTTTTGGGATTCAGTTGGTTTCTTTTCCTGGCCACACATAGATGTCGTGAGATTACGCCTAGCATTTAACAATTTGCATTTGTTCGCATTTAACTCCATTTCCTTCTCTCGGCACCAGTTTTCAATATTTTTTGGGCTTCTCTCAAGTTTTAGCTGATCTTGAACAACGAACTTATAGTCGTCTGCAAATCCAAAACCTTCAATTTTGGGGTTTGCATCTGGCAAGTCATTTATAAAAATTAAGAACAGTAGTGTTCCAAGTATGGAATCTTGTAGGACTCCACTTCTTACGTTCTCCAAACTTGAACAACAATTTCCAATTTTGACAAATTACTTTGTTTCTTCTAAGTATGAGTGCAAGAGTAATAATGTATTTCCTCCTACATCAAAAATTTCGAGTTTCTTAATGAGAAGGTGATGTGGCACTTTATCAAAAGCTTTTGCAAATTCTAAGTAGAGGATACTAATGTCGTCCGATGAAATTGTGTCAAATTTGCGATATATTGTGTCGAAAAACAGTAGAAGCTGAGTGGTTGCCGATCTATTCTTTCGAAAGCCGAATTGATTTTTGTTCAATCTGTGACGACAATGAAAATATATTTCGTCAAAAATCACATTTTCAAAAATTTTGGCCACACAAAAGTGTAGACTAATGGGTCTGTAGCCATTCACTTCTGCTTTGCTTCCCTTCTTTTAGATTGGAGTTATTTGAGTTATTTTCCAGTAAGAAGGAAATTTTCCTTTATTGATGAATGTTTGAAAAAGAACGACGAGTGAATTGCTCAGAGTTTCTGAGCAAAATCTAAAAATTATGTTACCAAAATTATTGGGTCCATTTGACTTGTTGAGTTGTAGTTTACTTGATATATTCGATATCAATTTTACTGCTATACGCAGAAAATTAAGGTTTCCCTTCAAAGCTGTTGTTTGTAATCAACTTTGTTACTCTACACTTTTTGGAAGAATGAGTTGAAAAGTTCTGCTTTGTGTTGATCGGTTCTAGCGCTCGCGTTTTCATAGTTTACATTGGCTGGTATGGAAGGACTCTTTTTTATTGCCCTAAAAAACTTCTGTATTTTACTAAACAGTCGCCCTTCGAAAATTTCGGATTCAAAACCTGAGTGATCTTTCTTCCTTTCAATTGATATTTTTTTCGCAAGTTTTTTTATTTTCAGGGTCCTGCTCAGATTCATTGTCTGCCATCGTTTTTTTATTTTCCAGTTTCTTGATTAGATGGGATGTTGATGGTGCTACCCAAGGGGGGAAGTGAGGCTCGATGCCGCGTGACTTTAGGCATGTTTGTTTTGAGGATCTTGTTTATCCATTTTTACCATTTTTGAACCAGGACGTTCACATTGCTGTAGCAGTTGGGATCAAGAGGTGATTTTGTTAGTTGCTCGTTTAGGTGCTGCTAGTTTTCTCTTTTGAAAGCAAATATGACATCTGTAGTAGATGCGTGGGGATGGATGAACGTGGTCAAGTAAGTGCATATTGGGATGTGATCAGAGCAAGGTTTTTGATTTGTGGAGTATTTAGAAAAAAAGGCTATTGTCCAGGTCGCAGCTTATAATTGAATCGAGGGTGTTGACTGGTACATCGAACTCTCTCTTAGCAAAGTTTGAAAAATTTATTTCAAACAAAATTTCAATGAAGGCATTCTCATTTTCATCACTTGAGCTGATTGATTCCCAGTCGGTTTTGGAAAACTTTATCTATCCTGTCAAAATCAAGTTTTCACAGATGTGATTTGAGCGCGTTAATTCAATTTCATAGAGTAGGTTTGATAGTTGTCCAGATGACCATATGAATGAACTTCCAGTGCTTGGATTGTAGACACAGCAGATTATAATAGGTTGTGGTTCAGTGTAGATTTTGATTGCCACATAATCATCATGTACTATGCTTAGGTTTACTTGCTCATGTTCAATCAGATTTCGGATTCCTATTAGAACCCCTCCATGTTTAGGAGTGAACATATCTGGGTCCCTATCTGTTTCAATATATGCTGTAATTTGGCAAAAATAATGCAGTGTTTGGCACATGTTGTGTGAGCCAAGTTTCTGTCAGACAAAGGAGATCGTATTTCAGAGTTGCGATTGCCTTTGAGAATGCCATTCTTCTTTCTATGCTTAGGAGGCATCTGACGTTAAACGTTAGCATTTTGATTGAGGTTAGTCAAGACCCATCTTCATCTTCTGAGGAAGAGTCATCAGTGTTTGCGTTAGATTCGGTGTTGGTCACCCATGCACCATTTAACTTTATTTCAACTTTTAGATTTCGATTCTGAATTTCTTTGCGACTAATTTTTTTTCGTCTATCAGTTTTCGACGGGTTTTCAGACATTCGTTTTCTTTTTTACCATCGACTGGTGACAACTCAGGGCTCTCGAAGATTTGCCTGTTGAAATCCTTTAAGCGATAAGCAGATTTCAGTACTAAGTATTTGCTGATTGGGTTTTCTAGATGTATCAGAAGCGTGCGCGGGTCTGCCTTTGTGATGTCGTATCTTCCAATGCAGTGAATTTAGCTAAGTTTCTTGTCTTCAATGTTGAGAAAGTCGGGCACCTCTTCTACGGCCGCAATCTCAGCGTGAATTCGTTCATCGTCCGATTTTGACGTGAGCCGAGGTGCTCCACGGACGCGAATACCAAGCCCATCAATTAATATTGTGCTATTAAAAGCTGTTTCAGTCGCAGCTTTCGTTACATTTACAAGCTACTGCGCGTAACTTTTTGGTTTTTTCAGTTCACTGAGGTCAAGTTTTACGGTCTCTATCATTTAGTTTGATTTTTCAATAATTTTTCCTTGATTTCAATGAGTTGATCATCAGTTTTAGAGGTTTGATTGTCGATGTCATTGTCTTTGTTAGCTTTGCAGTCATTGCAGATGTGAAGGAGATTATCTAATTTGATCAGGACGTCAATGTCGCTCTTATCGAAGCCCGTGCATTTAGAAGTCATATGCATAACTTTGTGGCAAAAGAAGCACGTGAATTCTTGCTTTTTCAGTTTTTAATTGCGGGAATTACAAATTGTGATTCACTGGGTGACATTTCGGGTAAGCACTGTGTTAATTTTTGGGGTTTGCAGTGAACTCAGTAAAATACTCAGTAATGTACTGCCTATGGGGCCAATGCTGGCACCGCCGGCAGACAGCAACTTTAAATTTACAAAGTATACAAACTGCTAGTGTCTATGGAACCAGTTCTGGCACCGACGACAACGAAAAGAGGGAGTGATGAAGAAATGAAAACCATGATTGATTTCCAAGACCAGCTTGCGCCATCAAATTACTTATATAGAACGGACTAGACATTAAAGATAATAGCCAGTGGGGGTCCAAGTTCAGCCGTTATTTTTTCGACGTGAAGATCTTGAGCCCACTCGCCTAGTCATGCCCGAAATCCCCGTAGAAGCGTCTAAATATCTTGAGTCGTTGAAGTGCCTCAAGTATGAGCGACGAATACTTGACGTCGAGAAGAGTAACTTCGTTCCTCTCGTGTTTTCCTGCATGGGGGCGCAGGACCGTCCACAACGCGCACTATCAAACAACTAGCTAGACAAATTACATTACATTGCGCAGCACTATCATATGCCTCAGAGGGTGCCGTGGTTCCAAACGACCGACTGACATTGATAGTTCATGTAGTGCCACAGTGCGGGAGTGGAGACTAGATTCATAACGAATTAGCTTATATCGAAATTCAATTCTCATGACGCAACTCTAAAGAGTTATAGGGCGTTATCTTTAAAATTATATACGATGCAGTGATGTCTAAGTTTATATAGAAATTTAATTCTCATTTATAGAACGGACAACCTTAAGATTCAGATTTTGCATTTACCAGCTGGCACTATTGAATTTGTTCCTCTGTGTAGAAAAATCTACTGTCGATGTCTCCTTTTTCAGTAGGCATTATGCTTCGAAGTCAAGTAGTAGCAAAAACGATGTCCAGGGGAATGGCTGCTCAGGTCAAGGCACCAATAAAGCTGTACAGTACTGAAGGTCGTTATGCAACTGCTCTTTATACGGTTGCAGCTGGCCAGCAGCAACTGCCGGAAGCTGACAAAGACATGCAGGCTATTAAAAAACTCTTGGACACCAACAAAGATTTCAAGTCAGTTACTGTGTACTTGATCGAAAATTTATTAAATATAATTTTTTGTCAGTTTTAATTATGATATTAAAATGGCTATTAATTATTTAGGAACTTTGTCAATAGCCCCCTTGTTAACCGCATTGAGAAAAGGAAAATCATGGAAGAGATTTTAAAGAAAGTGAATGTGGGCCCCCTAACTATGAATCTGTTCGATGCCCTTGCAGAGAACAACCGTTTGTCTATGACTGACAATGTAGTGAAATCTTTCCAAGAGTTGATGACTGCTCACAAAGGAGAGATTGTTGGCAAGGTTACAACAGCTGCCGCAATGGACGCAGCAACTGCCCAGGAAGTTAAAAAGGTTTTTGTAGAATTTTCGAAACTCCATTTGTAGTGTGGTGAAATTCTACATATCATTTTTGTTTCTACCGTTTTTTGTACTTCTGAGACTACTTCTCATGTTTAGTTAATCTAACTTTTTAACTAGGATTTGGATTGTATAGGTGCGCTGTCTTTTTTGTAAGATTTGTTGACTTTTTTTCGATTTTTTTGATGTCAATAGAAAATGTATATAGAAGTTGAAAGGGGCATTCTTTAAATTTTTTAATTGACCTTTTAAATTAAAAAAAAAATTGATATCAATGAGAAGTCAAATTCCGTTGGTGATTATTAGCCGCCTCAGCTTCTCAGCCGGCTATTATAGCGCTCCTATTTTCTTACAATTCAAAGAATTTGAAATGTATTGGGGCGCTTTCTTTTTTTGAGATCTACTCACACATTTTCATGATTTTTGAAGTCAATTTGAAGTAGTGATTTTGGTCACACCAAAACAGGAAGTGGAGCGAAAAAGCGAGTGCTTTTGTGGCGTAAAATTGTTTCCCTCTAATTTCAAATTAGAGTGAGAAAATAGTGACTTCCTCTCTTTGAAATTGACTTTTATGTACTCTTAAAGAGATAAGGTCAAGTGAATGTGTGTCACTCTAAGTAATGGTTATTTGAGAGCAGCTAATAGAGGTATCAAAAAGTTATGCAGATTTTTAACCAAAATATAACATATCAGCCTTCAATTAAAAGTCTGTCTTTTTAGTGGTTTTTTGAGACTACAGATCTACGAGTGTTAATGGAATAGTATAGTCTGGTGTTTGGTTGGTATTTTTTTTTTAGCGTTTTACGACTTTTTGCGGAATTGTATTGTTCCGTTTTTTTTGCCGTGTTTCTACAAGGAAGAAAAGCGTGAATTCAGTTTAACGCGGTGGTACAACAAATTACAAATCAAATAGAAGCTAGCGTTAAGAAAAGCATGTACATTAAAGGTACATAGAACATTATTAGCAGGTGTATATAATTTAAAAGGAGAAAAGCGTGAATTCAGTTTAACTCGGTAGTACAACAAAGAGTAACTATTAATTAGCTTCAGGAAAAGAGATATAATAGCAATGTAAAGAACATTAGATGACAATAATAATCATCGCGTCTAGAAACTAAAATTATTTGAGCCTTCCCTCCTCTATAATGGCCCCTATGGATGATTCGGTTAGTTCCGGTTTTTTTAAAAAAAAACCTTGGCAGCCTCTTATGCATAGGAGGCATCTTCGTAGAAGTGCAAAGCTTAACCTCGTCCGTATGTAACTAACACTATCGCTAAAACTCTCTTCTCGTTTGTGGCTCAATTTCTGAGCTATCCTTGTGATGACTTCGTTCGTGTTGGGACTCGCTCCGCCAGTACACGAGAAGATCAGTGGCGTGAAGGAGCTCTGTTCAACCTCGACAATCCGCTTTTCATATTTCAGTTTCTTCAGTGATTCATGATACCTGTAAGCGTCCTTGGTGTTTTTTGGACATGATTTGGCATGCGGATTGAAGACCTTGACGTCGAAGAAGGTACGCTGGAATCGTGACTCCCACAATCCATTTGCCTTAATGTCGAGTCGGGCCTCATCGTCTTTGGTTACTGAGTTGCTTGCAAAGCTCTCGCCTCGAAGCGGAAGAAGTTTCGGCTCCATCTCTACATCATGGCAAACCTGATTCAACAACTCTCCGAAACAATCACGGATTTCTTTATGCCTCAGGTGAGTATATCCTCCTTTCGGGCAGTGGAGGGAGTGTGCGATTGTCCATTTTTCTCCACATGCGCAATGTTCGGGGGTTCTCTCAAGGTCCCAATGATATCTCAAACACAGCCCATCTCGAAATTCAGATTTATTCATGTTGAATCCGTATTTTTTAAGTGGCAGAGCATTCAACCAATTGTACGAGCCCTTCTCTGGAGCTAATGTCACAATGAATTGTTCTTTTTCGTCCATATCATTCAGTACTTGGTTTCTGCGCTCAATTAACGACTTCGAGTTCTGTTGTCTTATCTGTATCGTCTTATCTGCCGTGTTTCTACAAGGTTGATTCATGGTATGCGTACCTTTGAGCTTTTGTGTCAATAATTGGCCTTTGGAAAAGTTTTGATGCAGTGTTCAATAGTCAGTGAGTTTTTTGGATTGTAGTTCACGACTAGTTATGCTATGTTTTTAATTTTGGCTTCATGATTTTCCAATAATTCATTTTCCATTCTAGGTGCTTTTTTGTTTAGTCGATAAAATTTTTGAGTTGTTAGTTGGGGACTTGCCCTGCTATGTTTTGTTTGATCGCGTGATTAAGTTTTCGATCACACGTGACTTACGCAAAATTGAATTTCCTCGCTTTCAAAATAACTTTTCGTGCTGCAATTCAAGAGATAATGTAAAGTGAGTGTATTTTACTCTGATTGAATGTTATTTGAGAGCCGCTAGTAAGTTAAGCAGCAATAATTTATGCTGATTCCTAATCAAAACTTAACATTCAACAGTTGTTAAAATGAAATCTCTCTTTCTGCCTGTTTTTTTATAATCATTTGAGACTGCAGATCTGCAAAGCGGTCTCAGCTATCTCGCAATCTACCAGCTGTGTTTTTGCTCTGCAGCTCATTTTCCTGTCGATCATAATTTCTATGTTGTAGGTCCTAGAGAGCTTCTTAAAGAAAGGCCAGACAGTTCAAATTGAGACGGTAGTTGATCCGTCAATCGGAGGAGGAATGATCGTCCAGGTGGGGGACAAATATATCGATATGTCGGTGGCTACTAAAAAGAGGAAGTTGGATGAGCTGCTCGAGATGCCCGTTTAAATAAACATTGCTGTTAATTGATAGATTATAACTTGATGTACACTTTTCTGTCTGAGGACTCAATCTCACTATAGACGCGTTCGATATGATGAATTAACAGATTTAAGAGACTAACGTTTTTTGAGCTAACATTTTGTAAATGTTGCTAGCTTTATTATAGCTGCGAAGCTGTAAGCTGAGCGTAGCTATATTGCGGTGCTCTTGGTTTTTTACAATTCAAAGAATTTTACAATTCAAAGAATTTGAATTGTATTGGGGCGCTGTCTTTTTTTTAAGATCTGTTCACACATTTTCATGATTTTTGAAGTCAAATTGGAGTAGTGATTTTGGTCACGCCGAAACAGGAAATGGAGCGAAAAAGCGAGTGGTTTTGCGGCATGAATTTTTTTGCTCTAATTTTAAAGTAGAGTGAGGAAACGGTGTTTGAACAAAAATTCGGTTTCTCGGTAGTGGTTTTTTGTTCACATGCGGCAATTTCACTCTGATTTTTACTGTTTTTTCGATTTTTTCGATCGGATTTTTTTCTAAATGGTTTTACCAATCCTTTCACAGCTCATTCTAGGCCTAGTTTTTTGTTTGAATTAAATTTTCATTTCTCGCTAGTGGTTATTTTGTTCACATGCGGCATTTTGACATTGATTTTCGGTTTTTTTTTCTTATTTTTTCTGATTTTTTAAAAAATGGTTTTCTCAATTCACTCATAGTCCATTCTAGGTCTAGTTTTTTGTTTAGTCAATGAAAATTCTTTGAATTGTACGCCAGCACTTGTCCTGCTATGTTTTTTTGTTTCGTCGTCTGACGCTCTTTTTTCGTTTTACATTTGTTCACACAGCAAAGCTGAAAAAGTCAAATTTTCTGCATGACTTTTTCCTCTCACTAACGGCATTTGCGCGCGTGACGTCATTTCTCACTCGCTTTAGCGAAAGTTTTTACGTTATTTGCGTGATTAGATTTTGATCATACGTGACTTACCTCACTCAATAAAATGACTTTTGCACTTTAAAACTTAAGTTTAATTTGAATTTGTTTAAGGTCAAAGGAACTCATATGTGCCGTAAGAGTCCCTAATAAGAGGCTTCTGTGGAATGAATTTTAACAAGATTTATTAATTTATCGCTGAATGTTTTAATGTTTTTTAGCCTAGTTTTTTGAGCGGCGTCGTTTTTTTTTCAATTTAGATCTGTATCTGTTTCTATCTCTATTATATACACGCAGGTCTAATCTTTCGCAGCTATTACGGCAATCTGCCGGCTATGTTATTTAATTCGACCCTATCTACCTTCCATTTATGTTACATCACTTTTATCAAGTGTTATAGAACGAGGTCTATGCATGATGATCGTTCAAACATTTTCTAATACACGTTTTGTCGCACTTCAGGCAACTGCAGCTGTATATAGGATAAAGTGAGACTCTCAAAATCTCTTCTCTAATAGATCGGGGTATTCGTGAGCGTGAGTGGTTGATCAGAAACAGCAATGACCTCCAGGAGGATTAAGTTTGAAATTTACTCCATAAGAGCAAGCAGCATGACTGAGGTAAATCGACGACATAATAATTTTTCCTTAGTTAATAATTCGGCATTGTTTGGCTTTCTCGATCTTTTGCGTTCAGCTTAAATCTGAAAAACATTATATGAGTTTATCAAGTATTTTTAATTGCTCTTGACCGAAGTTCATAGCAATTATTGTAAACGTGTGTGTCTTTTTTATGCAAAATTTTTGCTTGACAATTTTCACTTTTCGAGTGACTTTTACGCCCTTGACATTTTGCGTTTCGCGTGATCTAAAATTCTCTCTCGATCACAATTTCAAGCAGCTGAACACAATTGGCGGCAATTTAATACTAAAAGTCAAACGAAAAGTGTGCCGAAACTGGTGCCATTTTTACTTTAAATCTTAATAGTGGTATATGTTAACCTCTAATGTGGTTATTTTGGAGCCCACTGTTGAACTTCTTAGTACCATTTAGGCTCCCATTTAGGTTTTTTAACCGGAAGTACTATTCGTTAAGACGGCGTTTTGACCTAAAAGCGAAAGAGTAAAATTGCCGTGTGAACAAATTCTTTCTGAGCGAGAGAAATTTTTTGATCATGCGCTTCGATCAGTGACTGACTTTTCGACTTTGAAATGTATTTTTTTACAGAATGCCGCATATAGATAAACATTTTGGCCGTTTTTCGTCCAATTGTCCCAGTTTTATTTTGCTTAGAACTAAGTTTTTTTGTGGAAACACTTTATTAGAAGCTGTATTGATTTGTGAGTCTCTGAAATTGATATCAGTGTTTTTGAGAATCTAATAATGCGTTTTAAATTCTAAATGAAATTAAACTCGTTTTAATTGCGTCTTAAGTTCTAAATCCTTATTTGAATCTAGAAGCATTTTTTTTTCAAAAAAATAGTGCATGTGGGAATTTATCTGATATTTCGTGCATTGAATGCTCTCTATAACATGAGGTATTTGTTTCAGAATTGTACATATGATTGCTATATTTTCGGCAGTTTTTTGTCCAACTTTTCTGCGTGTTTTTTATTTAACTACTGCAAATTTTTTTTGTGCACTGGCAGGGATCCTTATTTTACTAATAATTGAAATTGTTTGTCGTTCAGTATTTTAAATTCCGCCATTTTTTCTCATGAGTGCAATTTTGAAAAGAAATTTTGACAATTGTTTTGCGAAATGTTTCATTGTTTCCGTTCTTTGAACACTGTTTCTACATTTTGATCTATACCTGAGGATTTAAGAGACTAACGTTTTTTGAGCTAACATTTTGTAAATGTTGCTAGCTTTATTATAGCTGCGAAGCTGTAAGCTGAGCGTAGCTATATTGCGGTGCTCTTGGTTTTTTACAATTCAAAGAATTTTACAATTCAAAGAATTTGAATTGTATTGGGGCGCTGTCTTTTTTTTTAAGATCTGTTCACACATTTTCATGATTTTTGAAGTCAAATTGGAGTAGTGATTTTGGTCACGCCGAAACAGGAAATGGAGCGAAAAAGCGAGTGGTTTTGCGGCATGAATTTTTTTGCTCTATTTTTAAAGTAGAGTGAGGAAACGGTGTTTGAACAAAAATTCGGTTTCTCGGTAGTTGTTTTTTGTTCACATGCGGCAATTTCACTCTGATTTTTACTGTTTTTTCGATTTTTTCGATCGCATTTTTTTCTAAATGGTTTTACCAATCCTTTCACAGCTCATTCTAGGCCTAGTTTTTTGTTTGAATTAAATTTTCATTTCTCGCTAGTGGTTATTTTGTTCACATGCGGCATTTTGACATTGATTTTCGGTTTTTTTTATTTTTTCTGATTTTTTAAAAAATGGTTTTCTCAATTCACTCATAGTCCATTCTAGGTCTAGTTTTTTGTTTAGTCAATGAAAATTCTTTGAATTGTACGCCAGCACTTGTCCTGCTATGTTTTTTTGTTTCGTCGTCTGACGCTCTTTTTTCGTTTTACATTTGTTCACACAGCAAAGCTGAAAAAGTCAAATTTTCTGCATGACTTTTTCCTCTCACTAACGGCATTTGCGCGCGTGACGTCATTTCTCACTCGCTTTAGCGAAAGTTTTTACGTTATTTGCGTGATTAGATTTTGATCATACGTGACTTACCTCACTCAATAAAATGACTTTTGCACTTTAAAACTTAAGTTTAATTTGAATTTGTTTAAGGTCAAAGGAACTCATATGTGCCGTAAGAGTCCCTAATAAGAGGCTTCTGTGGAATGAATTTTAACAAGATTTATTAATTTATCGCTGAATGTTTTAATGTTTTTTAGCCTAGTTTTTTGAGCGGCGTCGTTTTTTTTTCAATTTAGATCTGTATCTGTTTCTATCTCTATTATATACACGCAGGTCTAATCTTTCGCAGCTATTACGGCAATCTGCCGGCTATGTTATTTAATTCGACCCTATCTACCTTCCATTTATGTTACATCACTTTTATCAAGTGTTATAGAACGAGGTCTATGCATGATGATCGTTCAAACATTTTCTAATACACGTTTTGTCGCACTTCAGGCAACTGCAGCTGTATATAGGATAAAGTGAGACTCTCAAAATCTCTTCTCTAATAGATCGGGGTATTCGTGAGCGTGAGTGGTTGATCAGAAACAGCAATGACCTCCAGGAGGATTAAGTTTGAAATTTACTCCATAAGAGCAAGCAGCATGACTGAGGTAAATCGACGACATAATAATTTTTCCTTAGTTAATAATTCGGCATTGTTTGGCTTTCTCGATCTTTTGCGTTCAGCTTAAATCTGAAAAACATTATATGAGTTTATCAAGTATTTTTAATTGCTCTTGACCGAAGTTCATAGCAATTATTGTAAACGTGTGTGTCTTTTTTATGCAAAATTTTTGCTTGACAATTTTCACTTTTCGAGTGACTTTTACGCCCTTGACATTTTGCGTTTCGCGTGATCTAAAATTCTCTCTCGATCACAATTTCAAGCAGCTGAACACAATTGGCGGCAATTTAATACTAAAAGTCAAACGAAAAGTGTGCCGAAACTGGTGCCATTTTTACTTTAAATCTTAATAGTGGTATATGTTAACCTCTAATGTGGTTATTTTGGAGCCCACTGTTGAACTTCTTAGTACCATTTAGGCTCCCATTTAGGTTTTTTAACCGGAAGTACTATTCGTTAAGACGGCGTTTTGACCTAAAAGGGAAAGAGTAAAATTGCCGTGTGAACAAATTCTTTCTGAGCGAGAGAAATTTTTTGATCATGCGCTTCGATCAGTGACTGACTTTTCGACTTTGAAATGTATTTTTTTACAGAATGCCGCATATAGATAAACATTTTGGCCGTTTTTCGTCCAATTGTCCCAGTTTTATTTTGCCTATAACTAAGTTTTTTTGTGGAAACACTTTATTAGAAGCTGTATTGATTTGTGAGTCTCTGAAATTGATATCAGTGTTTTTGAGAATCTAATAATGCGTTTTAAATTCTAAATGAAATTAAACTCGTTTTAATTGCGTCTTAAGTTCTAAATCCTTATTTGAATCTAGAAGCATTTTTTTTTCAAAAAAATAGTGCATGTGGGAATTTATCTGATATTTCGTGCATTGAATGCTCTCTATAACGTGAGGTATTTGTTTCAGAATTGTACATATGATTGCTATATTTTCGGCAGTTTTTTGTCCAACTTTTCTGCGTGTTTTTTATTTAACTACTGCAAAATTTTTTTGTGCACTGGCAGGGATCCTTATTTTACTAATAATTGAAATTGTTTGTCGTTCAGTATTTTAAATTCCGCCATTTTTTCTCATGAGTGCAATTTTGAAAAGAAATTTTGACAATTGTTTTGCGAAATGTTTCATTGTTTCCGTTCTTTGAACACTGTTTCTACATTTTGATCTATACCTGAGGATAGCTATGGAAATTTTTGTTAAATAAGGAATTGTAATTGTTTATCTGCTACATTTTTTCAGTTTGATCTTTAACTTTCAAAAGTTAAGACAATCTTTTTGTTTATTCTTTTGTTTTGGTTCTGCCCTTGTTTTCCACATTCTAGCAAGTATCGGTCTATCATTTTCCTGAGACTTTTAGTTCTAATCGGCTCTGCTTTTATCAGTTATTAAAAATGATTTAAGTCTTTTTCTTGGAGTTTTGTTTCGAATTGACTTCATTTGATATACTGCGGCACTGAGGATTTGCTTGAAGTGCAGTTTAAACGTTTTGACTGATAGTTATTGGAGTCTTAGTTTTGATTGTTAATAATTTTTTTCCTTTGTTATATTCTTTTTCTTTTCTTTTTTGTTGATAATAATAATAATAATAATTTGAAGGTTTTTTAACACCTCGCTGATTTTTAGTCTCAATGCAAGTTTTGGCCCATTGTATTGTTTTTATTGAAATTATCTGTATTTGAAATAGTGACTCAGGCCTGTAGGCTTCTCAGTTTACTGCAAATGATCCAAAATTCTTTTGCTTCAAAGTTTCTGTCTATGCAAATTGACAAAAGTTTTTTGCTTAATTTTGATCTTTTTTCTCCTTCTGTTCAAAAATAGAGATGTCTGTGAGCGCATTACGGCTTGACTGATATTTGGTTGGATAACTAGTTTTCCTTGGCAGAATTAGTGGTTTTCGTTTGTGTGTACTTGTACTACATGAAAAATTAATTTGAATTTTCCTATTTTTTCAGAGAATATGGCAGCTCTTTCAGAGAATATGACTTCGAGTTGCTTCCTGAATTCTTCCGATTATGTTTTTGTTTCGTCGTCTGGCGATCTTTTTCGTTTTACTTTTTGTTCTAGAACACTCTGTCACGTTTTCAGTCAATTTTTCCAGCTTGATTTCTTCCTTTTCGCGTGACCTGAATTGCTCGCATTCAGAATTTATATCTGTAGCTAAAACAAAAATGGTTGTAATTTAAGAGAGCATACGGGACGTGTAGCCTTGTGGTTAATGCAGCCGGTTCTTACGCCGGGGTTGGGGGTTCGAACCTCTGCGTCATCAACAGTTTTTGCACCCAATAATGTTCTAAAATGTACACCCCCTTTGAATAAAAATTGGCCGCGTTAACTTTTCTTCCAATCTATTTCTATCTGTATTTTAGGGCACGCAAGTCAATTCTTTCGCTGCTATTCGGGCAATCTGGTGGCTATGTTCTTAATGTTTTTGATGGGTGATACTTTTTGCGTATGGATTATATATGCTGCATCATTTGATGTGTGTTTTGTCGATGAACTTGATTTATATTGCTTTAAGATGCGAATTGTGTCTAACCAGTTCTGCTTAGAGTACAAAGAAGAAATCTCCTATATCAACTCTTGTTGCGGTCTCTGCTTTGGAATACATTTTTTTGCGCTATGCTTCTCTTGTCGATATTTCTATGTATAATAACTCCGATTGTCAAGGGGCGATAACAGCCGATTGTTGATGTTTTTAATCAGCTCCAGTTGCAATTACAACAATTAATTAAGAAACCCCCACTGTGCAATTGATTAGAGTTTTTTTGCCTCACTCCATATGGCAGTAGTTGTTCCACAGCTCCTTAAGATTTTCGCAATTTTGATCGGGCGCTAACAAATTATTTCATGCGTTGTGCAACTACTGTCGCAATTAGAGTTGGTATCTTTTGCGTTTGTGGCCCCCAATATTGCACCCACCAACTACAAAGCACGGAACAGAAATGATCCGAGAGTTGAACAGAAATTATCCGAGTACTCAAAAACATCACAGCACAATTTTCACTATCTTTGTCATGAAGTTTCTTAACGACGACGCTTCGCCTCGGATAATTTGATGGTGATAAGAGCTGTGTTGCAATTTGTTAGAGTTCAGTTCGAATTGTAAACTTTCCAGTGAAGGCTAGAATGGTTTAATTTGATAGAGCTGGAAGAACCGAATATGTGTAATTCTCACATTGAAAAGGAAGATTTGATATGTTTCAGTGACCTCTTTCAAGCAAACGTGTTGATTGGCATTCTTTGATCGATGTCGTGATGTGCTGATTTCAGATTGTGTATAATGATGAATTCGCATAAGTTATTCAACATGAGAGCGTGTGCAAAATTAGTAGCCAATCATCAGTCTTCGTATAGTAGTCCCTCATCAGTATCGTCAGCCCTTTCTCTGATGTCGAGGCGGTGGGCATCTACAGAACAGCAGGATCTAGTGGTCATTGGGTCTGGACCTGGAGGATATGTTGCAGCTATTAAAGCTGCTCAGTTGGGACTTAAAGTTAGTGGTCGAGGATCTCTTCCGTAGAATTTAAAAGTAGACCAATTAAGAGCTCTGCTTTCTTTGCAAGTGTAGGACAATTTTGAAATGTCTGGTGTGTGAGCCGAATTGTCCACATTTTTTTGTTTTGTTTTATTTGTCCACATTTATTCTGTTTTGCCCCCCCCCCCCCCAGCTTAGTGAGCATAAATTTTTTATGACCCCCAGGCACACGAGCTGACCCCCAGGCGCACGAGCTTATGGAATGCAAAAGCACGCATTAGTTTGTATTATTATCCTCAACATTTTTTAGCCGGCCAAAGATAATTAGTGTTCACAGAATTGATCCGAAAATTGTTCCAATTGTTGTACTATTTCATTGGCTGTTTTGGTTTTACAGTCGAGTTTATTAGCAACAGGGTTAGCAAAAGTAAACATTTTGTTGACAAAATCAATTCACATAGAATACAAGGTTGATTTGCAACGTTTTAGACGACGTGTGTGGAAAAATGGGACACGTTAGGTGGCACATGTTTGAACGTGGGTTGCATCCCCAGTAAGTCCCTTCTGAACAATTCCCACTACTACCACATGGCACACACTGGGGACCTGTCCAAAAGAGGCATCAATATTGGTCCAGTGAGTCTGGATCTGCCCAAGATGATGAAACAGAAGACAGACACTGTCAAATCTCTCACCTCAGGAGTTGACTACCTTTTCAAGGCAAGTTTCATTAGTTTATGGGAGCAAATCATATTCGGTTTCGATATCCCCCACCAGTGTTGTTTTAAGACCACCAATTAACAAATCGTGAGTTGTGACATAGACGACCGATTTTTCGTCTGACCCTTATGACTTTTCGTCCTCAAAAACGGGATAAACGGGCAACGATTTGGCGATTTGGACCCCACGTCCAGCCTTCCGAAGCCAAACCCCCCCCAAACATCGCCACAAAATATGAGATGTTAGATACGGTATTACTATGTAAAAAGCCGTGCGCTTGGTGGAGTGAAAGTTCTATGCCCACTAAGCGCGCTGGAGGGGGGGGGGGTAACAAAGTAGATCCGGTTGATGTTCAATTTAACGTGTTCTTGCCTTTGGTTTAAAATTGCAATTTGATGCGATTTTTCGCTTGAACGATTTTTTTGTCTGACGCATTTGACTTTTCGTCTTCAAAAACGGGATAAAGAGGTAGCGCCCAGCGGGCATTAAGTTCTCTTAGAGCCTTTCAGCTCACTAGTCTCCAAGTATGCTATTCACAGAAACTGTTTTGGAGACTTATACCTATGGTGTGAAGGGCGGTTCTTAGAGGTTGAAGACTCCCCCCACCCCACTGTTGCCCCCCCCACCGCTGTTGCCCCCCCCCTCAGCGTTTAGGTTAGTTTTCGATTGGGTTGTTCGGCCGAAGTTCTGGAAATACCGGATTGGGTTAATTCGGCCAGTTTTTCGGGCACCAGATTAGCCACAAATTTCGATACTGAAAAAAGGTTGCTTCAGGCTAATGGTGTGACGAGGTCGAATGGCTTTGGCTCCATAAAATCTGCAAACGAAGTACAAGTCACAGCAAGCGACGGATCTGTCTCAACCATCAGCACTAAAAATATCATCATTGCCACTGGCTCAGAAGTGACCCCTTTCCCAGGCATCGAAATCGATGAGAAGAAAATTATCTCATCTACGGGAGCTTTGGATCTGGACGAAGTGCCGAAGGAGATGATTCTCATTGGCGCTGGCGTCATTGGGTTGGAGTTGGGTTCAGTCTGGACACGATTGGGTTCCAAAGTTACAGCTCTTGAATTTTTGGGTCACATTGGAGGCATGGGAATTGACATGGAGATCTCGAAGACGTTCCAAAGGATGCTGACGAAACAAGGAATGAAGTTTAAAATGAACACAAAAGTCACAAGTGCTTCAATCGGATCAGACGGCAAAGTTTCGGTTACAGCCGAAGATAAGAAAGGCAAAACTGAAACGATGGAATGCGATGCTTTGCTTGTTTGTGTTGGCCGAAGACCTTTCACAGAGAATTTAGGTTTAGAAAATATTGGAGCTTCTTTAGACGAACGTGGTAGAGTGAAAGTTAACGAAGCCTTTCAGACAGCAGCCCCTAATGTATATGCAATTGGTGACGTAATCACAGGGCCAATGTTGGCACATAAAGCTGAAGATGAAGGTATTATCGTAGCTGAAGCAATTGCAAATGGATCAAAGCCTCATATAAACTATGATGCTGTCCCTTCAGTTATTTACACACACCCGGAGGTTGCCTGGGTGGGTAAGAGTGAAGAAGATCTGAAGAATGCCAAGATTGCCTACACTGTTGGAAAATTCCCCTTTTCAGCTAACAGCAGGGCGAAATGCAATGAAGACACAGAAGGGCTGGTGAAGGTACGTAAAAGTTTACACGATACATAGACCCCCGGGTTGACCTTTCTTGGCAACCATATCCAAGAACCATATATGGTCCCATACAGGCCATACAAAATTTTCTTATATGATCTTGCTATGGTTGCCAAGATCTCCATATATGATTCTTATATGGCATCCAAGAATCCAATATGGTCATTTGTGCGTTCTTTCAACGCCCATACAAAGCTTATGCAGCAGTTCCAGCTTTTAACGCTTTACACGACTTATGGCATATTGGTACCATATATGGTTCTTACATGGCCCATATATGGTTCTTATATGGTCCATATATGGTTCTTATATGGTCCATATATGGTTCTTATATGGTCCATATATGGTTCTTAAAAGTTTCTTATATGGTTCCGGCATGTTTCTTAGATGGTTATTACCTTGTCCACTCAAGGCCATTACAACAAAACCTTTGTGGTTAGTTATATGGTGGTTACATGATCCATATATGGTTCTTACATGTTTCTTTGATGGCTCATATATGGTTCCGACATAAGCCAAACATGGTCCATATCAAGTTATTCCAAAAAAACCTTTGTGATTAGTTACATTATTCTTACATGATCCTTAAATGGTTCTTACAAGATTCATACATAGTTCTTGCATGACCCACAAATTGTTCCATAACGGTTCCTGTATGGCTCTATGGTTTTCTAAATATCCACGTATAGTACGCCATTTTTGCATGGCTGCTCTGTGTTTGCTACATGCATATGGATGCCAAGAAGAATATAAAGGAACTGAATCTGCTTTTTCGAAAGCTTAATGTCATATTAATATCACCACTGTAATTTTTGCTTGTTTTTCTGTATTTTTTAACTTATGAATGCCTTTTCTAAGACCCACTGGTTCTCAAAAAGTCCACATATAGTACGTGGCTTTTGCATTGTTTCTCTGTGTTTCCTACATGCATATGGTTGCCAAGAAGAATAAAAAAACTGAATTTGCTTTTTCGAAGGCTTAATGTCTTTCATATTACCACTGTAGTTTTTACTTGTTTTTCTGTGTTTTTTAACTTATAACTGCCTTTTCTGAGGCTCCTTGGTTCTCTAAATATCCACGTATAGTACGTGTTTTCCGCATGCTTGCTCTGTGTTTCCTACATGCATATGTATGCAAAGAAGAATTTAAAGGAACTTAAATTTTTCGAAAGCTTAATGTCATATTAATATCACCACTGTAGTTTTTACTTGTTTTTCTGTTTTTTTTAAAAAAATTATAGATGGCTTTTCTATGGTATCCAAGAAATCAATAAAGTATATACCCTTTCATAGCTTTTTCATAAAATTTATGCTTTGTTCAAATTTTCCGCGTTTTTGAACAGTTTACTGCAATGTGTCACCAGTTAATATTTGTCTTAGATACGGTTGCCGAGAATTGAAACAAGATTTCTCTAAGATTGAAGCAAAAGAAAAATTGCAAACATACAGAACCTCAGCTCAACATGAAATAAGAAGCTAAACTAAGAAAGAAAACAAAAAGCAAAGAAAATTAAATTTTCAACAAAATAATCATTTAATCAACAAAGAAAATTGCATTAAGATAATCAAGGTACATACAGAACAAAAATTAAATATTAATATGTTTTGAATGTCTTTGGGTGGTTTTCTAGATCCTAATCACGTTCAAAGCAATTCAGAAGGGGTGACAAGTACAATGTGTTATTGAAATCAATACGTAAAAACTTGTCTTTGATTGCATCCTGAAACACCGTTTCTATTTTTGAAGTTCTTCTGAAAATGAGAAAAGAATAAGCGGGCGCTGCTGTTGCTTGATTGCATTTTTTCACTTCAATAATTTTCAGTACAAAAACCGATAATTTCTGAACGTTATTTGAGGAAAAAAAACCCTTATCTGGCCATAACGAAGCCTTCCATTGCTTCTATAAGAAATATAACTGTTTCTTGACGACTGATGGCAGAGTGAATCGAGTTCAAAGAAGCTAAGCTTTGCGTTGCTGTAGAATACGTCTCCTTCAGCTCTGATATCATCTGGTGTTCCAGAACTCAAACATTTTTTGAAGAATCTCTTTTTTCCGCGAAGTTTGCTGGCGAATTCTGCAAGTTTGTTGTCCCCTATTTCTCTTCGGTACGAATCTTTGTTTCGAATATAACGCTCGACTAAAAGCTGCAAATAATTGACCGTTCCTGTGAATTTCGACTGCAAGAGGTAGTTAGCCGATTCAAACATCATTGCGGATGCTGTCCATAAAGGTCCAAAAGATCTTACTTGCCACGCTAAGTGTGAGAGTGCATGCACATTTGGTGAAAAGATTTCTTCGGAATATCGGTTTTTCAGTTGGAGAAAACTTCGAATCAATTTTTCAGCTTCATTGGCATGTAAAGAAGAAATCATGAGAAGACGAATGGCGTAACTCAAAAGAATAAAGCGATCGTAAAGATCTTCATTGACAGTCGAATGGAAAAGAATCGGGCCGATATAAAAAAACCATAGCTTCAATTCGTTCGCTTTGAAGAAATCCAGTTCACGCAGTGGTCTGACAGATCTTTTGAAATCGCAGGTGAGCTGAAAACAATCACGATTTTTTAACATCAAATAAGAGTGAAATAAAAATCACCAAAAGATAAGCAAAAAAAATTACCGCGATAGTTTTGACGGCACTTTCAATCAATTGAAGATCGCTTCTCGCTGTCTTTTTAGCAATCACTTGCAACAAAACTTTGGCAACCCCAAGATAAACTTGATGCATGACGTCAATCGGAGCCGCTAGAGGTAAGTTAGGAATTAGAGCAAAAATCTTTGATCTGCCTTTGACACCACGATAAACTCTCAGATGGTTTTGCTCAATTTCTTTCAGATGCTTTTCGTGTAATTCAGGAGTTCGCATTCTAAAATTGTCAATAGGATAGTAACGAACCGTTTCGCCTTGTTGAGTTTGCACAAGGCACAATGTGCAGCCATAACGTGCAAGATGATGGTGCATGTTTAATATTGAAGCTGTTGCCGGTAAATCGGACGCCAGAAGAAATATGCAGAATTTCAGGCTGAAGGAAGACTCTCTAAACCTTATTTGCAAAGATTTACTGGCAAACTCCTTCCGCAAATCCTGGAAAAAATCAATAAATGAATCAATTCAATTTGAACTTTAATTTACAGTTTTGTTTATTTTAGTTTAAAACATTACCTCGAAGATATCGTCCCAAGCTGGTTTATTGTTACCCAACCAAAGCGCAGCCAAAACAATATTTTCGAAGGAGGACCGCAAAAGTGGAGGTAAATTTGCAATTGCCAACCAAACCGGCCAGATAGATTTTGACGATGCTTTCATTATCTTAACGCCATCTGAATTAAGAATTATGAAAATTTCTAGTGTTCTCGCGTTCAAGTCGAAGAAAGCAGGAAGATTTAAATCTGATTCTTTTTTTCGTTCGTTGTCATAGAGAAAGATTTCTGTAATGTTTTTCTCAATTACAGATTGCAGCTCCGTCATGAAATCAAGAGACCAACGAAAACCAGAGCCACAAGCTTTCAAACCTTCCGTTTTTTCCTGCGCTGTAGGCTGGTATTTCCTTTTCATGCTTTTGAAGCTTGGTATGGTTGACTCTGTGCCAACTAATCGCAATAAACTGATCCAGTCCTTTGCTTCCGAGTCGGACGTTCCATGCCTGGGAATAATTGCTGATACACAACTCACAAAGTCAGATTCTGGGTTAAAATTTACTTGACTGCAATCATCTTCTGATTCAGAAGAGCTTAACCCAATTGCAGGCCTTGAAAAAACATTCGGAACAATTTCACTGACGTTTTCAATTTCTAAATCCGGGGCAACAGAATCCTGAGGTGTCGATATATTAAAATTGTTAGAATCAGTAACATTTTCAACTTCATTTAAAACTTGCGATTGAACAACCTCCATCAACTCAGTTTGTTCGTTCTCCGATTCTTTATCAGACGACCAATCGCTCGAGTTGTCAGAGCTACTTGTCTGATATGAGCGTGCTTCTTCTACTCGTGGGCGTTTCCTAGAAACAACTAGTCTTCGACGATTTTGTCTAAATACAGACAGTCGGTTAGACTCAACTGGATCAAAGACACGTAGCTCCAGTTTATCGTCAACTTCAGTTGCCTGAGTTGCTTCTGCTGCTTGCTGAACATGCAAATGATCTTTTCTGCATTTGCAATAGATATTATTTTCGCCAAAATAGTCGTCGCCGTAATACACAAGAAGTTCATCTCCAGGATGGATGTCTTTGAGTATTTCTACTTTAACACATTTCTGTGCACCTATTTCACAGACTACAAATTGACAGTTGGGATCACACGAGTGATTAACAAAACGAACAGAACCGCACATTAAGCGCATTTTGTTGCAGACTTTTGTAGGCTTGAATACGGATATGGGCAGGATTTTATTTTCGTCTGTTGAGTCCACTTGTTCTAAAATTGCCCACAAATTTTCCAGAACTTTTCTTTTTGAAACTTTCAAAGTGTCAGTGCCGTTGAAAAACAGTCCATAGCCTCCGAAATTATCCAATTTGAACTCAAATGACGAATTGGTGGCCTCATTGTAGCAGACTCGAAGCAATGAGTCGTATTTGGCATACAGAGCTTGTTCTACAAGTTTAAGGTAATGCTCAGGTGAAAATTTCTCAACCATCGCAATAACTTCGCGGCCATTTTGAGCAATCATCTCGTTGGTTATTTGCGCATCACATTGAGCAAGAACAAGACTTTTGTGTTTGTTCCTCATTTCAACTGAAAGAAAGATGGCAAATAAACTAAAGGTAAAAGAAAAGTTAGGCTATTTAGGCGATTTTAAGCAAATTAAGACATCTAAAAAGCGTCTAAATTTGTTGTCAAAGACCTTCCGAAATCATTAACTCTTTATCTGAGAAAACCAAATTTGTCATTAACTGAATTGAAGAACAGCAAACCATCAAAAGCATCGGATTAGGGTACACGGTTGACAAAAATTTCTACACTTATACCTCTATATAAATCATGAGTTATTTTTCCGAACAAAAAAGCAGCAATATAAAGTGAAACAAGGACTCATGTACTCAATCAAGTTGAAGTTCCTTGATAATAGATAACCGAATATATCTTTGCATCCTATAACGTTTATTCAGGCACTGGTTGATTGGCTCTGAGCATAGTTCGGATTTTTCTTCTTCAAATCCAGTCCCATCTGGTTTGCGGCATTCCTGGCTTCTTTAAGTGCCAGCTCAGCATTTCGCGGGTACTTACGGCGAACAACATCTAAAGCAAAAAACTCTAAAAAATGATTTCTTCCTGTTTCATTAACCCGAAAAATTTGAGCTTGAAACTTTCTTAATTTTTCAGCTGAGATTCTTGACTATTTTCACTTGATTTTTTCCAAATTAAGAAAAAACATATACCATTAAAGATCTTTTCGACGTGCTCATCAACTCTCCCTCTTTGGTCAGACATTCTTCTCCCAGGACCCAGCATCTTTTCCTGCAGCTTGCAGTTGTTTTTCTTACCGAAAATTTTTCTGGCTAACTCTCGCCCAAATTTTGATGGTTCGTGGCCTGCCTGGAGCTCTAGAAGATTTTCCCCTTTAATCATTACAGCGAGATCTTCACGGTTGTCGACAAGAACTTCTTCGCGCCGAGTCATAAGAATTACAGAATTAAGGAATTCTGCATTAGACGCCTTCTCTTGCCTTCTTGAGTTTTTCAGATTTTCTTTATGGCACTCTATGATGCGATCGAATTCGCTTTCCAATTTCAAAAGGGGAGCAGAGGTACTGAAGTCCCTATCGTCGATGCTGTCGGCGGGGTAGCGTTCAAATATTTCTTCTTCATTATCGTCCCGCTCTTCACTTGATTCACTCAGTTTTCTCGAACGCCGCATTTTTTTCGGAGGTGGCACTTCTTCATCAGAAAACTCAAAAGACTGCGCATCATCACTGATAGGGTATTCAGAATCAGAGGACTCTAAGTTGTTTTCTCTAGCAGACATTACTCTGTAATACAAAGTGTCCTTCAGTAGATAAGAAAGATTGATATAAAACCATTGTCTTTTCCTTTTGTTACAGCGATTATCTTTGTAAACCTCTGCAAAGCTAATACATTATAACTCCAACTCTTCTTTGCCAGCTTGATTATTTTTTACTTAATTAACAAACTGCGTTTGAAGCAATGGTTTAAATTCTATAACATGTTTAACTTTTATTTCGAACTATCTTTGAGAACAAGCTCAAATACATCAACAATGGTGTATTTTCACAGAAAAAAAATGGAATGTCTGGAGAGGAGAAACTACATAATAAACAGAAATGAACATTTGTCAAATCAAGTGGCACTAAACAAAATAAACTGGCTTTTGTTACATAACACATTGAACAAAGTTTACAATAAGGCAACAGATAACACAGAGACAAAAACCCTCATTTATTAACGACTAAAGCAAGCAGTATAAATGCCATAAAAATTTAGTTGTGAATTTAAAGTTGAAGTTTTTCAAATGAAGTAGAGAAGCAAAAAAAATTGTTTGAAATCAAATTTGTAGTTTCAAAATATGCTAATATTTTGGCACATCAATTTAGGAGAAGCAACTTTAAAAAATAGCAACAAGTCGAGGAGAACGAGCACTCAAGTTTTTTTTTGAAGGATCGTGGTATGTCAAAACTAAGACTCTATACCAACGGTATTCCTTGCTTCTTTTTTCCAGGGAAATTTTTGTCTCATTTCCGCACCGTACTGATTGGCGCCCTGAAAGGCTTTTTCTACGGCAAATCGTTTGTTTGAGGGGAACTTCCTCTCGATGCAGCTCTTCATTTTCAGCTCAAGCTCCTGATCAACGCTAGGTCGAGAATTCGGCTTCAGAAGTTTTGCACCAATTCTTTGGTTTATCAAAGAGCATTCTTCTCCTGTGCCAAAGATCACAGCAGCAAGTGTTCGACCAAAAGTTGAGGGACCAAACGTAGCATTCAGTGACATCAAATCAACATCGTTCACCCATATTGGCTCTTGGTTATCTGGATTGTTGGCGGAGGGTTCTTCATCAACTATTGGCTCTGGTCTAACTTTCATTAAAGAAGTCAATTTCGATCTCAAGAGCTGATTCTCTTTCGCCATTTTTTTGTTGTGTTCTTCTTGGACACTTACAAGCTCACTCACCTTCCGGACAAACACATCAGTGAACTTGTCCATCATCTTCTCGACAACAGTCACTGGAATCTAAGCACAATATATGCGTTAAAAACAAGCAGTAAAAACAACAATGAAAGTTCAAATGCGCCTTTGCAAATTTTAGAAGTGAGCGACTACTTTAGCTACAAATTTAGTATGTATTGCAGGAATAAACGACTGACAACTTAGTTATTATACAATTGTAAAAAATAACCGTTTCCTCTGTCTTCTCTTGTGTAGATTTACTTTGTACCGAGACCACTGGAGCAGCATTTTGAGGGCCAGCCAGTGTGTTCCGATCAAATCTTAAACTCTTCACCGGTGGCTGGTTTTCATCATTGTAAGGGGATCTCCTTTTAGGGCATGCAGTCTCTACCTCAAAGCGTTTGGGTTTCTTCAATGAACTCTGAGTTCGGCTGTTGTTCATGTCCCTAGAAAAATTGAAGATTTTTTTTCAGAGACTCCAATTAGGTACTAAAACGATATAAATAAATAACACCACGACCACTGGTTTTTGCTTGATTGCAATTGATTTTCGATATAGAAAAATAGAGAAAAACGTGAAAAGAGAAAACAGCAGTTAAAAATTAGACAGAGAGAGAATTAGGACGGTTGGAATTGAAAAAGAAAGAACCACAAAAAACCTTCTTCCAAAAGTGTTTTGATTTTACAAAAATTGCTTTTTAAAAACTTACGGTGCAAAACTGATATCTGTTAATGACGAATCCGCAGCAGCCACAGTCTGAAAAACTTGTTTTTCCACAAAAGAAACTTTGTCTTTGACGCAAAGTGCACAGAGAGAGGCCCTGATCCATTCCCCGTCGTACCACACGTTGCATCGTTCCTTTGGCTGCATTGCTAATCTCATGGGCAACGTAAACTCTTTTTCCCATCTTGAGCAATTGTACTCCAGTGTGAAAGGCTTGGGATCACCTTTCTTGTAGAACACCCACAAGAGCTTACTGGCCTTTTTCTGCATTTCGTCATCAACTCCGGGCATCAGAGGACGCTGACTATTTACACCAAAGTTTGCCCTACTTGATTTACGTACTTGAGACATTTCTTTTCACTGAAAAAAGAAACGACGTTGAAAACGAAAAAGAAAGACTAACTGCTTTTGCCCTCACTTAACCAAGAAACCAGTGTTTTTGTGTAGCCGAAACTTAAACAAATATACCACAAGGGTAGTTTTTCTTTATAAAGCAATTTGAATAAATATCTGTTTTCAACAGAAAGATTAAGATAATTTAAACGAAAAAGGACCAAACTTAATTCAATTTAGATCAAATCTAACACAGTTCTTTGAGATGTTATTAAAATAAAACGGCATTCAATCAAATGATACCATCTGTAAAAAAGAAGAGCTTTTCTGCTACAAGCATTTATTACCAAGGGAATTTCGAGAAGCTTGACTTTTGAGTTTTCTAAAGCATTCAGTTATGAAACTTTTATTCTCTTTAATTTCCTGAATACGTTTGCGAGCCTTGAGATTGAATTTCCTCAGGGTGCTTTCGTCGCATTTCTGAACCATAACTATTAGCGCCAAGTAAAGCCCACATTACTGAAACTTCTTTGTCATCGTGGAACTTCTGTTCAACACAATCTTGAAACAACTTTTCAAGCCTTTGATCGTATGTTGGCGAAAAGCAACCTTGCCAAACTCTGCGTTTCAATTTTTTGTTAATGAGCGCACACTTAGCCCCAGAACCAAACAGTATTGCGGCTAAAAATCTGCCAAAGTTGAAAGCGCCATTTTCCCCAACTTTTTCGGAATAAATAGGCAACGAAAACAATTCTCCATCAGCTAAATCACACCCTGATACATCCAATAACCCATACACTTGATCCAAACTTCTTGAATCTTGACAACTCATTTCAAACAATCTAAAAGAGTTCGAAAACCTTTTGAGTAGAAACTATGTTTATTTGAAGACACTGAGTTTTGTCAAAACAGAATGCTTCTTTCGAGAAAACGCAAAAGCTAAAATTAAGTAACATTTTAAGTCCAGCCACATATAAGATGCTTCAAGACAAAAAAGTTTGCTTGACTAGCACTTTAATCTCAATTTGGGAGGACTAAACAGAAAAAATTTCTATTCCCTTTATTAGCAACGAAAAATAGAGAATTCTGTCCGAGAAAAAAGGCTTCTTTCAAGAAAACGAAAGAAAAGGCTAAAATGAAGTGAAAATTTCAAAAACACTCCCCAGAAAAATTTGCTGCGTGCATTCTACGCGTATCCAGCCTAGCAATCAGGGTTGCGAGCCCAATGACTTCAAATGATTTTTGAACGAAAAGGGAGGACTAAAATTTTCTTTCAAAAAAGGAGCAATAAGCCTTTTGAAAAAAGTTTTCAAATCCAGCAACTTACAAGATGCTTGATGACAAAAATTTCGCTTGGCTAGCACTGTAAGCTCAATTTAGGAGGCCTTAACAGAAGAAAGTTCCTATTTACGTTTTTAGGAACGAGAAATGGAGAGTTTTGTCCAAATAAAGATTGCTTTTTCCGAGAAAACAAAAAAAAAAGAGGCAAAAGCAAGTTAAGTTTTCTAAAACACTCGCAAGAAAAACTTGATGTGTGCATTCTACGCATATCCAGCCTAGAAAAACAGGGTAAAAAGCCCATTGATTTCAAATAATTTTTCGAACGAAAAATGAGAACAAAACTTTCTAAAAAAAAGGAAGCAATAAGCGTTTTGAAAAAAGTTTTCAATTCCAGCCACTTACAAGATGTTCACTACCAAAAAGTTTACTCTGCTAGAACTGTAAGCTCAATTTAGGAGCCCCAAACAGAAGAAAAAATCTTATTTAGGTTTTTTTCAACAAAATATAAGAAATTTTGCTCAATTAAAGAACGCTTCTTTCGAGAAAACGAAAAAAGAAGCTGAAATAAACCAAAACTTTCAAAACTATCACAATAAAAATTTGTTGCGTGCATTCTACTTGTATTTGGCCTACCAAAAACAGGGGTTTAAGCCCATTGCCTTAATACGAATTTTTGAACAAAAAGGCAGGACCAAATTTTCTTTAAAAAAAAAGCATTAGGCGTTTTGAAAAAAAGTTTTCAAGTCCAGCCACTTACAAGATGCTTGATGACAAAAAATTCGCTTGGCTAGCACTGTAAGCTCAATTTATGAGCCCTAATGAGAAGAAAAATCCTATTTCCGTTTCAAGCAACAAAAAAAGAGAGTTTTGTCCAAAAAAAAGAATGCTTTTTTCCAGAAAACGCAAAAAAAAGCCTAAAGTCAAGTGAAATTTTCAAAACACATGCAATAAAAAATTGATGTGTGCATTCTACGCGTATCCAGCCTAGAAAACCAGGGTTAGAAGCCCATTGACTTCAAATAATTTTTTGGACAAAAAATGAGAACGAAACTTTCTAAAAAAAAAGAAGCATTAAGCGTTTTGAAAAAAGTTTTCAAGTCCAGCCACTTACAAGATGCTTGATGACAAAAAGTTCGCTTGGCTAGCACTGTAAGCTTGATTTATGAGCCCTAAACAGAAAAAAATTCCTATTTCCGTTTTAAGCAACGAAAAAGAGAGTTTTGTCCAAATAAAGAATGCTTCTTTCCAGAAAACGCAAAACAATCCTAAAATCAAGTAAAATTTTCAAAAACATTTGCAATAAAAAAGTGATGTGTGCACTCTACGCGTATTCACTCTAGAAATACAGGGTTACAAGCCAATATACTTCAAATATATCTTTGAACGAAAAATGAGAATCAAATTTGACTAAAAAAAAAAGAAGTATTAGGCGTTTTGAAAAATGTTTTCAAGTTCAGACACTTACAAGATGCTTGATGTCAAACAAAAAGTTCTCCTGGCTAGCACTGTAAGCTCAATTTATGAGCCCTAAACAAAAGAAAGTCCCTATTTCTGTTTAAAGGAACAAAAAATTGAGAGGTTTTGTCCAAATAAAGAATGCTTCTTTCCAGAAAACGCAAAAAAAGGTAACAATCAAGTGAAATTTTCAAAAACACTTGCAATAAAAAATCGATGTGTGCATTCTACGCGTCTCTAGCCTAGAAAAACAGGGTTACAAGCACATTGACTTCAAATAACTTTTTGAACAAGAAATGACAACAAAATTTTCTAAAAAAAAGAAGCATTAAGCATTTTGAAAATTGTTTTCAAGTCCAACCACTTACAAGATGCCTTATGACAAAAAGTTCGCTTGGCTAGCACTGTAAGCTCAATTTAGGAGCCCTAAACCGAAGAAAAATCCTATTTCCATTTTTATCAACGAAAAATAGAGATTTTTGTCCAAATAAAGAATGCTTCTTTCCAGAAACCGAAAAAAAAGCTATAATCAAGCGAAAATTTCAAAACTACACGCAACAAAAATACGATGAGTGCATTTTACTTATATTTAGCCTAGCAACGCAGGGTTAGAAGCCCATTGCCTTCAAATGATTTTTTGAACGAAAATGGAGGACCAAATTTTCTTTAAGAAAAAGAAGCATTAAGCGTTTTGAAAAATGTTTTCAAGTCCGGCCACTTAAAAGATGCTTGAGGACAAAAAGTTTGCTTGGCTAGCACTGTAAGCTCAATTTATAAGCCCTATATAAGAAATTTTGTCCAAATAAAGAATGCTTCTTTCGAGAAAACGAAAAAGAAGTCTAAAACGAAGCAAAATTTTCAAAACTACCCGCAACAAAAAAATGACGCGTGTATTCTACTTGCATTAGGCCTTGAAAAAATGGTTACAAGACCATTGCCCTCAAATGATTTTTTGAACAAAAATGGAGGACCAAATTTTCTTCAAAAAAAAAGGAAGCATCAAGCGTTTTGAAAAAAGTTTTCAAGTCCAGTCATGTACAAGATGATCCATCCCAAACTGGTCACTTGGCTGGAACTATAGGCTGTATTTAGGCGCCCCAATTTAAAGAAACATCCTATATACGTTTTAGGCAAAGCAAAAAAGAGAATTATGTCCAAAAAAGAATGCTTCTTTCGAAAAAACGAGGAGAAAAGCTATAATCAAGCTAAACTTTCAAAACTACCCGCAACAAAAATACGATGAGTGCATTCTACATATATTTAGCCTAGCAAAGCAGGGTTAGAAGCCAATTGCCCTCAATTGATTTTTTGAACGAAAATGGAGGACCAAATTTTCTTCAAAAAAAGAAGCATTAAGAGATTTGAAAAATGTTTTCAAGTCCAGCCACTTAAAAGATACTTGATGACAAAAAGTTCGCTTGGCTAGCACTGTAAGCTCCACTTAGGAGCACTAAACCGAAGAAAAATCCTATTTAGGTTTTTAGCAACAAAATATAAGAAATTTTGTCGAAATAAAGAATGCTTCTTTCGAGAAAACAAAAAAGAAGTCTAAAAAGAAGCAAAATTTTCAAAACTACCCGAAACAAAAAAATGACGCGTGTATTCTACTTGCATTAGGCCTTGTAAAAGAGGGTTACAAGACCATTACCTTCAAATGATTTTTTTGAACAAAAAGGGAGGACCAAATTTTCTTCAAAAAAAGAAGCATTAAGCGTTTTGAAAATGTTTTCAAGTCCAGCCACTTAAAAGATACTTGATGACAAAAAGTTCGCTTGGCTAGCACTGTAAGCTCAACTTAGGAGCTCTAAACCGAAGAAAAATCCTATTTAGGTTTTTAGCAACAAAATATAAGAAATTTTGTCGAAATAAAGAGTGCTTCTTTCGAGAAAACAAAAAAGAAGGCTAAAATGAAGCAAAATTTTCAAAACTTATCCCAAAAAAATTGACGCGTGCATTCTACTTGTATTTGGCCTAGCAAAACAGGGTTACAAGCCCATTGCCTTCACATGATTTTTTGAACGAAAAGGGAGGACCAAATTTTCTTCAAAAAAAGAAGCATTAAGCGTTTTGAAAATGTTTTCAAGTCCAGCCACTTAAAGGATACTTGATGACAAAAAGTTTGCTTGGCTAGCACTGTAAGCTCAATTTAGGAGCCCTAAACCGAAGAAAAATCCTATTTGGGTTTTTAGCAACAAAATATAAAGAATTTTGTATAATTGAAGAATGCTTCTTTCGAAAAAACGAAGCAAAAAGCTAAAAACAAACAAAATTGTCAAAATAAACCTGCAACAAAAATTTGATGGGCGCATTTCACTCGTATCCAGCCTAGAAATGCAGGTTTGCAAGCCCATTGACTTCAAATGATTTTCGAACGAAAAGGGAGGACCAAATTTTCTTTAAAAAAAAGAAGCATTAAACGTTTTGAAAAATGTTTTCAAGTCCAGCCACTTAAAAGATGCTTGAAGACAAAAAGCTTGCTTGCACTGTACGCTCAATTTATGAGCCCTAAACAGAAGAAAATTCCCATTTCCCTTTTAAGCAACGAAAAATAGAGAGTTTTTGTCCAAATAAAGAATGCTTCTTTCCAGAAAACGCAAAAAAAAGGCTACAATCAAGTGAAATTTACAAAACACATGCAATAAAAAATTGATGTGAGTATTCTACGCGTATCCAGCCTAGTAAACCAGGGTTAGAAGCCCATTGAATTCAAATAATTTTTTGGACAAAAAATGAGAACGAAACTTTCTAAAAAAAAAGAAGCATTAAGCGTTTTGAAAAATGTTTTCAAGTTCAGCCACTTAAAAGATGCTTGATGATAAAAAGTTCACTTTGCTAGCACTGTAAGCTCAAGTTAGGAGCCCTAAACATAAGAAACTTCCTATTTCCATTTTTAGCAACGAAAAATAGAGAGTTTTGTCCAAATAAAGAAAGCTTCTTTCCAGAAAACGCAAAAAAATGGCCACAATCAAGTGAAATTTTCAAAACACATGCAATAAAAAATTGATGTGAGTATTCTACGCGTATCCAGCCTAGAAAACCAGGGTTAGAAGCCCATTGACTTCAAATAATTTTTTGGACAAAAAATGAGAACGAAACTTTCTAAAAAAAAATAAGCATTAAGCGTTTTGAAAAATGTTTTCAAGTTCAGCCACTTAAAAGATACTTGATGACAAAAAGTTCACTTTGCTAGCACTGTAAGCTCAATTTATGAGACCTAAACAGAAGAAATTTTCCATTTCCCTTTTAAGCAACGAAAAATAGAAAGTTTTGTCCAAATGAAGAATGCGTCTTTCCAGAAAACGCTAAAAAAAAGGCTACGATCAAGTGAAATTTTCAGAACACTTACAATAAAAAATTGATCTGTGCACTCTACGCGTATCCAGCCTAGAAAACCAGGGTTAGAAGCCCATTGACTTCAAATGATTTTCGAACGAAAAGGGAGGACCAAATTTTCTTTAAAAAAAAGAAGCATTAAACGTTTTGAAAAATGTTTTCAAGTCCAGCCACTTAAAAGATGCTTGAAGACAAAAAGCTTGCTTGCACTGTACGCTCAATTTATGAGCCCTAAACAGAAGAAAATTCCCATTTCCCTTTTAAGCAACGAAAAATAGAGAGTTTTTGTCCAAATAAAGAATGCTTCTTTCCAGAAAACGCAAAAAAAAGGCTACAATCAAGTGAAATTTACAAAACACATGCAATAAAAAATTGATGTGAGTATTCTACGCGTATCCAGCCTAGTAAACCAGGGTTAGAAGCCCATTGAATTCAAATAATTTTTTGGACAAAAAATGAGAACGAAACTTTCTAAAAAAAAGAAGCATTAAGCGTTTTGAAAAATGTTTTCAAGTTCAGCCACTTAAAAGATGCTTGATGATAAAAAGTTCACTTTGCTAGCACTGTAAGCTCAAGTTAGGAGCCCTAAACATAAGAAACTTCCTATTTCCATTTTTAGCAACGAAAAATAGAGAGTTTTGTCCAAATAAAGAAAGCTTCTTTCCAGAAAACGCAAAAAAATGGCCACAATCAAGTGAAATTTTCAAAACACATGCAATAAAAAATTGATGTGAGTATTCTACGCGTATCCAGCCTAGAAAACCAGGGTTAGAAGCCCATTGACTTCAAATAATTTTTTGGACAAAAAATGAGAACGAAACTTTCTAAAAAAAAAGAAGCATTAAGCGTTTTGAAAAATGTTTTCAAGTTCAGGCACTTAAAAGATACTTGATGACAAAAAGTTCACTTTGCTAGCACTGTAAGCTCAATTTATGAGACCTAAACAGAAGAAATTTTCCATTTCCCTTTTAAGCAACGAAAAATAGAAAGTTTTGTCCAAATGAAGAATGCGTCTTTCCAGAAAACGCTAAAAAAAAGGCTACGATCAAGTGAAATTTTCAGAACACTTACAATAAAAAATTGATCTGTGCACTCTACGCGTATCCAGCCTAGAAAACCAGGGTTAGAAGCCCATTGACTTCAAATAATTTTTTGAGCAAAAAATGAGAACGAAACTTTCTAAAAGAAAAGAAGCATTAAGCGTTTTGAAAAATGTTTTTAAGTCCAGCCACTTACAAGATGTTTCACGCCCCAATATTTACTTCAGGACCATATTGGGTCAATTTATGAGTGATTGGTCTATTAGAAAGTGTATTTAACAATTTGCGAGCGAGATAAAAAGGTTTCCAAAATTTTTGAGCCGTTTTTTTTTAAGTTGGGTTTCCGCAAAATTTGTTGACCTTCAGTTATCTAAGAAAACCCCAATGCCTTCTAATGAGAATCTCAAGCCATAACAATGAACTTAGAAGACTGAGAGCGATAAAATATCAAGCTCAGTAAAATATAAAACAAACATTTCACAAAGGTTTAATGCATTTATCAAATTTCAGGTCTTTTTCAAAATTTGTTTTTTTCTCACATTATTTTCGGTTTTTCAACCTGCAAGGACGAAAACAGTGGAGCAGCTTGCTCAACGCCTAGTTTCTCGACAACAATGCCACTTTTAGGGTTCTTTAATATCTCCTCATAGGTTTCGCGGCAGTCTTTGGGATTTGCAAAATTTAGCCATCCTTTCAGCTTCCCGTTTCTCTCTTCTTTTGCCCTTGAGTTGAGGAAGCACACAGTTGAAACTTTCGGGTAAAGACCCTTAAGTTCCATTTTCGCTGGTCCCATTGGGCCTTTCACCGTCGGCTCGAAATTTGAGAACTGAAAGGAAATGGGATGATGGAACGGGTTTTCAAACCCTCGTTTCCTCGATGGTTTCGGCTGCACGTTCTCCTATAACAAAAAAAGTCGACAAAAAAGTCAAACAGAATTGACGCGTGCATTCTACTTGTATTTGGCCTAGCAAAACAGGGTTACAAGCCCATTGCCTTCACATGATTTTTTGAACGAAAAGGGAGGACCAAATTTTCTTTAAAAAAAGAAGCATTAAGCGTTTTGAAAAAAGTTTTCAAGTCCAGCCACTTACAAGATGTTTACTACCAAAACTTTTACTTTGCTAGCACTGTAAGCTCAATTTAGGAGCCCTAAACACAAGAAAAATCCTATTTAGGTTTTAAACAACAAAATATAAAGAATTTTGTCAAAACGAAGAATGCTTCTTTCGAGAAACCGAAAAAAAAGCTATAATCAAGCGAAACTTTCAAAACTACCCGCAACAAAAATAAGATGGGTGCATTCTACTTGTATTTAGCCTAGCGAAGCAGGGTTAGAAGCCCATTGCCTTCAAATGATTTTTTGAACGAAAATGGAGGACCAAATTTTCTATAAAAAAAAGAAGCATTAAACGTTTTGAAAAAAGTTTTCAAGTCCAGCCACTTCAAAGATGCTTGAGGACAAAAAGTTTGCTTGGCTAGCACTGTAAGCTCAATTTATAAGCCCTAAACAGAAGAAATTTCTTATTTCCTTTTTGAGGCAACGAAAAAAGAGAGTTTTGTCCAAATAAAGAATGCTTCTTTACAGAAAACGCAAAAAAAAGCCTAAAATCAAGTGAAATTTTCAAAACACATGCAATAAAAAATTGATGTGTGCATTCTACGCGTATCCAGCCTAGAAAACCAGGGTTGGAAGCCCATCGACTTCAAATAATTTTTTGGACATAAAATGAGAACGAAACTTTCTAAAAAAAAAAGAAGCATTAAGCGTTTTGAAAAACGTTTTCAAGTTCAAACACTTACAAGATGCTTGATGACAAAAAGTTTGCTTGGCTAGCACTGTAAGCTCAATTTATGAGCCCTAAACAGAAGAAAATTCTTATTTCCCTTTTGAGGCAACGAAAAAAGAGAGTTTTGTCCAAATAAAGAATGCTTCTTTCCAGAAAACGCAAAAAAAAAGCCTAAAATCAAGTGAAATTTTCAAAACACATGCAATAAAAAATTGATGTGTGCATTCTAAGCGTATCCAGCCTAGAAAACCAGGGTTGGAAGCCCATTGACTTCAAATAATTTTTTGGACGAAAAATGAGAACGAAACTTTCTAAAAAAAAAGAAGCATTAAGCGTTTTGAAAAACGTTTTCAAGTTCATACACTTACAAGATGCTTGATGACAAAAAGATCGCTTGGCTAGCACTGTAAGCTCAATTCTTGAGCCCTAAACAGAAAAAAAAACCTATTTCCGTTTTAAGCACCGAGAAATAGAGAGTTTTGTCCAAATAAAGAATGCTTCTTTCCAGAAAACCTAAAAAAGCCTAAAATCAAGTGAATTTTTCAAAAACACTTGCAAAAAAAACTGATATGTGCACTCTACGCGTATCCAGCCTAGAAAACCAGGGTTAGAAGCCCATTGACTTTAAATAATTTATTGGACAAAAATGAGAACGAAACTTTCTAAAAAAAAAGAAGCATTAGGCGTTTTGAAAAATGTTTTCAAGTTCATACACTTACAAGATGCTTGACAAAAAGATCGCTTGGCTAGCACAGTAAGCTCAATTCTTGAGCCCTAAACAGAAAAAAAATCCTATTTCCGTTTTAAGCAACGAAAAATAGATATTTTTGTCCAAATAAAGAATGCTTCTTTCCAGAAAACGGAAAAAAAGCTGAAAACAAGCAAAATTTTCAAAAAATAACCGCACTAAAAAATTGACGTGTGCACTCTACTTGTATTTGGCCTAGCAAAACAGTGTTACAAACCCATTGCCTTCAAGTGATTTTTTTGAACAAAAAGGGAGGACCAAACTTTCTAAAAAAAAAAGAAGCATTAAGCGTTTTGAAAAACGTTTTCAAGTTCAAACACTTACAAGATGCTTGATGACAAAAAGTTTGCTTGGCTAGCACTGTAAGCTCAATTTATGAGCCCTAAACAGAAGAAAATTCTTATTTCCCTTTTGAGGCAACGAAAAAAGAGAGTTTTGTCCAAATAAAGAATGCTTCTTTCCAGAAAACGCAAAAAAAAAGCCTAAAATCAAGTGAAATTTTCAAAACACATGCAATAAAAAATTGATGTGTGCATTCTAAGCGTATCCAGCCTAGAAAACCAGGGTTGGAAGCCCATTGACTTCAAATAATTTTTTGGACGAAAAATGAGAACGAAACTTTCTAAAAAAAAAGAAGCATTAAGCGTTTTGAAAAACGTTTTCAAGTTCATACACTTACAAGATGCTTGATGACAAAAAGATCGCTTGGCTAGCACTGTAAGCTCAATTCTTGAGCCCTAAACAGAAAAAAAAACCTATTTCCGTTTTAAGCACCGAGAAATAGAGAGTTTTGTCCAAATAAAGAATGCTTCTTTCCAGAAAACCTAAAAAAGCCTAAAATCAAGTGAATTTTTCAAAAACACTTGCAAAAAAAAACTGATATGTGCACTCTACGCGTATCCAGCCTAGAAAACCAGGGTTAGAAGCCCATTGACTTTAAATAATTTATTGGACAAAAATGAGAACGAAACTTTCTAAAAAAAAAGAAGCATTAGGCGTTTTGAAAAATGTTTTCAAGTTCATACACTTACAAGATGCTTGACAAAAAGATCGCTTGGCTAGCACAGTAAGCTCAATTCTTGAGCCCTAAACAGAAAAAAAATCCTATTTCCGTTTTAAGCAACGAAAAATAGATATTTTTGTCCAAATAAAGAATGCTTCTTTCCAGAAAACGGAAAAAAAGCTGAAAACAAGCAAAATTTTCAAAAAATAACCGCAACAAAAAATTGACGTGTGCACTCTACTTGTATTTGGCCTAGCAAAACAGTGTTACAAACCCATTGCCTTCAAGTGATTTTTTTGAACAAAAAGGGAGGACCAAATTTTCTTCAAAAAAAAGAAGCATTAAGCGTTTTGAAAAAATTTTTCAAGTCCAGCCACTTAAAAGATACTTGTTGACAAAAAGTTCGCTTGGCTAACACTGTAAGCTCAAATTAGGAGCCCTAAACCAAAGAAAATTCCTATTTAGGTTTTTAGCAACAAAATATAAGAAATTCTGTCCAAATAAAGAATGCTTCTTTCGAGAAAACGAAAATGAAGTCTAAAATGAAGCAAAATTTTCAAAACTACCCGCAACAAAAAAATGACGCGTGTATTCTACTTGCATTAGGCCTTGAAAAACAGGGTTACAAGACCATTGCCTTCAAATGATTTTTTGAACAAAAAGGCAGGACCAAATTTTCTTAAAAAAAGAAGCATTAAGCGTTTTGAAAAAATTTTTCAAGTCCAGCCACTTAAAAGATACTTGATGACAAAAAGTTCGCTTGGCTAGCACTGTAAGCTCAAATTAGGAGCCCTAAACCGAAGAAAAATCCTATTTAGGTTTTTAGCAACAAAATATAAGAAATTTTGTCCAAATAAAGAATGCTTCTTTCCAGAAAACGAAAATGAAGTCTAAAATGAAGCAAAATTTTCAAAACTACCCGCAACAAAAAATTGACGCGTGCATTCTACTTGTATTTGGCCTAGCAAAACAGGTTTACAAGCCCATTGCCTTAAAATGAATTTTTGAACAAAAAGGCAGGACCAAGTTTTCTTCAAAAAAAAGAAGCATTAAGCGTTTTGAAAAAATTTTTCAAGTCCAGCCACTTAAAAGATACTTGATGACAAAAAGTTCGCTTGGCTAGCACTGTAAGCTCAAATTAGGAGCCCTAAACCGAAGAAAAATCCTATTTAGGTTTATAGCAACAAAATATAAGAAATTTTGTCCAAATAAAGAATGCTTCTTTCGAGAAAACGAAAAAGAAGTCTAAAACGAAGCAAAATTTTCAAAACTACCCGCAACAAAAAAATGACGCGTGTATTCTACTTGCATTAGGCCTTGAAAAAATGGTTACAAGACCATTGCCTTCACATGATTTTTTTGAACAAAAGGGAGGACCAAATTTTCTTCAAAAAAAAAGAAGCATTAAGCGTTTTGAAAAAATCTTTCAAGTCCAGGCACTTACAAGATGTTCACTACCGAAAAGTTTACTCTGCTAGAACTGTAAGCTCAATTTAGGAGCTCCAAACAGAAGAAAAAATCCTATTTCGGATTTAACAACAAAATATAAGAAATTTTGCTCAATTAAAGAACGCTTCTTTCGAGAAAACGAAAAAAGAAGCTGAAATAAACCAAAACTTTCAAAACTACCCGCAAGAAAAATTTGTTGCGTGTATTCTACTTGTATTTGGCTTATCAAAACAGGGGTACAAGCCCATTGCCTTAATTGTAATTTTTGAACAAAAAGGCAGGACCAAATTTTCATTAAAAAAAAAGAAGCATTAGGCGTTTTGAAAAAAGTTTTCAAGTCCAGTCATGTACAAGAAGATCCATCCCAAACTGGTCACTTGGCTGGCACTATAGGCTGTATTTAGGCGCCCCAATATGAAGAAACATCCTATATACGTTTTAGGCAAAGCAAAAAAGATAATTATGTCCAAAAAAAGGATGCTTCTTTCGAAAAAAACGAGAAAAGCTATAATCAAGCGAAACTTTCAAAACTACCCGCAACAAAAATACGATGAGTGCATTCTACTTGTATTTAGCCTAGCAAATCAGGGTTAGAAGCCCATTGCCTTCAAATGATTTTTTGAACGAAAATGGAGGACCAAATTTTCTTTAAGAAAAAGAAGCATTAAGCGTTTTGAAAAATGTTTTCAAGTCCGGCCACTTAAAAGATACTTGATAACAAAAAGTTCGCTTGGCTAGCACTGTAAGCTCAATTCATGAGACCTAAACAGAAGAAATTTCCCATTTCCTTTCTAAGCAACGAAACATAGAGTTTTGTCCAAATAAAGAATGCTTCTTTCCAGAAAACGCAAAAAAAAAGGCTACGATCAAGTGAAACTTTCAAAGCACTTGCAATAAAAAATTGATTGGTGCATTCTACGCGTATCCAGCCTAGAAAACCAGGGTTTGTAGCCCATTGACTTCAAATAACTTTTTGAACAAAAAAATGAGAACGGAACTTTCTAAAAAAAAAGAAGCATTAAGCGTTTTGAAAAATATTTTCAAGTTCAGCCACTTATAAGACACTTGATGACAAAAAGTTCGTTTGGCTAGCACTGTAAGCTCAATTCATGAGACCTAAACAGAAGAAATTTCCCATTTCCCTTTTAAGCAACGAAACATAGAGAGTTTTGTCCCAATAAAGAATGCTTCTTTCCAGAAAACGCAAAAAAAAGGTTACGATCAAGTGAAATTTTCAAAGCACTTGCAATAAAAAATTGATTGGTGCATTCTACGCGTATCCAGCCTAGAAAACCAGGGTTTGAAGCCCATTGACTTCAAAAAATTTTTCGAACAAAAAAATGAGAACGAAACTTTCTAAAAAAAAGAAGCATCAAGCGTTTTGAAAAATGTTTTCAAGTCCAGCCACTTAAAAGATGCTTGATAACAAAAAGTCCACTTGACTAGCACTGTAAGCTCACGTTAGGAGCCCTAAACATAAGAAAATTCCTATTTCTATTTTTAGCAACGAAAAATAGTTTTGTCCAAATAAAGAATGCTTTTTTCGAGAAAACGAAAAAAAAGCTAAAATCGAGATTAACTTTCAAATATGCTTGCATTAAAAAATTGATGCATGCGCTCTACTCGCACCCAGCTTGTACTATAAGTTCAATTAGGGAACAATGAACATAATAATGGGTCAATGTGTCAAATCGGTCAGGGGAAAAAGGGATCAAGCGACCCATAAATCGCACAAAAAGAGACCACAGCGCTAATATAATTGTTACAAAGTTCGTTTGAGAGCAATTAAACACGTTTAGGAATCCATAGGACCAAGATTACATGTCCTTAGATGTCTGCAAGATTAAGAAAAAGTCCATTAAGGCTACCGAGAAAATGCAGGGGTCTCCCGCGCTATTACTCGGCAGCATTTCTGCGTACATGCATACATGCAGTAATTAAAGTATACTTTAAAACTGACCTTTTCGACCACCGGGTGATCGAATATCTCAATAGATTGAGAACGATAGTACGCTACTCTGTCACTCTTGTGAGGAATTTTATAACCTTTTGGAAAGGTTGACATAGTTATAACTACCTGAAATGAGGCATTGGTATACATATGAGCAGTACGTCACTTCAACACAACCAAAAGACACACAAGAACGCTCGCAAAAGTCTGTGCGCAGCACAGATTGTTCTTAGAGATCCTATGGGGGAAAGACAAGGTGCAATAGGGGGGGGAGCTGACCAACCAGCGTCTCAACGGGGCGCACGTTTGCGGCAGAACCGCCTATGGGACGGGATTACTAGGTTATTAGTAGTAAATATAAATAAATATGTGGTTCGCAATTATTGAACCACATTACCGGTTGATATAAGTTATAGGACATTATAACAGACATAACAGGGCCAATTTTGGCGTGATTGGCCCATCTGGGGCCAAGATCTGACCCAAAACGTGGTGAAGAAGTGGTCTTCCTGGGCCAAAATGACCTGATCTGCAATGGTCAATATCTCGAAAGTGAAAGCATCATATGAAACGTATAATATACTGTTAGAAAGCTCATTACAAATGCTACTAGAATATCGAAACGAAATCCTGATTGAATTGCTCAATCGGGAGATATTAAGGGATTAAGGTACCGTACCATATGCTTCAGAAGCACTAGTCTTCCCACCTGAAATCATCAAATTCATAACCAAGGAGTTTGGTTATAATAACCAAATTTTGTGACAACCTTTGACATGTCACAGGGGATCTACCCAGCCATATTTCAACGTTCTACAACGTTTTTGACCAAGTTTTTATCGACTCGGCAGGTGGGTCTTCTCTCCAATATGGCCAAAACTGACTGTCCCTGTACCGGTCAATATTTCCAAACTGGTAAGGAAAACGCTATAAGTAATATATATAGTCTGAAAGCTCGGCTCATGACACGTTCAAATATGCAAAAAAATCCAAAATTGGTGCACTCTAGGAGGAGATATTTCAAAAATACGGCGTCGTACCAGGACCCCAAAATGGAAGAAGAAATGAGCTGCAGAGCTAAAATTGACCATCGAGACTCCAGAAAACACCCTATGATTTATACAGGGAATTACTCCCCACTATCTGAGGATTCTAAAACACTATAATATGTACCTTAAATCCACTGTTTTGTGGTACCGAAATTTGGGTGACCCAAAATGTACTAAAATTGGCAGTTTTCGCTAAGTTACCCCAAAATAACTTTTTAGCCGAGCCGTTTTCGGGGATAACCAACACACGCAAGCAAGAAGGGTTCAGTACCAACAAAATGCGACCATGCCCGCTTGATTTGATAACGTACTTTAGAAGATATTACTGAAAATCCAAAGTGTACCTCTGATTTTGGGCTATATCACGACCCCCATTTTTGGAGAAATCGCAAAAATTAGCGTGAAAAACCACTAGAAACCTGTTTCTGGGCGTCCTGCAAGTCAACAATGGACAAATTGACTGTTCCTAGCCTTTATCACGATGTGGGAATAAATTCCCACATCGCCATAAAGGCTGTGTTGTTTTGCAAATTCGTTCGAAAAATTAGGACTATAACTAGAACCAAAAAAACAGTGAAAACAGAAAATTTTGAAATTTGGGAAAAGTTGATTCCTCAGTTTCAAACTGTCCAAAACGTCTCATTAAAGACGATTAGCAGTCAAATATAACTCCACATTTATGAAAAAAATCAAAAAAAAGGACAGTTTACTAAAAACAAGTTTTTTTCTTACAAAGTTGGATCAAAACAAAATTGTTCAGTCCTTTTCAGTTACTTTTATGAAAGTAGCCTTAAAGTGCAGTATAAGAGCATCACCATGCGCTATCATACGTCATTTTTGATGCAAAAATCGAGCAATTATAAGAAAAATGCTAATTTTTCACCTGACTTTTTTACGGAGTTCATGGCAACAATATCAAAGACCATAGAAAAAAAATGACAAAAGTCACACTTTTAGAGGTATGAGCCCATATAGGATGGCTGTGGGTGTCTAGTGCAGCCCTCTTAGCCAACTGTTTCTTAATCCACGATACAACAAACTATAATATCATTAAATTTTAAAAAAAATATATGAAGAATTATCGCCTATTTTTGTGTAATTGAATGAGCTTTCTGTTAATAATTAAGCCTTCTTAACATACTTCCCTCAAAAACACTGTAGTATGGCCCTCTTTTTCTGAACAGAGTGGTTGTTGTAATTACTAATGATTTTGACTCTAGAAACAATGTGTTTGTGTGAAATTTTACGGTCGTTTAATTTCATTTCCTCTATTTTTTTTTGTATAGAACTCAACATGTTGTTGAAGTGAACGAAAGCTTTCTGCTATAAAAAAACTCTTGTTTTAGATTGTTTTTCTGGTAAAAACAATTGAGGAACCCAAACGAACCATGTAAATAATGATAAAAGCAGGTAAACTCTTGAAAATAAGTTTTGTATTTTTGTTTAAGTTAGACCAAAAAATAAACAATACTGATTGTTCTTAAACCTTAAAATTAATAAACTACTGAAATAAAGTGAACAAAAGTGGCAGAGTACCGTAGTATAGGACAATTTTGAGGCGACAATAAAAAAAGTATGAAAAAAGAGATCTTGATCTTCACTTAAAAATAATTTATTTATGGATTTCTTGGCAATCATAACAAAGACCATTATAACAAAATACAAAAGTGACATTTTTACAGTTATAAGGCCACATATGCTGACTTCAGATGTTTATTGCAGCATTTATAGCACATTTCAACACAATCCACGAAATAGAACAAATTATAATAACATCAAATTTAAAAAAAATCATAAGTGTGAAGAACAATTGCTTATTTTTATGTTATCAAAGACCATAGAAACAAATTGACAAAAATCACACTTTTAGAGGTGTGAAGCCATATAAGCTGGCTTTGGATGTCTATTGAAGCACACAGAGCCAACTGTTTCCTAGTCTACAATACAACAAATTATAATATCATCAAACAAAAAAAATATATTATGTAGAATTATCGCCTATTTTTGTGTTATTGAATGAGCTTTCTGTTACTAATTAAGCCTTCTGAACATGCTTCCCTAAAGAACACTGTAGTATGGTTTTTTCTCTCTGAACAGAGTGGTTGTTGTGTTTACTAATGATTTTGACTCTAGAAACAATGTGTTTGTGTGAAATTTTACGGTCGTTTAATTTCTTTTCCTCTAATTTTTTTTGTATAGAACTCAACAGGTTGTTGAAGTGAACGAAAGCTTTCTGCTATCAAAAAAATATTGTTTTAGATTGTTTTTCTGGTAAAAACAATTGAGGAACCCAAACGAACTATGTAAATAATGATAAAAGCAGATAAACTCTTGAAAATTAGTTTTGTATTTTTGTTTAAGTTAGACCAAAAAATAAACAATACTGATTGTTCTTAAACCTTAAAATTAATAAATTACTAAAATAAATTGAACAAAAGTGGCAGAGTACGCTAGTATAGGACAATTTTGAGGCGACAATAAAAAAATGTATGGAAAAAGAGATCTTCACTTAAAAATAATTTATTTATGGATTTCTTGGCAATCATATCAAAGACCATTATAACAAAATATAAAAGTGACATTTTTACAGTTATAAGGCCGCATATGCTGACTTCAGATGTTTTTTGCAGCATTTATAGCACATTTTAACACAGTCCACGAAATAGAACAAATTATAATAACATCAATAAAAAAAATCATAAGTGTGAAGAACAATTGCTTATTTTTATGTTATCAAAGACCATAGAAACAAATGGACAAAAGTCACACTTTTAGAGGTATGAGGCCATATAAGCTGGGCTTGGATGTCTATTGAAGCCCTCAGAGCCAACTGTTTCCCAATCCACGATGCAACAAATTATAATATCATCAAACTAAAAAAAATATATTATGTAGAATTATAGCTTATTTTTGTGTAATTGAATGAGCTTTCTGTTACTAATTAAGCCTTCTGAGCATAGTTCCCTCAAAAACAATGTAGTACGACCGTTTTTTCTGAACAGAGTGGTTGTTGTATTTACTAATGATTTTGACTCTAGAAACAATATGGTTGCGTGAAATTTTACGGTCGTTTAGTTTCTTTTCCTCTAATTTTTTTTTGTATAGAACTCAACATGTTGTTGAAGTTAACGAAAGCTTTCTGCTATCAAAAAACCTTGTTTTAGATTGTTTTTCTGGTAAAAACAATTGAGGAACCCAAACGAACCATGTAAATAATGATAAAAGCAGATAAACTCTTGAAAATTAGTTTTGTATTTTTGTTTAAGTTAGACAAAAAAATAAACAATACTGATTGTTCTTAAACCTTAAAATTAATAAACTACTAAAATAAATTGAACAAAAGTGGCAGAGTACGCTAGTATAGGACAACTTTGAGGCGACAAAAAAAGTATGAAAAAAGAGATCTTCACTTAAAAATAATTTATTTATGGATTTCTTGGCAATCATATCAAAGACCATTATAAAAAAATACAAAAGTGACATTTTACAACTATAAGGCCGCATATCCTGACTTCAGATGTTTATTGCAGCATTTATAGCACATTTTAACACAATCCACGAAATAGAACAAATTATAATGACATCAATAAAAAAAATCATAAGTGTGAAGAACAATTGCTTATTTTTATGTTATCAAAGACCATAGAAACAAATTGACAAAAGTCACACTTTTAGAGGTATGAGGCCATATAGGCTGGCCTTGGATGTCTATTGAAGTCCTCAGAGCCAACTGTTTCACAATCCACGATACAACAAATTATAATATCATCAAACTAAAAAAAAATATATTATGTAGAATTATAGCTTATTTTTGTGTAATTGAATGAGCTTTCTGTTACTAATTAAGCCTTCTGAGCATAGCTCCCTCAAAAACACTGTAGTACGACCATTTTTATCTGAACAGAGTGGTTGTTGTATTTACTAATGATTTTGACTCTAGAAACAATATGGTTGCGTGAATTTTACGGTCGTTTGATTTCTTTTCCTCTAATTTTTTTTGTATAGAACTCAACATGTTGTTTAAGTGAACGAAAGCTTTCTGCTATCAAAAAAAACCTTGTTTTAGATTGTTTTTCTGGTAAAAACAATTGAGGAACCCAAACGAACCATGTATATAATGATAAAAGCAGATAAACTCTTGAAAATTAGTTTTGTATTTTTGTTTAAGTTAGACAAAAAAATAAACAATACTGATTGTTCTTAAACCTTAAAATTAATAAACTACTAAGTTAAAGTGAACAAAAGTGGCAGAGTACCGTAGTATAGGACAATTTTGAGGCGACAAAAAAGTATGAAAAGAAGATCTTTAATAAAAATTAATTTTTTACGGAGTTGTTGGCAATCATACTAAAGACCATTGCAACAAAATCCTAAAAGTGACAATCTTATAGGTATGAGGCCGCTTATTATAGCTCCAGATGTTTTTTGCAGCATTTATAGCACATTTTATCGCACTCCACGAAATACAGCAAATTATAATAACATCAATTTAAAAAAAATCCTAAATAAGAAGAACAGTAGCTTTTTTTGTGTAATTGAATGAGATCTCCGTTACTAATTATACCTTCTGATCAAAATGCCCGCAAAAACATTTAAGTATGGCCTTTTATTTTTGATGAGAGTGGTTGTTATTTCTACTACTGATTTTGGCTCTAGAAACAATGTTTTTGTGCCAAATTTTAAAGTCGTTTCGTATCTTTTCTATTATTTTTTTTGAGAACTCCACATAGTGCTGAAGTAATACATATGCCTTTTGCAACCAAAAATGTGTTACTTACTGCCATTTTTCAAGTTTTTTAAACACTCTTTAAGAAATCTGACAAGTCATGGATTTCTTGGCAACCATATGCAAGACCATAAATATTTATGGTCTTGGATATGGTTGCCAAGAAATAAAAAATCGAACTAACTTAATTTGCTTTTTTGGAACGCTTAATGTAGTCAGAAGATGTTAATTAAGCTGTTCTCTGTAATATTTTTGTATTTTTTGACTTTGACTTTTATGGTCCTCTATGGCACCATAAATGTGTATGGTCTTGGATATGGTTCCCAAGACACCATGAACTTCATTTTTTTTTCAAGTGTCTTGATGAGTTTCTCTCCACTCAGAGTGCATTGTATGGGTGTTTTAAGAGCTTTTTGAGCAATGTTGATTTTTTTTGCATGGTCATCTATATGGTTGCCAAGTTACCATAAACTCCATATATGGCTTGGATATGGTTGCCAAGAAAGGTTTATGGTGGTCAACCCGGGCCGGGTTCAAAGGCATTTTGTTTCGAAATTTATAGATTGCTCCATCGAGTATTATAAGTAGTGTCGCTTAATAAGGTAGAAATTAGAAATCTTATAAAGCAACTGTAATTGTTAATGTGTGTATCATTTTAGTACACAGCCATTGCGTTGCATTGGCACGTTAGTTTTGAGAAGGCGTAATTTTACGCTTGTCCGTTGGAATAGAATAAATTATGTTCTCTACCGGTTTGGATGTTATTGCTAAAGCCTGAAGGCCTGTTTTTCAATCCAAAAATTACAAGGGGCTGTTGTTTACAATATATTGATAAGAAGTTCAATGTTAACACCTTTTTGGTTCACAATATATCTCGCAAGCGCATATGAATATTTCAATCATACGAGAATTGTATCAGCCATGTAGTTTGTTGTGATATGACATGTGTGTTGTACAATGTGTTGTACAAATTGTCTTCTGTTTTGATAGGTTTTGGCGGACAAGAAAACGGACAGATTGCTCGGCTGTTATATTGTTGGGGCCGGAGCTGGTGAACTTATCAATGAAGTTGCCCTGGCTATCGAGTACGGAGCATCGTGTGAAGACGTTGCGAGAGTGTGTCACGCCCATCCAACTATGGCCGAGGCTGTGAGAGAAGCACATTTAGCCGCCTACTTTGGAAAAGCAATCAATATGGCCTGATTTTATCCGGAAAATATTGTAGATCTTGAACGAGTAATGATGTAAAAATTTTGAATTTGATACAAACTTAACCAGCTGATGTTTAATTATTGAAAAAGTTTATTTGTCACGCGATATTAACTCTGAGAATTAATTGACCAGTCAGTAAGCGAAATGTATTTTGGTTTAATATATTTTATCAAGAGATGCGTTCCGATAGCGAGACCAATTTTTGGCTCACATTCATTTTTTAACAGTTGTAAAGCAATATTGGGGGTTATTATTGGCCTTCTCCTGGTTTTTACAACTCAACGAAATAATTGCATTGGGGCGCTGTCTTCTTAAGATCTGTTTGTCAAATTGTGGCGAGTTTGGTCACGCCGAAACAGGAAAAGGGGCGAAAAAGCGATTGGTTTTGCGGCGAGAAATTTTTAGTCTAATTTTAAAGTAGTCACAGAAAGGTGTTTAAACAAAAATTAGATTTCTTGATAAAGGTTATTTTGTGCACGTGCGGAAATTTGACTTTTTACTGTTTTTGACCGGATTTTGTTCTAAATGGTTTTCGCAACCCATTCACAATTCATTTTTTGCACCGATATTTCTCTTGGCTACACCAAGAACAATTCGTCAGACTCTATTAGGTACATGATAGGAATATGTCAATTGAGATTTTTTTTTGAAGTCGAAGGCTATTTGAAGACGTCACAACCACTTCAAATCTGCTTTTTGTTCATTCTTTCAGGCAATTTTAGCTGAATTGCGTACGTGACCTCATTTTACATTCTTATTAGAGCGAGTTTTTGATTCGCGCGATTAAGTTTTTGGTCTGAATTGACTTGACTTTTATTCAAAGAGTTAAGGTCAAGTGAATGTGTGTCACTCTAATTGAAGGTTGTTCGAGAGCAGCTAATAGAGGCAGCAATAGCCTATACAGATTCCTAATCAAAAATTAAAAAAATAACATCTCATCCGTTTATGAAAAGAGTAATTTTTTGGTCTGTCTTTTTTTACTGTTTTGTTTTGAGACTGCAGATCAACGAAGCTATTGCAGCTATTTTCTGGTAATCTGCCAGCTATGTTAATTAGTTTTACTTTTTGATCACGTTTCTCATTTAACATCAAGCACGTCTTCTTATACGTAAGATTTTTGACCTACCTCACTTAATTTTTCAACTGAATGGAATTTAGATTTCATCCAACAAATTAACGCGAATGCGTTCCAATGTTAAAAGGTGAAGTCACAATAAGCGGGATAAATCAACAATACCGGGTGCTATGAGTCACTGGTCAAAGAATTAGTGAGTTAAGTTATCAAAGTTCCTTAGAGTAAACTAGAATAAGTATTAGTCGTATTGTTTTCCAATTTGGAGGCTGAATTCACCATATTCTCGTTAAAACTGTGTCAGCTTGAATAGAAGAAGATGTAATTGATGAAGGGCATTTATTGTTGACTTTTTAATAGCCGCGAAGCGATAGCGGCTATTATTGGGGACATCGTGTTTTGTTATTTAATTCGTCGTCTCCATCGATGATTCTTGCTACCATTGACTTTTTCAATTTCGGGGACTTCTACTGCTCTGAAGTTAAAATTTTTTGTGCATGACGTTATTTGTTCTGCTTTAAGGTCAATTGCGTGACTTACCTGGCTCAAAAATTGACTTCTGAACTCACTTAATGAACTTTAAATTTATGAACATTTTTTAGTTCAAGATCAATAGTGTGCTTCTAAAAAGTGCCAAACGTATATGCCCTAATTCGTGAGTGTTAGTTTTGTGGGTTTCTGATTTCGAATAATAATTTTGAAAAACCTCCCAGGGTGTTCTCCTTATAGAGCGTACGTGTCATAAAATTGACAGTCCGAATCTGACCCAAAAAGTTTAGTGGTATATTAAAGGACTGATGATCTCTCTGTCTATCTTATTTGTCTAATTTTTTCAATTCCACTCAGGCTGCAAGTGTCTATCGCTGATGTTTTCCGGCAATTTGCCGGCTATCTTTTTCCGTTGAAACAAAAAGAGAAAATCAAAAGGACACCGAACTGAGCCTATCAGTTCCTTACGTTTCAAATCACTTACATGTTTTCAATTTTTAATTCTGTGGATTCGATAAAGATAATAATTAGAATAACTGCTTATCTTCGTGGCATGTTAATTATGAGCCGCTCATTTGCGATCTCAGTAATAGATATACCATTAAGAATACAAAAATTTCTTGAAGATTTGTACTCTTTTTTAATAATAACCTCAAAGCGATAGCTGAGGCTATTTTGTCCTCTTCTTGGTTTGTTTTTATTTCGTCAACAAGATTTTTGTTACGACCATATGACGCCACAATAACTTCATTTTTTTTCGTTCATGCAATTTCAGCTGAATTGCGTGGATGACTCTCTTTTGCACTCTTAGTGGAGTTTTTTTGACTTAAAACACGTGACTTACTCTCTAAATTGACTTCCTCACTCTTAAATTGACTTTACTTTAATTCAAAGAGATAAGGTCAAGCGAGTGTTTTTCACTCTAATTCAAGGGCATTTGAGGGCAGCTAATAGAGGCAGCAATAAGTTAAACATATTCTTAATTGAATTATAACATCTCGGCATTAAAAAATTAGTTTTTGGTCCGTTTCTACTACCTTTTGGAAACTGCAGATCTACAAAGCTATTGCGGCTACTAAGCTATTCTGCCACTTATTTTGTGGAGGTTTTTTAACTTATTGTTGATAGGTTTTTACTTATTGTCGTGGAGATTTGAACTAATTGTTGATTATTTGTTCTTTCATTTTATTTTTTGCGCAAAATTTTTGTTTGACCCTTGTTAATGAATTGTTCTAGAATATGGTTTAAATCGCTTGAGTGATTTGATTCTTAGTTTTAAGAATTGTAGTTTGGTAAAGTCTCTAGCTCTCTTTGAGCCTTTGTATGTTTTAAGTGTATGGATCACGGAAGCTACTGAGGAAGCAGAACTTCATGTTTTGAAGGAAAATTTATATTTGGTACTTTTTTAAACCCCCATTATTTGCCCCCGAATCCTCCCTCGACCCTAGTGCGGACAGCCTCACTAAGCTGAATTTAGCTACAACCCGTCTGACTGTAGTCGGTTTTTTGTGTAGGTTATCAGTTTGCTGAGTCTGACTGCTTTCTGAGACTGTTTTCTGGCGTCTTAATTACCGTTTCTGTGCATTAAAAGGATGGTTTATTAACGCATTTGTTTACTTTATCTCACTTGCATGCATTTAAATTGGATAGGCATAAAAAGTTTATTCCAGCTGCATAGAAAGAATTTGATGATCCTCGTTTTGTGACCCGTGAACACGAAGGTGACCGATCAAACGAGAAAGCGGAGAAGCCTTCTGTTACCTTTGGAATATTGAGTTTTGAGTTTGAATTAATATGTCTGAAAACAATTATTGCCAGGTTGCTGTGGGCTGTTTTCGGGAGTTATCGGACCGCGTTGCGCAGTTTTATCTTGTCTGATGACTTCATTTTTTTATATCTATTTTTTAGGTTTCCCCGAAAAGATTTTCCATCAGAAAGAGCCGAATTGCGTTGTGGCGCGATTGCAATTCTTGGTAATGTCATAAAAATATATTTAAAAACTGGTTTTTCTGATAACGCAGTTATCTAACTATCATTAAAATTAAGAAAAAACTGGGCAGATTGTCTTTTCACCGCCTAGTGAACGAATGCAGTATGAGAAAGTGTCCTAAATGAGTCTTATACCCGAGTTGAATTATTTCAGCTTAATTTGAAACTGCAAAGCTAACGTGAAGCTTACTGGTGAAACTAGAAGCACTTACACAATTGAAAGCTGGTGCGTTTATTGGGAAAAACTGGTAGGTTCATTTTGTAACGTATTTATAATTCAAGATGGTTTATGAAAAATAATCCTATTGAGTAAACTCTGCAGTAGGCTTATGATTATTATCATGCTTTTCACTTTCCTGGTTGTATATTTTCACTTCTGGAATCAGAGATTTTTTGAGAAAAATCCAGCTCAAAACATTCATTCTTTTCTGCTGTAATGGGAGGAATTCCTAAAAGACTTCATCTTGCATCTTTTAACGCCCTTGAAAGAGCATTGCAGTCCGAAAAAAGTGCAAAAATTTTTATCTGCATTTTACTCGAATGTCCGATCCTTGTGGTTAACTCTGACGTATAGAGTTTGGCCAGGGGGACGGTGGTTCCTCAAAAGTTTAACCATTGCACCGCACTCTTATAGATGCTCATGTCAGAAAAGGTTTTGATCGGATTAACAAATTTCTTTAAAAATCTTACTATTTTCTAGCTTATTTTGAAATGTGTTAATTATAAATAATGTCTTCTCCAAACTCTACTTTGCTTAATAACTGCACTATAATCAAGACTTGTCAAGTCTTGGTCATGACTCCACTTTAGACTTGACAAGTCTTGAGCAAGTTTTCACAAGTCTTAAGACTTAAAAGAAGACGTTATCAGTACTGATTTGTCATTTCAAGACGTGTATTTCACTGGAGAAGACTTGAAACTCGTTCTGGGTTACTATTTGAAAGCACTATTACTCAGGCCGTTTGTTTTTTTAACCGCGTGGATTCAATGTTTTGAGCAGTTGAATTTAATGGAGCGTTTAGAAAGCAAAAGTCTCACCTTGGAGCAGATCGGTGGGGCAATCGACTGTGAAATTGAAGAATGGGAGCCTTATATCTACCGGACTACAAAAATTTGGAAGAGCTTGCGTGCTTTGTTCATTGTTATACAAAATTTGCTGCCTCGTGGGATGATAAGAATAACATTGACACGTTAAAGGGTCTAATGTAAAGACTTGTCACGCGCTTTGAGTTGGGATTAAATATATCAGCTAACTTACGATAAAAAATTTGGTTTAAAGCCATTTTTGAAAATTGCTTCTTCTGGTTCAACAATAGTTAAATTGAGAAACTAATACGAACGACATGTAAATTACAAGGCACATTAATTGACTATTAATTGATAGCTAATTTTCTGCCTACTTTCATCAGGCATGAAAAGATCTTAAAAGATCAGTAGATACCAATTTCGTCAAATTCGACGACGTTTTTAATGAATTTTTTAAATCAAGCTGAATTCACATGTTAACGTGCACGCTTAAATTACGGTATTGTGATCGCAAAAAAATCTCCCTTTAAAACAAAAGCTTACACTTTTTTGCCTAGTAGACAAAACAGGTGACACTAGGAACCCATTCGTTAGAATGGCCCCAAGTTATTACCTTATTATTAAAATTCGTTTGAAGTTGAACTATGGAAATCAGTGGCTAATTTTAGAAAATAGAAGCAGATTTGTTCTGGTTTTCATTTACAATCAGATTAGCCAGTCAGATATCAGAGTTAAGAAAGAAAGAATTTATTTAGTTGAATCATTGAAACAGATTATGGGGTTAACAAACCTTCTGTTTCAAACTGCTCAAAAGAGAAGGTAACATACATTTAGTATCAATATAACAAAAGGTAGGCCACTTCGGAATTATCACTTGAGATTTAAAAATCAGCTTGTTGAACTCATGATTACATACTAGATATGGTTTGATTTTGTAATTCGATTGAAATTTTGTTTAATTTGCGTTTAATTCATTTGTCGGATTGAATTTGTTATTGTAACATGCCGTAAGCAGTGGCACTTTCTTATTACATATTCGCTTTCCCGTTATGTCATTGAGAAGTTTTTAGGTTTGTCTGGAGTTACCATTGCAAGATTTGAGCTTTTCCAAATGAAATTGCTTTTTATTTCTTAGAACTTTTGTTTCCAATTTCGATCGACATGCTTCAAAATTTTCTAGGGCACTAAGATTGTTTTTGTTTAGATACCATACCATTTGCTGTGGAGTTTTTTCCTTAGCTTATGTTATTCTTAACCAGCGCGGGAGGCTTGGTTTTATAATCTTAAATTAGGTTCTTTGGAGCAAATAAGTCAGTAGCTTCTTAAAACATTGCTGAAATTTTCAAAGCTTAATGACATACTTTTGTTACTTAGAATTATCTTTTTATTTGATTGCAGGCGTTCCTCAAGTAACGATTTATAAGTTTAAACTAGCAAGGCATTTTTAAAATGATGTATCTCGGATTTTGCGGGTTACATTTTCCATTGTCTTTTTTAAAAGCCATTTAAGAAGAACAGGATATTGATTGGTAACATTTCGACGCTAAAGCACTTCAATTTCTGGCGTTCAATATAACGTAAAAGTTAAGCCCCTTTGGATTTATCACTTAAGATTAATAAAAAATCACCTTGTTCAACTCTTGATTACTAATAGAGATGGTTGGATTTTGTAATAGAAACTGGAAATTTCGTTTGTAGCCTGATCTACATTTGAAGAAATAGTTCCAATAGACGTTAGTTTATTAAACAGGAGAGCAACTCTCGTTGTTAATATCGCTCGATTTTTGTTCTGCGCAATGTTTCCTATAAAAGCCATTTTACTAGTTCAAGTTGTTCTCGCCGATTTATTGAAACTGAATCATACCAAAACGACTGATAGTGATAACTGTATGCAAAGTATGCAAATCATGCACAGTTGAGATATTAATTTTCGGAAATAAATCTTCCGACTCATCGAACTTTTTTGTAAAGTGTAAGAGTAAGGCTTTCCGTTGTAATATATAGATAGCTTTAAGCGAAGAAAAACTCCAGCAACAATATACTACTGCACCATACTGAATGATAAGATTAAGATTTGTGTTAAAACACTTAATCAATTGTTTTCGAGGATTGGTGTCTTAGTTTTGTAATAATGCCACATTGTTCGGATAATCTTTTTCTCATATTTTCAGTTCGCCTACGAAAAGCAGGCTTAGAATCTAATTTTCCACCGAAATTTTTTGATTTCAGTTAAACATTTATTTTCTCTTGGTTTAGTTTAAGTTGCTTAGACATTTCCGTTTTTATATTCACTGGTACAGTCTTTTCCAGATTTAAAATCAATTTATTTTTTAACCAATCAGTAACACTGTTCAGTCCGTTAATAATGTCTTCCTGTGAACATCCTATTGCCTCTATCTTTGTATCACCAGCAATAAGTATAACAGTTTTGCACACAAGGGGCAGGGCATCAATGTAAATTAAAAAAAGCAGAGGTCCTAGTATTGAACCTTGAGGGACTCCACATTTTTTCCACGCACACACAAATCCATTTACCAGAATAAATTAAGATTTGTTTTTTAGATATTGTTGAATCCATTTCAAACATAAACTTCTTGTTCCGCAGTGTTCTAGTTTCTGAAGGAGAATAGTGACTGATGGCATCAAAAGCTTTTAAATCCAGAAAAAATGGGCATTTTTTTACATTTGATTTTTTCGGTGAGTTCTACTAGTGCATCAATAGTGGTGTGTTTTGTTTTAGATCTAAATAGTTTTCTATAAAGCAATCTATGGTTTTCGAAGAGAACTCAGCTGTTAGTTTTACCAAGATATTGCTGACATTGTCTACTGACAACCTTTTATTATCTAGCTTATTAATTATACGTTCGATTTCCTGTTTCTCTCAGGAACATAAAATTAAATACTTCAGAAAAGGACAGATGCGAACTAACTTTATTTCCAATGTCAGAAAATATGCATGGAAAACATTTGCATTTGCTTCATCTGTCGGTTTAATTTGATTGTAACATGCCGTAAGCAGTGGGACTTTCTTATTACATATTCGTTTTCCCTTTTTTCATTGGGATTTTTTTAGGTTTGTCTTTGTTGCTTCATTTTTGTTATTGTTAACCAGTGTAGGTTGGTTTTAAAATCTTTAATTAGTTTCATTTGATCAAATAAGTCAGTGACTTCTTGAAACAATTTTCTAAGCTTAGTGAAATATCTTTGTTACTTAGAATCATCTTTTTATTTGATTGCAGGCGTTCCTTGAGTAACGATTTATATCTTGAAACGTGCAAGACGTTTTTAAAATGATGTGTCTCGGATTATGAGGGTTACGTTTTGCATTGCCATTTCTGAAGGATATTTAAGAAGAACAGGATAATGATGGGTAAATTTTGATGCTAAAGCACATCAATTTCTGGCGTTAAGTTTTGGTTCATAAAATGATCAATACATGTAATGTAGTTGAACTTTTCGTAATCCTTGTAGTTTGGTGTCAGAAAATATTGAAATCATACGCCAAAATTACATTACATTTTAAAACTTCATTGATTTTCCTTTCGGGTGCGAATGTTCTTGTCACCGCATATAATTAGTGTTTTAATTGTTGAGTTTTCTTCGAGAAAGGTATCCAGAGTTTTGACAAAACTCATTTTATTAGTCCTAGGCTAATTGTAAATAACAGCTAACTTGAAGTTAAATTCACCTTTTGTCACTTCTGAAAACATTAACTCGTCAAAATTATTTGATGGTTGTCTTCTAGGGAAAATTTTGTTGCTCCTTATCATAACCCTGCCGCAGTTTTTATTGCGTTTTCTTATTTTAAAATCTGTATAACCAATAACCAATAGAGTTTTGGTTCATTGTTTTTCGATCACCAAGCTTCCGTTATACAAAGGAAGTCTGGTTGATAATCCAGACTAAGCACAATTGACTCTAAACACATATTTTTTTCTAATTGACTTGGCATTGACGTTCAGTGCAGTTATTAATTTATGAGCATTATTTCGACGTATATTACAATTTAGAGGAGAGTTCAGTCTTATGAGAAAGTTCGTTTTAGTTCACTACGAAATGTTATTTTCTTTGAAACGTTAAGGTTTTTTTTTTGTCGGCGACCTTTGCTTGTTTGTTACCAATATCCGAGATAGAATTGAAAAAGCAGTTGGCGACGTTTTGTTATGAGTAGTTTAGAAATATTCCGCCCTCGAACAGAGAATTGATTCTATTGACTAGATTGTCGTTAATCCATTTGAAAAAAAAGAGTTCCTTCACGTAGGGTTCGCTAATAAAACATTGTTAGTGTCCCCAAACACACTTAAGAATAATAAAATGTATGGTATAAAGGTAAAGTATTGTATTAGCATTATAAAAGGCATCGACCCTATAAAAATCAGTACCCCATTTGAAGGTAGTGATGAGAAATTCAGATTGCGAGTTGAAGTTGAGCTGTGAAATGTGTACTCTGTCGAGGAGTGCAGGATCTGCCAAAGTCCAAATGGGACACACAGTTGTCCTTGCAGGAGTACATGGGCCTGCAGAAGCAAGAGTGACCCAGCAGAACTACAGGTAGTAACAACTCACTATTAACTACAAGAAGAACACTTGAATTGAAATTGTAATCTATCAGTATGATAATACTGTTGTTACTTTTTACTGTTTATAAAAGATCTAGCGTAAAACCTGAAAAATTTTGTTACTATAAACGTGGAGACAAACGTATTGAAATATTTATTTCATTAAAGAAATCAATTTTCAGAATTGTTGAACAACCGTAAGCAAATATCTCAGCTTTAGATGGGTTTGAAAATTTATATATCTTGCGAAAATTGTTAACTCGACTTTATTTAAAATTAGGGCTTTGGCGAAATTACCTTTGAGAGTATGATCAAATGCGTATATGAGAATGTCGCCGGGGATAAACAGTTTTCCGTTTTTAATTTTTTTCGTTTTGTTCTGCATGTGACGGGATGGTAATTGACGATACTATTATCAACAAAAAGTTGTGGAATTTCTGTAGTTGCTCCCAAATACAGTTTTTAGCAGTTGTTTGTCCTTTTTCGGAGTTTTCGTCTAACCAAGTTGACTTGAACAAAAGTGTTCGGAAGGCATAATTCCGCTGTTTAGACGTAAAAAGTTGAGGGTTTGGATCCTAGTGGTACATTTTTCAGAGCATATTTGGGTTTATATTAACCTTATCGCTGCGCATTAGTGAGGCAAGACTCCCTTAGCATAAAGGGGGCAATATTCTCCTCATACCCCTAAACTTGAGAGATTCACTTGAGATCTATTTTTGTTGTTGATGCTAAACGATTGTTTTCATCATCGATAGATTTTTTGTAGTAGATTAGTGTTGTGAAGAAATAGCTGCAATAAAGTGCCCACTGGTTGAAACTGAAGCTGGTCAGGAAACCATTCGAACCAGAAATTTCTCTCCACTCTTGATTAATATTACTTCGCTGATATGAGATCCGACAAATTCTATTTCTTTGGAGACCACAAGTGGGATGATGAATGGTAAACTTATCGTTAACGAAGACGCGATGAGATCGAATTTGAATAATGATAGGGAAAAGTAAGGCCAGATGATTTGTGTTTAGAGAACTGGTGATAGATGTGAGGGTTATGGGAGTGACATCTAGACCTTGTGAGAAAGAGAGGATGAGTGGAATTGAGAAGATAGTGTCAAACTCTGTCCACAATATGCTAATACTCACTAACTATCCCAGACTGGCCATCACTCTCACTTTACAGGTAGGTTTAGTTTGCTTTTGTAATGAACTCATAATGAACTTGAATTTTGAGCAGTCAGAGCCATAATTTGAAAATAGAACGTGCAAAAATGAGTAAGACCAAGATAACACACCAAGACAATATGAATGGATGATTAACAACTTTTAAGCAGAGTTATAGATGTAGTTGATGACAGCTTTTTAAAAGCTGCTATAGCAAAGTGGAGCTATTATTGTCCTTCTCTTGTTTTTTTCACAATCCAAAGGATTTGGATTGTATTGGGGCGCTGTCTTGATACGGCTCAAAAATGGCGATCTTCTGTTTTTATGACTCGGAGGAGTTTTGGAGAAGTGTCTCGAATAAGCGTGTGTTTTTTCGATAAGTGAGTTAGCAAGAAACCGGAAGTTCAGGGGGGGGTAAAGTCTGAAAAAGTAGTTTTGTGATAAAATTCGAAAAGCGGCGAAAAGAGCGTTTTTGTTAATACTTTGAAATAGAACGTGAAATGTTGGTGTTGAAAAAGTTTTCGCTGAACAAGCAATTTTTTTTATTAACGAGCGGCTTTCTCCATTTTTTTGGTTGTTCTTGTGATTGTAGACTGAAGTAACAATATTTGGATAGTTTTGCAGCTTTTTGGTATTTGACGAAAAAAATTGAGAAATAGTCGAATTGCCTTAGTTTTTTAGGTTAATTTAATTTTTGTCCATTTTTCTTTTGTCATTGGACTTTAGATAGTTATTTTCTCTACTCTCATGCGTTCAGCTAGTAGAAACTATTTGGAGAGTTATTTGGAGAGTTAGTTTTGTCAGTGCAGACGACTTCGAGTTATTTCCGGAATCCTCACGGTTGTTTTTAGCCAATTTCATTGGATTACATTTTGAAGCAGGAAATGAAAAACATGAAAAATTTTGGCGTAGTTTGCTTGTTAAACACAATTGGAGCGCTGAGCGAAAAGAGTGGTTTTTGCTCATACGGCTATTTTCAAGGGAGCGAGAAATTTCGGTGTGGAAAAATTATGGTATGCGAGCTGATTTTTTGTTCACCTGTGGCTTTATCGAAGCAGTTTGTTTAATTTGGTTTGGTTAAGAGGATTTGATGGCTGTAGGAGGAACTGTAGTTTTAGCTGGTTAGGGTTTTGAGGTTTATGGTTTGTAATGTGTTTTATGTTAGTTTGGACGATTTTAGGCTATTTGAGCGATTATCTGCATATGGTTTTTTTATTCCTTTCATTTGGAATTGATTTACTTTTTTGATACTTGGAATTTCAAGGTACCGATTGATAACTGGTTTTCTGGTATACAACTGTGTTTTGTGGAGAAATATAACAGAAAATCATGACTTTCCTGTTGTTTGAGATTTTGACGTTTTCAATTGCATGGGAGACAGTTTAGCGTTTTAGGTGCACTTGTATCTTACAAAAATTAATCCATTTTTCTTGTTTTTTAGTTGTTGGGGTTTGTGGCCAATTTTTTGTTTGGATTTAGTTTGCAGAGACAACTTTTCGAGTCGTTTGCAGGATTCTTGGGACTATGTTTTTAATCCGTATCACAGCCGCGCGTGAAAACAAGTATTTATGTCATCCCACTAAACAACAGTAGGAAGAGAAAAAGAGTGGTTTTTCCGCTGACAGCATTCTGAGACAGATAAGAAAGTAGGTTTAAACAAAGTTTTAACGAGGGAGCAAAATTTTGTTCACGTGCGGCATTTTCAATGCAGGTTGTTTTTAACTTTAATCTTTTTTATGTCCAAGTGGTTGTTATATTAGCTATAACTAAAAGTTTGGTAGTTTTGGCAATGTGAGGCAAATCTTAAATTTTTAGATGCAATTTAAACTATTTTTGAAGTCAAAATTTGGTCCTTGTTTTAGCAGTTTCCTTATTCTCAATTTTTATTTTTATTTTTTGCTGTTAATTTTTTTTTTACCTATTTCAATTTTTTTCTCTAATGGACTTTTCTCCATTTCTCTTGTGTTCAGTCGTTAATGTTGAGTTGTTGCATTAGCGTTGCTTAGAAAATTTGAACTGTTAGTTGTATTAGTCCTGTGGTCTTTTTTGTGCGATTTCTCGCTTGATGGATTTTCTGTCTGACGCTTTAAAATTTTCGTCATCAAAATAAGGATAAACAATCAAAGCCTGGACAGAAAGACTCATTTCACTGAGCAATCTTCTTCGAGCTGTACTAGTCTGTAAGCGTAAGTGTAAAAATCATTCATCAAAGTTGCTGAGAAATAAAATCATAGTGTAAAGGGCGGTTTTTGGTCACGCTCATCTGTTACCCCACTACCCCCGTAACCCTAATCTCTTGAGCCCTGACCATTGAAATTGTACTTAGCGCACCCCCACCTCCGCTACCACCTCACGCACTCCTGCTCTAACCTCCAGACACCTCTCGCTCTTGGACACCCCACCTCCTCCGACTAATGCTAGTCTCCTTAAGCTGAAGCTGGTTTCCAACGCTCTCGGGTCGTTTGAGAGTAATTCGACCGACGTTAGTTGGTTACATTTTTGCATGGTGAGATGTCGTTTTGACTCGCGTTTCGTGCATTTAATACGATTTTAAAAAATGGAAGATGAATTGATCCAAAATTTTTTCACAAGATTTTCCGCAGTTTTTCGAGTGTTCTGATCACTCGAACAAAATTAAAAATGTTTAACCTCTCTTAATTGCCTGGTTTTTGTTTGGAAAAACTGCAAGAAATATTTTTTTAATGGTCAGACTTTTCGTTAAACAGATGCTTAATTTTAAAACGTATTTTGTTGAATAGGAGCTTAATTTCAAAGCATAATTTTTTCTACTCAAAAGCTCTACCTTGACCTTTGTCTCTGGCTAATGTAATGGCCTTGAATTTAGTCAATTAGCAATTTATAAATGCACAATTAATTGAAAAATAACGTAGACCGCACGATAGCTGATATCGCAACTTTTTTTCAGTGGTTTTCTTCTTGATGAACTGATGTCTGACAATAAAAAAATATTTCATGAGGATAATAAGATAAATTAGACAAATTATGCATCAGACAAATTTGACAAAAAGTATAATTTTCATGAGGGCTTTACATCACTTTAAGATAAACGGTTGTTATATTTCAGATCATTCAGGACTTCGGAGCTACAACAGCTTGTTGCTTAAACGCTGCCTGTCTTGCTCTCATAGATTCAGGTCTTCAAATGAAATACACAATTGCTGCTTTGTCTATATCTCTAACTGTCCCAGAAACTGAAGAGGAGGATTTTGAAGCAAAGCTAGAAGGAATCACTCCTTCTGCTAAAGAACATCCATTAACTGTTCAAGATGAGAACAAATGTGAACGAAGTGTGACCTTGGCGCTGAGAAATTCTTCCGTTACTTCGGATGACGCAAAAGCACAAGTCGTGACCTCTCACTGCGCTGGATCTCTTACGGAGGAGGAGTTCGAGTTCTGTGCCTTTTTTGCGCACGAGATTGTGGGAACTATTTTTGATAAATACAAACAATGTTTGAAAGCTAAATTGATATCAGTTTAACTGTTCGTTACTCTACAAGCCAGTGTAATTTGATTTGTTTTTGTTCACTTAATTGCAATGACTATCTTTGAGGCTGAAGTCTTTTATGATAAGATTGTGGCAACTGGTCTCTTAGGTGAGTGTTGTTGTCGAATGTTGGAAAACTAACAATGCTATATCAATGAAAAATTTATTTTGCAACCATACTAAACTGCAAAAGTAGTTCGCTCAATTATGCGGCACAGAAGTTAAATTCCTCGATTCGGTGTATACATTTCTCATCATTCTTAAGTAGATGCCATAGCTGACCGGAGCTATTATTGTCCATCTCTTGGTTCATACAATTTGAAAGAATTTTGATAGTAGTTTTTAAGCACTTTTAACACATTTTAATAATTTTTAAAGAAATTGGAGTTGTGATTTCGTTGGTCACGCCGAGAGAGGCTTTATGGTTTTCTGTTTTTTTGATAAGTGAGCGAGCAAGAAAACCGGGAGTTCAGGGAGTGAATTAAGTTTGTAAAAGTTGTATCTGTGAACAAATTTGAAAAGCGGAGAAAAGAGAGTGCGTCTTTCGTTCATGCCTTCTTTTGAAACATAGCGAGAAATGTAGGTGTAAAATGTAGGTTTTGTTTACGTGAGGCTTTTTCAGGCGTTTTTTTTGTTTTTTGAACCTTATATGTCTGAGAGGTTATTTCAGATTAAAGTTATAGTTTTCAGGTTGTTTTCATGACGTTTCGAAGGTTTTTGTTTTTGGTAATCAAGTGAGTTTTACGCTAATTTGAAGGTTTTTCATTTATTTCTCTGATTTTAATGCTTATTTTGCAATTTCTGGCCTATTATTGTATGTTATTGCTTTTACTTGTCACTGGACGTAAGCCTAATGCTCGTGGGCATTTTTTCAACAAATTAAATGGGTTCTTTAGTACAAAACAATTTATTTCTTTTAATTTTAAGTTGTTAAATTATTTCTAAATTTCCTAGCTTTTCCTTTTTCAAATTTAGAGATGTTTTCTTCTTTTTCGGATTGTCCGAATTAATGTGAGCAATTAAATTGTCTCGATTACTTGTAATATTGTTTCGCCTTTGTATTTGTACTTGTGCAATTTGAAAATTTAATTTTTTTTTTAAATTACTTTTAAATTAAGTTTTGTTTTTTTATTCAATTAACATATTCTTCTCTCTTCTTTGATGCTCACTACGATTAGAAACTAGATATGCGACATGGTGCTGTTTGGCAAAGGTATTTTGAGTATTTTCCGGAATTCTGCTGGCTATGTTTTCAAAATGGTTTCTCAAATCGATTTAAAGTCCTTCCTACGTCTTTTAGGTGGATCGGTCGGTGAATTTTCTCTTTGAATCTTGTTTCAATCCACTCTGAGAGGAAAGATACTATGTGCTTGTTTTTATGCAATTTTGGCCGATGGAATCATAAAAAAATCACCAAATTTTGTGTTGAGTTATCAAGGCTTATTTTAAAATAAAAATATTGGCATTTTTTTTCACATTATACTTTTTCAACGTTTTCTAAATTATTTGTTCCTAACATAAAATTTTTGATACTTTACAAGTTTTTGAGATAAAACACAAGTTTTTGAGATTTTGTTCTCGAGAAATCTGTAGTTGTGGTACGTTTCTGCACAAAGTTAAGCCCCATTGTCACCAGTTTTGGAATTATGCCAATTTTTTCCCGTTCTCCTTTATTTGTGCGGGTCTGCCTAAAAGGATTCTGAAAAACAGTTGATCGCAAAAGTTGGCATGTTGTAGGGGTTTTCATTCTGCGAGTTGCGTCAATATTTCCATGTTTTGAAATTGCATATTGTATCATTTATTCTTGATATTAGCTGTTTTGCGATGTTGTTGACTCTTTTCCGTTTCTTTTTGTGTTCATATTTTAAATTTGGAAGTCTTTTGGGATCTTTTCCGTTTGTGCCCCCCCCCAGCTTATTGGGTGCATATTATTTGCAACCCCCAGATGCACGTGCAATATTTTTACATAATTAGATTTACTATGTAATGACACGTGCTCTGTAACTGGGGGGAGCATAGCGCACTGGGGGGCACAAACGGAAAAGATCCGTCTTTTGTATAGTGACTTAATGATTGTTAGTTGCTCTCAAAGAAGTTTGAAGCGATTAATATAATGTAATTGCGTGTCATTTAACATTTTTGCTTGATCGTTTTGCGCGTTCTTTTTAGAGCATTCTTTTGCTCGCTATCAATTTTACGCTTGATTATTGATTTTTTATCTAAATGGCTCTCATTCAAAAAAATAAGTCTGTTACTAAGTCAAAGCCGACTGTCAACTGTAGAAATGACAAGCTGATGCGACATAGTTGATGCTGTGAATGACTTGATTCCTGTCTGGGAGGGGTGGGTTCGAACCCCTCAATTGTCGGATAGTTTTGCACCCATAAGGTTTCTAGGCTACACGCCATCTGAAATAGATTGCACAGCTGTCGTTTGAGAGCAATTCGTCCAATGTTTTCTCAACCCTTCACTTGACAAAAATTTATATAAACAAAATGGTCATTAATGTCAGTCTGAAATATTTTGTTTTGGTGAAATTTGAGAAACGAGTACGAATTGGTTATTCTAGGATAATTGTGGATATTTAAGTTTCTTGTTATTTTGTTTCATTGCAATTTATTTACACGTTTTGGAGGATGTTTTTGTGATCTTAGATAGGAGTTTTTTAGGAAACCTTAAGGTTGATTGTATGTCACTATTGAATAACAAAGTATCTCTGGAGTATGCCCCTTCTATATCATAGTTTAAGAACTTGACTTTTGAGGAATAGATGATTCATGGCCAGAAAACCAAAATTTCAAATTTTTAAATTTTTAAACGGTTTTCAAGTCATTAATTGCTCTCAAACGAAATATGTAGCAATTATTTTACTCCTGTCTTTTTAAGCGATTTTTTGTGTGACCCTTCTTTCGTCTATTTTTTGTCTGAACCTTTTATTTTTTCACCCCTGAAAGACGAGATGAATAGGTAAAACACGGAGGGCATTAAGGGATCTTAGAGCCTTTTCGGTTTATTAGGCTCTAAGTATGCGATTCACCAAAACATTTGGAGGCAAATTAATGTTGTGAAGGGCGGTTTTGAGGGAATTTTGATCCCCTGTGCATTCCCATTACCCCCTCTGGCTACTACCGAATCCAACCGCTCGCAGGTTGTTGAGAGAATTTCGCGCGACGGTAGTCGGTTATGTTTTAATTCAAACCATTGTATTAGATTGAGAAGTTGCAATAGGCAATTATAATAGCTTTGTTTTTTTTTTGTAGTTTTGAAGTATTTTTGGTTGTCTATACGAGTCTTATACTGAATTCGAGGTTTTTCAAAGCTTTTGCTGATTTTTAGTCTTCTTAGCAATGTCTTGCCCATTTTAATTTATTAAATAAATTTAGTGCAGTTTGTCAGTATTTTCAAATCTTTGTTTGAGCTCTTTGAAGTTCTCAATGTGATTAAGGAAGTCGTGTTGTTCTTATGTGCGCTTATATTATATAACAGCTTTTTTTGTTATTCTTCTTTATTAGTTTTAGTCAGTTAAGATTATCGAAAAGGGAATTTTCGTAGGCAGACACGACTCTTCGAATCGTCTATGGATGTGTTCAGGCTATATTTTATTACTTCGTCATTTTTGCTTAAAGGTTTTTCTAACTTCTCTTGGCAAGTTTCGTCTAATCCTGAATGTTATTGATACGAATACCGCTATCGTCTAATTAGTAAGCACAAATAAGCCTAATTATCAAATGCAGTCAAAATGAGAAGTACTTTTGATTTTCGGTTGTAAGAAAAAATTTTCAATTCGTTTTCTATTGCTGTTTGAAATCCCAATCAATCGAATCAATCGCGGCTGTTTTCCAGTAATCTACTGGGCATGATGGTGTCTACTTGACGCAAATTGCTGGTTCTGCCTGAGTGAATTTCTATGTTAACAGGAATAGGTTCAAGATCAATTTGATGGGTCGTTCACATTTTTTGCTAGTTCAGATGCAGGTAAGAATTCTATTTTGGAAGAACAGCTGTACAGAGTACATTTTGAAGAAATGAAAAATGTGTACTGTGAAAACAAAAATTGATTTTTTTCGTTGAAATTGATTATGATAGCTCTTTTCTTTTACTGTGCTTTGTATTTAGCCGCACTTGGAACTATCAGTGGGACATTTTTTTTTTTAAAAAAAAGAGCAATTGAAATTCTGATTGACTTGCCGTGATTAAAGATTCAAAGAACTTTTTTTCCTGAGCATAAGGTATCTTCTAACAATCTGTAATTTATTCCGGTATTCAGTTGATTCTGTTCATCTTAAAATCAAGATTAAAAAATCACTACGTTGTTCTTGGTTTTGCTAACTTGTGATCCAAATTGTGATCATTATTTCAGATCTTAGAAATTGTAGATCTTTTTCGTTCCCTTTAATTTGATGTTTCATCGTTTAATCGTTTACTGTGCTGAGTAGTAATAGTGGATATCTGATTTTGTTGCTTCTGTATTTCACGTATCGTCATGAAAATGTCACGCATCTACTTGGTGTTCTCGAAAATGACTCTAAATTTCAACTTCGCTATTTTAAACGCGGATATACCCAATTGAGTTGGTGTTATTGAACAGCAGCTTGAGATGAAATGTCTAGTGGACAAAGAGGCTATTAGATTTATTGAGAAGACTTGAAATTGCCGTGTTTGTTTGAGAGCTTAATGTTCATTACAATTAAATATTACAAGTTTTGAGTTGTTCAAAATCTACAAAGCCAATTTCAAATTGCTACTACCTTTCAAGGCTGAAATGAAATGGGCGGACTGCAGCAGCGTTATGATCCGCGAAGTGTGTATTTAATATTTATACTCCTATTCTGCATCTACATCTGGTACAGTGCCTCGGAATGGACAAAGCCAGTCCTACAAACAGCCAGATGTCTCTCGGACCAGATCGGAACAGGTGCAGACGGAGTGATGAAACGGGTGCATACAAATGAGAAGTACCTGATTGTGATCACGCCCACCTATCAGAGGTTAACCCAGATTCCGGATCTGTTGCGAATGAAGCAGTCACTTATGTTGGTTGACAAGGTAATGTAACCGAGAATATTTGTTTATTTTCTAGCGTTAGTATGGTTGGTTTCTTTGAACAGAGATAGCAGAAATAAAATGCTTCTTTCATCAGTTTGTAACGTTTATATAGGCACAACATAGTCCTTAGCTGAAAGTTGAAACGCAAGCGAACGTTTAAAACGTCAAAGTTGAAATTTAAAACTTGCAGATATTGGCATTTTGATGTTTGCTTGCGTTTCAACTTTGAAACTCGCAATATCCGCAAAAACGGGTATTGAAAACATATGGCGAAGTGATTCAACAACACGACTTATTAAGGCAGGATAACACTTTGAGCTTTGAGTTCACCATTATATAAAAGAAGAATTTAATAATATTAATAAACCTAATTAATAATAAACATATTTAAAGACGTTTACTCTGAGATCTTAAATATATTTAAAGTCTTCTATATACTGGTGAATTCATAGTTCAAAGTGTTATCCTGCCCTAATAAGTCGTGTTGTTGAAACACAGCGCCATTTGTTTCAAGAGTCTTGCGTCTCTTCAAGACCTGTTTTTGGAGATATTTTGCATCTGGAAGTGCAATAAAACTTTTGTCGAGGAAGGAATTTTTTGAGAAGGAATTAGATTGAGATGATGTTTTCTAAATTTAACATGAAGGAGCGAATGAGTATTTTTCAAAAAATCTTTGTGGGAATAATTGGTGTATGAGTAAACAAAATCGTTAAAAACTCAAAAAAGGAGGCTCCCGATTGCAGATAATGTTCCCTCAATCTCAATTGTCTACCTAAAAAACAGTAAATGAGAGCCAAAAATCAACATCTATGTAATTTCCAAGTTAAATCTAAAACTGAAATGTCTTTCAAGAAACAAATGGCCTCAAATTAGTTTCGATTCGACTTTAATTTCTCATATTAGATTTATAAGTAAAAAGAGAAGAAACATGACCTCTGCACTCACTGATAAATCTGAAGTGTGAATGCAAAGTCATCTCAAATTCAGTTAGAGGTTACCCAAGAGGTTATAGATTAGTCAGTCGATATACTATTATTGATTGAACCAAAAATCCAGTTGAGCATATGGTTCCTTTCCCGAACAAGTAGGGTTGGAACAATAATTATTGCCGCATTAGATGGCCGACGAGACCGGCTACTAGTAAGACTGCGAGACAAGCGAAAAGCAAATCAAATCAACATGACATTTATAATGGATCAAACTGAATATCTGTTTTTTTAAACTCTATTTTGAGTTTTATTAATGAATTGACAAAAAGTGGAACGAAAAGGGCAAAGTTCAAATATCTATTGAATTTTTAAAGCCACATGATTTCAAAAGTCATAGCAACCACTCACTTTTACTTTTAAAACGGTAGATAGATTCACATCTAATTATCTGATTTCCTAGGAAACCCATGGGGCCTGTCATCATTGAGAGAAAGTCATAAGGTTCCAAAATAACACAAATACAAGCAAAACAGAAATTTTAATTTCGCAAAAATTGTTGAAGCTTTTAAAGCCATCAAACATTAAGTGAAAAGATTTTGTGTTTTCTTCGACATGAGTTGCAAATCAGTGAAGCCTCTTTTGAAAGAGACTATGTAAAAAGATAACAAAGAGAACCGGAAATTTTGACCTGTATTAGAAACACATTTTTCAACAAAAACGTATGGGCGCAAAGTCATAAAATCATCAATCAAAACAAAACCAAAGCAATGAAGAAAATGAGTTTGCTTCCAAAGAAAGTGGATGTGTGGTATCATGAACTAGTCATAAAGTTTACAGAAAGGGCCAGAGCTCTGGCCCTTTCTCACAATGATTTCAGCAAAAATTAAGTCATTAAAATCCTTCGCTACAATCTGAACGAATTAAGTTTGCTTTTTTTTATTTTCATAGAAACCCTCTCTCGTCCAGCGCTACCAGCCCTACCCCCGACACGCCCACAACCCTGGCAGTAACCCCCCCCCCCCCCCCCCACCGTTGCTTGACACCCCGCCCCTACAACCCTGCCCCATCGCTTGACCTTCACCTGTTTTGATCAGGTTTTTTTTTCAAACTGCAATCCTAGTCATCTCAAGATTTTTTGTTTAATCGATGCAAATTCTTTGAATTTTAATTCCGGACACCAAAATCAAAATACTTAGTTGTCAATTAGGAAATAGATAAGCCATTAAAATGCATTGTGCGTTCATTTGAACTGCTTATTGACATCAGTAATATTAGGTAAGCTGGTTTTCACACCGCGACAGCATGAAAAATGTGATTAAGTTGGCGATTGAGGTTTTCTTTCTACCAGCGTGAGGCGACTATTTTAAAATTGCACTTTCAAATTATTTGAGTGTTTGTTTTGAGCTAAAATATCAAGCAGTTCACCAACATTGAATGATTGTGTAAACGTGATTGCGTGGTTTTCAGCCCTCTGATTACTTAAGCAATATGCTTAGTGACAATTTCGGAAAAACTGAACATGTTTTGTCATTTTAAAATATCTCTAACTATTTTACTGCAAAAGTTGCCTCGAATTAGTTTCGAGTCGAATTTAATCTCTCAATTTAGATTTATAAGTTAACAGAGAACAAAATAACCTCTGCACCCACTCAAATCTAAAGTGTGAATGAAAAGTCATCTCAAATTCAGTTAGAGGTTACCCAAGAGGTTATAGATTAGTCAGTCGGTTATAGAAATAGTTTTGAAATAGTTCAATAAAGCAAAAAAGCGTAATTTAGGTCTATTAGACCTCGATAGTGTATCAACCAGACCTCTCAGTTTTGGGTCTGAGTAAAAGATCAGAAAATGGACAAAATTTTAATGAGAACAGGCAGTGCCTAAAGTCAACAAAATGGTAGGTTAGCCGGAGACCAATTGCGACAATTTCCTTTACGCACCAATAGAAAAACATTGCATTTGCTAGACTGATTAGTTCCTTTATTTAAAAAAAGTTATCCGATGTTCTTGTATCCAAAAAGGGTTAAAACCAGACAGATCAATTTTCCTCAATTGAAAACAACGCTAGAACACAGTAAAGACTGAATTTGAATCAGCTGAAATGAAATTACATATTTTAAAAACAATCCTATCAAGTTAACCACTAATTATAACAAACGACAAAAAGTGAGTTCCAGAAATTGATATTTGTAGTTTTGAAATTATAAAACTGGCAGTTGACAACTTTATCAGTTTGCTTGGCCTCCATTTCTTTTTGATTATAGTGTAAGATCTCAATTTAGATTTATAATTGAGTGCTGAGGTTCAAAAGTTTTACCTCCACTCTTCTTAAGGTTTAAATAGGGTCACCCAAGCTAGACAATCAGAAGCTAAATCGTGAGTTGTCGCTATGTTAGGCTTGCTTTTGGAATTTACCAAAAGCTGTTTTTATAAATTTGTCATCAAATAAATGTGCACCCAGATATGGGAATGTAAAAAAAAACCTGAACGGCAAATTTTTGGTATTGAAATTTCAAAACTAAATATATCCTCACAGAAAATTGCAATAACGGAAACTACTAAGAGCAGGCAAACTTTTGGTTATGGAGCAGATGGATTCTCTTGTTAAGTATAATAATTTTTATGTCGACAAGCGATATTGAGGGGCAAATTTTTTCCCAAAATCTGTTGAAATTTGGGAAACAAGTTTTAAAATACTTTGCTGTCAAATGGAAACATTCAGAGCTTTGAGTTATACAATCCATAGACAGACAAACTGTTTTAAGTAATCAGGATAATTGATTGGCGCAACTGTGAACAAACAAATTTAGCAAAAGGAAATTGAGTGACAATGGACAAAACTCCGAATTTTTACTAAACTAATTGAAGTCATTTTCATGTTTATAATAAGCCATCAATTGAATAAGAGATACAGATTTCGATATGTGTTATTGTAAACAAAAAAGCAAAAAGTTTCAGAACTCAAATTTCAAGTTTCTTGGAAATTTGGCCTTCAGTTATAAAAACCATTAGCTGTGACCTCGAGCAACTTAGACTTTTTTGCCGACTACTGAAAAATAATCAAATCTTCCGTTCCCTTAGACGCTGACAAAACTGCAGAAAAGAAAAAAATAATAAGTCAAGAGCTCAAAATTTCTAGAATTTTGAAGTAATCATTGCCATAAACCACAAAAGATTTTTTAGACTCATCTGACCTTGTTAGAATATCAACGAGACCGCTCAGTATTGGGTTGCATTACACAAAAAGCCGGAACATAGGCAAAAATTTAGTTAAAAATCCAGGTTTTTGCTCAAACAATTAGATTTAAAGAAATCATTGCCAGAAACTTTTAATTCGGAATCAGGCCTTCGTGAGAACTTCAATGATACATGTCAGTATTGAGACTCAGTAACAATTTGACATAATGAAAAAATTATTTTATAAAATTTAAACTTTTAGTGTCAAAGTCAATATTTGCCCGCAGACCACTTCAGACAACAGCAACATACCTTCACCATAAACACAAATGCATCGCATTTTGCATACTCTGCCAGAGAAACACAAGAAAAAAATTTAGGAGTAAAAGGCCCCAAAAAAAAGATTTCTCTAAATATCAAAAATTCTGCAACCAAATGCAATTTTTTATTCTTCAAAAAAACTACGAGACAAACAATTAGCCTCGACATTGTTCTAGGGCTTCTAAAAGCTGGAAATAGTGAGAAAAAAACGTAATTGTACAAAAATTTACAAAAATTATCAAAAAATGATGTGTTTACAACGTTTATACCTTAATAACGCCTCGAAAAAGCCTCTAAAAGCATTTTATTTTCACTCTTTGCTGGACGGGCTTTTAGTGAAGCATTTCACAACTGTCTGCGATAAACATATCGATATCCAATTTGGTTAAACAAAAAAATCTGAAGATATGGTTCCCTCCCCGAGCAAGTGGGGTCGGAACAATAAATGGAATGAGTACTGCGGCATTAGATGGCAGACGAGACCTGCCACTAATGAGACTGCGAGACAATCGAAAAGAATCGGAATTTACCAAAAGCTGTTTTTATAAATTTGTCATCAAATAAATGTGCACCCAGATATGGGAATGTAAAAAAAACCTGAACTGCAAATTTTTGGTATTGAAATTTCAAAACTAAATGTATCCTCACAGAAAATTGCAATAACGGAAACTACTAAGAGCAGGCAAACTTTTGGTTATGGAGCAGATGGATTCTCTTGTTAAGTATAATAATTTTTATGTCGACAAGCGATATTGAGGGGCAAATTTTTTCCCAAAATCTGTTGAAATTTGGGAAACAAGTTTTAAAATACTTTGCTGTCAAATGGAAACATTCAGAGCTTTGAGTTATACAATCCATAGACAGACAAACTGTTTTAAGTAATCAGGATAATTGATTGGCGCAACTGTAAACAAACAAATTTAGCAAAAGGAAATTGAGTGACAATGGACAAAACTCCGAATTTTTACTAAACTAATTGAAGTCATTTTCATGTTTGTAATAAGCCATCAATTGAATAAGAGATACAGATTTCGATATGTGTTATTGTAAACAAAAAAGCAAAAAGTTTCAGAACTCAAATTTCAAGTTTCTTGGAAATTTGGCCTTCAGTTATAAAAACCATTAGCTGTGACCTCGAGCAACTTGCTGGACGGGCTTTATAGTGAAGCATTTCACAACTGTCTGCGATAAACATATCGATATCCAATTTGGTTAAACAAAAAAATCTGAAGATATGGTTCCCTCCCCGAGCAAGTGGGGTCGGAACAATAAATGGAATGAGTACTGCGGCATTAGATGGCAGACGAGACCTGCCACTAATGAGACTGCGAGACAATCGAAAAGAATCGGAATTTACCAAAAGCTGTTTTTATAAATTTGTCATCAAATAAATGTGCACCCAGATATGGGAATGTAAAAAAAAACCTGAACTGCAAATTTTTGGTATTGAAATTTCAAAACTAAATATATCCTCACAGAAAATTGCAATAACGGAAACTACTAAGAGCAGGCAAACTTTTGGTTATGGAGCAGATGGATTCTCTTGTTAAGTATAATAATTTTTATGTCGACAAGCGATATTGAGGGGCAAATTTTTTCCCAAAATCTGTTGAAATTTGGGAAACAAGTTTTAAAATACTTTGCTGTCAAATGGAAACATTCAGAGCTTTGAGTTATACAATCCATAGACAGACAAACTGTTTTAAGTAATCAGGATAATTGATTGGCGCAACTGTGAACAAACAAATTTAGCAAAAGGAAATTGAGTGACAATGCACAAAACTCCGAATTTTTACTAAACTAATTGAAGTCATTTTCATGTTTATAATAAGCCATCAATTGAATAAGAGATACAGATTTCGATATGTGTTATTGTAAACAAAAAAGCAAAAAGTTTCAGAACTCAAATTTCAAGTTTCTTGGAAATTTGGCGTTCAGTTATAAAAACCATTAGCTGTGACCTCGAGCAACTTAGACTTTTTTGCCGACTACTGAAAAATAATCAAATCTTCCGTTCCCTTAGACGCTGACAAAACTGCAGAAAAGAAAACGGAGACGCAGAAAACTGCAGCAAATTTAGACGCAGAAAACTAGACGCAGAAAACTGCAGCAAATTTAAACTTTTAGTGTCAAAGTCAATATTTGCCCGCAGACCACTTCAGACAACAGCAACATACCTTCACCATAAACACAAATGCATCGCATTTTGCATACTCTGCCAGAGAAACACAAGAAAAAATTTAGGAGTAAAAGGCCCCAAAAAAAAAGATTTCTCTAAATATCAAAAATTCTGCAACCAAATGCAATTTTTTATTCTTCAAAAAAACTACGAGACAAACAATTAGCCTCGACATTGTTCTAGGGCTTCTAAAAGCTGGAAATATTGAAAAAAAACGTAATTGTACAAAAATTTACAAAAATTATCAAAAAAATGATGTGTTTACAACGTTTATACCTTAATAACGCCTCGAAAAAGCCTCTAAAAGCATTTTATTTTCACACTCTTTGCTGGACGGGCTTTTTAGTGAAGCATTTCACAACTGTCTGCGATAAACATATCGATATCCAATTTGGTTAAACAAAAAAAATCTGAAGATATGGTTCCCTCCCCGAGCAAGTGGGGTCGGAACAATAAATGGAATAAGTACTGCGGCATTAGATGGCAGACGAGACCTGCCACTAATGAGACTGCGAGACAATCGAAAAGAATAAAAGTCAACAATAAATATGGATCGAACTGAATATCAGTTTTTGAAAACACTTGGTAACAAAGTAAAACAGTGTCACAATAATCGTAATGTAAACAAGTTAACTTGTAGTTACTTGACACCAGATGGCAGCTGTCTTATTTTATGAATTGAGAAAAAGGTAAAGAAAAGGGGCAAAGTTCAAATATCTATTGTTTTTTTGATGCCAAATGATTTCAAAAGTCATAGCAACCACTAACTTTTTAAAATCGTAGAGAGATTCACATCTGATTATCTTATTTCTTAGGAAGCCCGTGGGGCCTGTCATCATTGAGCGAAAGTTGTTAGGTTACAAAACTCCGAATTTTTACTAAACTAATTGAAGTCATTTTCATGTTTATAATAAGCCATCAATTGAATAAGAGATACAGATTTCGATATGTGTTATTGTAAACAAAAAAGCAAAAAGTTTCAGAACTCAAATTTCAAGTTTCTTGGAAATTTGGCCTTCAGTTATCAAAACCATTAGCTGTGACCTCGAGCAGCTTGCTGGACGGGCTTTTTAGTGAAGCATTTCACAACTGTCTGCGATAAACATATCGATATCCAATTTGGTTAAACAAAAAAAATCTGAAGATATGGTTCCCTCCCCGAGCAAGTGGGGTCGGAACAATAAATGGAATAAGTACTGCGGCATTAGATGGCAGACGAGACCTGCCACTAATGAGACTGCGAGACAATCGAAAAGAATAAAAGTCAACAATAAATATGGATCGAACTGAATATCAGTTTTTGAAAACACTTGGTAACAAAGTAAAACAGTGTCACAATAATCGTAATGTAAACAAGTTGACTTGTAGTTACTTGACACCAGATAGCAGCTGTCTTATTTTATGAATTGAGAAAAAGGTAAAGAAAAGGGGCAAAGTTCAAATATCTATTGTTTTTTTGATGCCAAATGATTTCAAAAGTCATAGCAACCACTAACTTTTTAAAATCGTAGATAGATTCACATCTAATTATCTTATTTCTTAGGAAGCCCGTGGGGCCTGTCATCATTGAGCGAAAGTCGTTAGGTTACAAAACTCCGAATTTTTACTAAACTAATTGAAGTCATTTTCATGTTTATAATAAGCCATCAATTGAATAAGAGATACAGATTTCGATATGTGTTATTGTAAACAAAAAAGCAAAAAGTTTCAGAACTCAAATTTCAAGTTTCTTGGAAATTTGGCCTTCAGTTATAAAAACCATTAGCTGTGACCTCGAGCAACTTAGACTTTTTTGCCGACTACTGAAAAATAATCAAATCTTCCGTTCCCTTAGACGCTGACAAAACTGCAGAAAAGAAAAAAATAATAAGTCAAGAGCTCAAAATTTCTAGAATTTTATTTGAAGTAATCATTGCCATAAACCACAAAAGATTTTTTAGACTAATCTGACCTTGTTAGAATATCAACGAGACCGCTCAGTATTGGGTTGCATTACACAAAAAGCCGGAACATAGGCAAAAATTTAGTTAAAAATCCAGGTTTTTGCTCAAACAATTAGATTTAAGGAAATCATTGACAGAAACTTTTAATTCGGAATCAGGCCTTCGTGAGAAATTCAATGATACATGTCAGTATTGAGACTCAGTAACAATTTGACATAATGAAAAAATTATTTTATAAATTTTAAACTTTTAGTGTCAAAGTCAATATTTGCCCGCAGACCACTTCAGACAACAGCAACATAGCTTCACCATAAACACAAATGCATCGCATTTTGCATACTCTGCCAGAGAAACACAAGAAAAAAATTTAGGAGTAAAAGGCCCCAAAAAAAAGATTTCTCTAAATATCAAAAATTCTGCAACCAAATGCAATTTTTTCTTCTTCAAAAAAACTACGAGACAAACAATTAGCCTCGACATTGTTCTAGGGCTTCTAAAAGCTGGAAATATTGAAAAAAAACGTAATTGTACAAAAATTTACAAAAATTATCAAAAAAATGATGTGTTTACAACGTTTATACCTTAATAACGCCTCGAAAAAGCCTCTAAAAGCATTTTATTTTCACACTCTTTGCTGGACGGGCTTTTTAGTGAAGCATTTCACAACTGTCTGCGATAAACATATCGATATCCAATTTGGTTAAACAAAAAAAATCTGAAGATATGGTTCCCTCCCCGAGCAAGTGGGGTCGGAACAATAAATGGCATAAGTACTGCGGCATTAGATGGCAGACGAGACCTGCCACTAATGAGACTGCGAGACAATCGAAAAGAATAAAAGTCAACAATAAATATGGATCGAACTGAATATCATTTTTGAAAACACTTGGTAACAAAGTAAAACAGTGTCACAATAATCGTAATGTAAACAAGTTAACTTGTAGTTACTTGACACCAGATGGCAGCTGTCTTATTTTATGAATTGAGAAAAAGGTAAAGAAAAGGGGCAAAGTTCAAATATCTATTGTTTTTTTGATGCCAAATGATTTCAAAAGTCATAGCAACCACTAACTTTTTAAAATCGTAGATAGATTCACATCTAATTATCTTATTTCTTAGGAAGCCCGTGGGGCCTGTCATCATTGAGCGAAAGTCGTTAGGTTACAAAACTCCGAATTTTTACTAAACTAATTGAAGTCATTTTCATGTTTATAATAAGCCATCAATTGAATAAGAGATACAGATTTCGATATGTGTTATTGTAAACAAAAAAGCATAAAGTTTCAGAACTCAAATTTCAAGTTTCTTGGAAATTTGGCCTTCAGTTATCAAAACCATTAGCTGTGACCTCGAGCAACTTGCTGGACGGGCTTTTTAGTGAAGCATTTCACAACTGTCTGCGATAAACATATCGATATCCAATTTTTTACGACTCAATTCTTGACAGGGTCTTTGTAAAAAGACATGTATCGGTAACACATTTAAAAAAGTTCTATGGTCGCAAAGTCAAAATCATCAATCAAAACAAAGCCAATGAAAATAATTTTTCTTCCAAATAAACTGGATGTGTTGTGTCATTAACCAGTCAGAAAATTTACAGAAACGGACATAGCTCAAAAACACCTTTATAAATAATGAAAACAATTAATTTGATCAACGATTAGTCAAGTCGTTTGCTACTATGTGAAAGAATTATGTTGTCTGTTTTTATCTCTATAGAAACCCCTCTCCTCCAGCGCTACCAACCCTACCCCCAACACGCACACAACACTCGCAGTACCCTCCGTCGCTTGACACCCCCTTCCCTGCAACTTTGCCCCCATCGCTTGACCTTCACCTATTTGGATCAGGTTTTTTTCAAACTTCAATCCTAGTCGTCTCAAGATTTTTTGTTTAGTCAGTGCAAAATTTTTGAATTGTGTTCCGGACGCCAATGAAAAAATACATAGTTTTCAATTAGGAAATAGATAAACCAGTGCATTGTACGGTCATCTGAACTGCTTGTTGACATCAGTAAACTAACAGAAACTGGTTTTCACACCACTACAGTTTGAAAAATGTGATCGATTTGGTGATTGAAGTTTTCTTTCTACCAGCGTGAGGCTACTATTTCTTAATTGAACTTTCAAATTATGTGGGTGTGAGTTTGGGCTAAAAATATCAAGCAGTTCACCGAGTTTGAAACTACATTTCAAGTGGAGTGAGAAATCGGTTTTCGAACAAATTTCCTGTGTTTCAGAGATAATTTTTTTCACGTGCGTCAGTTTGACTTTGCTTTCATTGTTTCTTCTCTTGCGTTCTATGTTGTCTTATTGCGCCTATTTGCAACTGCTTGAATTCATCAATGGGCAGCTTTAGCTTCTTATGTCTTTGACATTGTTTTGTCTTAAAATATTAGTGAATGTTTTAATTTTGTCCCCCTTTTTTGGATATTACTCATGTTCTATCACTCAGTATCATTGGTGACAGGTCTTATTGGCTGCTAATCAGACATAAAAGAAACTAATTGATAATACTACCCATATCTGATTGTTTTCGTGACTATTTGTTCTTAAAAGTTTTTAGTGAATTTTTGAGTTTCTTGTATTTGTTGCTCTTTTTGTTGTCTTATCAATTAGTCTTATTAGGGACAGGTCTCATTGGATCATAATAGAGAATAAACTATTCAATTTTTTTTTGACAGTTGAAGGCTATGATTTTCTTCGGCTTTGGCTCTAATTCTAATTGTTTCCAAGAAATGTTGACGATTTTTTGTGTTTTTCGAGTTTTATTACTTGTTGTCTTATCTTAGTTGCTTTTATTACAGGTTTCATCAGTTGCTAACGATACTAACAAACAAAATCAATTGCGTAATTACTTTCAGGTCATAGCTCTTGCTTTATGTGAACTAAAAGCTTTTCGTTTTCGTAAAATCTTTGAGCCTTTGGAAATCTTTCGAATTTTTACGTTTTGCTTGTAGTTGTACAAATTGCTGTCTCATCACTTATTCTCAATAATGACAGGCAGTGAAAGTTTTTTTGCTGTCCTTTTACGACTCAATTCTTGACAGGGTCTTTGTAAAAAGACATGTATCAGTAACACATTTAAAAAAGTTCTATGGTCGCAAAGTCAAAATCATCAATCAAAACAAAGCCAATGAAAATAATTTTTCTTCCAAATAAACTGGATGTGTTGTGTCATTAACCAGTCAGAAAATTTACAGAAACGGACATAGCTCAAAAACACCTTTATAAATAATGAAAACAATTTATTTGATCAACGATTAGTCAAGTCGTTTGCTACTATGTGAAAGAATTATGTTGTCTGTTTTTATCTCCATAGAAACCCCTCTCCTCCAGCGCTACCAACCCTACCCCCAACACGCACACAACCCTCGCAGTACCCTCCGTCGCTTGACATTCCCTGCCGTACAACCCTGCCGCAATCGCTTGAACTTCAGATATTTGGATCAGGTTTTTTCAAACATCAATCCTAGTCATCTCAAGATTTTTTGTTTATTCAATGCAAATTTATTGAATTGTAATTCCAGAAATCAAAGAAAAATTACTTAGTTCTCAATCAGGAAATAGATGAACCAGTACAGTGCATTGGACGGTCATTTGAGCTGCTTGTTGGCATGAGTAAACTAACAGAAACTTGTTTTCACAACACTACAGTTTGAAAAATGCGATCAGTTTGACGATTGAGATTTTCTCTCTACCAGCGTGAGGCTACTAATTTTTAATTGCACTTTCAAATTATTTGGTTGTGAGTTTTGGGCTATAAACATCAAGCCATTCACTGAGTTTGAAACTACTTTGAAAGTGCAGTGAGAAATTGGTTTTCGAACATATTTTCTGTTTTCCAGAGATAATTTTTTTAACGTGCGTCAGTTTGATTTGCTTTCATTGGTTCTTCTCTTGCGTTCTTTTTTTTCTAAGTGCGCCTTTTTACAACTGCTTGAATTCATCAATGATCAGCTTTAGCTTTTTATGACTTTGACATTTTTTTGTCATAAAATATTAGTGAATGTTCTAATTTTGTTCACCTTTTTTTAGATATTACTCATATTCTATCACTCAGTATCATTGATGAGAGGTCCTTTTGGCTGCTGATTAGACAAAGAAGAACCTAATGAATGATATTACACATATCTAATTGTTTTTGTGACTATTTGTTCTCAAAAGTTTTTAGTATTGTTTAGTTTCTCCTGTTTTTGTTGAACTTTTTGTTGTCTTATCAATTAATCTCATTAGGGAAAGGTCTCATTGGATCCGAATGGAGAATAAACTGTTCAATTTTTTAAAAAAAGTGACATGTATAATTAACACATTTAAAAAACCTATGGTCGCAAATTCAAAATCATCAATCAAAACATAAAACCATTTAAGAAAATAATATTTTCATCCAAAGAAAGTTGATGCTTTGTGTCATTAACCAGCCAAAAAAATTACAGAAAGGGGAAACACTCAGAAATACTTTGATAATTAATGAAAACAATTTGGCAACGGTTAATCAAGTCATCAAAATCGTTTGCTACCATCTGAAAGAATGAAGTTGTCTTTTTTTTATCTCCATAGAAATCCCCTCTCGTCCAGTGCTACCAACCCTACCCCGAACACGCACACAACCCTCGCAGTACCCTCCGTCGCTTGACATTCCCTGCCCTACAACCCTGCCGCAATCGCTTGAACTTCAGATATTTGGATCAGGTTTTTTCAAACATCAATCCTAGTCATCTCAAGATTTTTTGTTTATTCAATGCAAATTTATTGAATTGTAATTCCGGAAATCAAAGAAAAATTGCTTAGTTCTCAATCAGGAAATAGATGAACCAGTACAGTGCATTGGACGGTCATTTGAGCTGCTTGTTGGCATGAGTAAACTAACAGAAACTTGTTTTCACAACACTACAGTTTGAAAAATGCGATCAGTTTGACGATTGAGATTTTCTCTCTACCAGCGTGAGGCTACTAATTTTTAATTGCACTTTCAAATTATTTGGTTGTGAGTTTTGGGCTATAAACATCAAGCCATTCACTGAGTTTGAAACTACTTTGAAAGTGCAGTGAGAAATTGGTTTTCGAACATATTTTCTGTTTTCCAGAGATAATTTTTTTAACGTGCGTCAGTTTGATTTGCTTTCATTGGTTCTTCTCTTGCGTTCTTTTTTTCTAAGTGCGCCTGTTTACAACTGCTTGAATTCATCAATGATCAGCTTTAGCTTTTTATGACTTTGACATTTTTTTTTGTCATAAAATATTAGTGAATGTTCTAATTTTGTTCACCTTTTTTTAGATATTACTCCTATTCTATCACTCAGTATCATTGATGAGAGGTCCTTTTGGCTGCTGATTAGACAAAGAAGAACCTAATGAATGATATTACACATATCTAATTGTTTTTGTGACTATTTGTTCTCAAAAGTTTTTAGTATTGTTTAGTTTCTCCTGTTTTTGTTGAACTTTTTGTTGTCTTATCAATTAATCTCATTAGGGAAAGGTCTCATTGGATCCGAATGGAGAATAAACTGTTCAATTTTTTAAAAATAGTGACATGTATAATTAATACATTTAAAAAACCTATGGTCGCAAATTCAAAATCATCAATCAAAACATAAAACCATTTAAGAAAATAATATTTTCATCCAAAGAAAGTTGATGCTTTGTGTCATTAACCAGCCAAAAAAATTACAGAAAGGGGAAACACTCAGAAATACTTTGATAATTAATGAAAACAATTTGGCAACGGTTAATCAAGTCATCAAAATCGTTTGCTACCATCTGAAAGAATGAAGTTGTCTTTTTTTTATCTCCATAGAAATCCCCTCTCGTCCAGTGCTACCAACCCTACCCCACAAACACGCGCACAACCCTGGCAGTACCCTTCGTCGCTTGAAATTCCCGCCCCTACAACCCTGCCCCCATTGCTTGAACTTCTTTGGATCAGGTTTTTTTTTCAAACTTCAATCCTCGTCATCTCAAGATTTTTGTTTAGTCAATGAAATTTTTTGAATTGTAATTCCCTTCATCGAAGAAAAAATGCTTAGTTTTCAATTAGGAAATAGATAAACCAGTGCATTGTACGGTCATCTGAACTGCTTGTTGACATCAGTAAACTAACAGAAACTGGTTTTCACACCACGACAGTTTGAAAAATGTGATCAGCTTGGTGATTGAAATTTTCTTTCTACCAGCGTGAAGCTACTATTTTTTAATTGCACTTTCAAATTATTTGGGTGTGAGTTTTGGGCTAAAACATCAAGCAGTTCACCGAGTTTGAAACTACTTTTAAAGTGGAGCGAGAAACTTGTTTTCGAACAAATTTCCTGTGTTTCAGAGATAATTTTTTTCACGTGCGTCAGTTTGACTTTGCTTTCATTGTTTCTTCTCTTGCGTTCTATGTTGTCTTATTGCGCCTATTTGCAACTGCTTGAATTCATCAATGGGCAGCTTTAGCTTCTTATGTCTTTGACATTGTTTTGTCTTAAAATATTAGTGAATGTTTTAATTTTGTCCCCCTTTTTTTTGGATATTACTCATGTTCTATCACTCAGTATCATTGATGACAGGTCTTATTGGCTGCTGATGAGACAAAGAAGAAGCTAATTAAATGATACTACACATATCTAATTGTTTTCGTGACTATTTGTTCTCAAAAGTTGTTAGTGAAGTTTTTGGTTTCTCCTGTTTTTGTTGAACTTTTCGTTGTCTTATCAAGTTGTCTTATTAGGGACATGTCTCATTGGATCGGAATACAGAATAAACTGTTCAATTTATTGTTGACAGTTGAAAGCTATCGTTTTTTGGCTTCGACTCTAATTATTTCCAAGAATTTTTGACGATTTTTTGTGTTCTTCGGGTTTTACTTTTTTTTGTCGTCTTGTCTCTTAGTTGCAATTATTACAGGCTTTTTCAGTTGCTAACGAAAAAATTAATTGCGTTTTTACTCTAGGTCATATCTATTGCTTTATGTGAACTAAAAGCTTTGCATTTTCAAAAAATTTTTGAACGTTTGGAAATCTTTCGATTTTTTCCGTTTTGCATGTAGTTGTACTAATTGCTGTCTTATCACTTTTTCTCAATAATGACAGGCAGTGAAAGTTTTTTTTGCGCTCTTTTTTAGACTTCATTTTTGACAGGGTCTTTGTAAAAAGACATCAAAGAGAACCAAAAATTTTGACATGTATCAGTAACACATTAAAAAAACTTATGATAGCAAAGTCAAAACCATCAATCAAAACAAAACCATTGAAGAAAATAATGTTTCCTACCAAAGAAAGTGAATGCGTTCCTTCCAACCCTACCCCAACACGCAAACAAACCTGGCAATACCCCACCCCCCGTCGCTTGACACCCCTCGCCCCTACAACCCTGCCCCCATTGCTTGATCTTTGCCTGTTTTGATCAGTTTTTTTCAAACTGCAATCCTTGTCATCTAAAGATTATTTTTGTTTAGTCAATGCAAATTCTTTGAGTTGTAATTCTGGACACCAAAATCAAAATACTTGGTTCTCAATTAAGGATTACATAAATCAGTAAAGTGCCTTGTGCGGTCATTTGAGCTGCCAACTGTCATGAGAAACTAACGGAAATTGGTTTTCACACCACGACAGTTTGAAAAATGTGAGGTTTTCTTTCTACCAGAGTAAGGCTTCTATTTTTTGATTGCACATTCTAATTGTTCGGATGTGAATTCTGGACTAAACATATCAAGCAGATCACTGAGTTTGAAACTACATTTAAAGCAGTGAGAAATCGGTTTTCGAACAAGTTTTCTCTTTTTAAGAGATAATTTTTTTTTCTCGTGTCAATGTGACTCTGCTTTCAGTGTTTATTCTCTTGCGTAAAAGTTAAATGATACAAATGTGTTCTACTTGCGCCTATTTGAATTTGCTTGAATTCATCAATGGGCAGCTATAGCTTTTTTTGACTTTGGCATTGTTTGTTGTCAAAATATTAGTGAATGTTAACATTTTGTCCCCCTTTTTCAGATGCAACTGTGTCCTATCGGGCAGTATCATTGATGACAGGTCTTATTGGCTGTTAATCAGACATAAAAGAACCTAACTAATGATGCTACTCCATATGTAGTGATTTTCGCGACTGTTCACTCTCAAACATTTTTTTGAGTTTCTGGTTTATTTTTTGAACTTATCAGTAAATCGTATTAGGGACAGGTCTCATTGGATCCTAATGAATAAACTCTTCTTTTTTTCCGTCAGTTTACGGCTATGGTTTTTTGGCTTCGGCTCTAAATGTTTTCAAGGAATGTTGACGATTTTTTGTGTTCTTTGAGTTTTTTTGTTACTTTGTTGTACTTTGTAGTTTCATTAATGACAGGTTTCGTTATTTGCTAACGATGCTAACGAAAAGTCAATTTCGTTATTTGTCTCAGGTCGTAGTTTTTGCTTTATGTGAACTAAACGCTGTTTGTTTTCGAAAAATCTTTGAGTCTTCGGAAAGCTTTCGAGATTTTGCGTTTTGCATGTAGTTGTTTTTACTAATTGCTGTCTTATCACTAATTCTCAATAACGACAGGTAATGAAAGTTATTTTTTGCTGTCTTTTTAAAATCTCATGACAGGCTCTATGTAGAAAGACAAAAAGATAACCAGAAATATTGATGTGTATCAGTTACACATTTAAAAAAACGTATGGTCGCAAAGTGATAAAATCATCAATCAATGGAGAAAATAGTGTTTGTTTCCAAAGAAATTGGATGTTTGGTGTCATTACCTAGTCAAATTTTACAGAAAGGACCGAAATTCAAAAATGCCCTGATAATTAATGAAAACAATATAATCATCAACAATTAATCAAGTAATTAAAGTCGTTTGCTACCATCTGAAAGTTGAAAGAATTAATTTCGCTTTTTTATATCCATAGTAATCCCCTCTCGTCCAGCGCTACCCCAACCCTTCACCCAACACACATACACACACACACAGACACACACAACCCCCCCCCCTCCCCCCTCGCTCGAAACCTCCAGGGCCTACAACCCTGCCCTCATCGGTTGACCTTCACCTATTTTGACCAGGTTTTTTCAAACTGCAATCCTAGTCATCTCAAGATTCTTTGTTTAGTCAATGCAAATTCTTTGAATTGTAATTCCCGTCACCTACGTCAAAATACTTAGTTCTCAATTAGGAAATAGATAAACCAGTAAAGTGCATCGTACAGTCATTTGAACTGCTTATTGGCATCAGTAAACTAACGGAAACAGGTTTCCACACCACGACAGTTTGAAAAATGTGATCAGCTTGGTGATTGAAGTTTTCTTTCTACCAGCGTGAGCCGACTCTTTTTTAGTTGCACTTTCAAATTATTTGGTTGTTATTTTTGGGTTAAAATATCTAGCAGTTCACCGAAATTGAATGATTGTGTAAACTTAATTGACGTTTTTTCAGCCCTCCGATTACTTTAGCAATATGTTTAGTAACAATTTCGAAAACATGTTTTATCATTTTATAATCGCGATAGCTTATGTTACTGCAACAAGTGACGCCGTTCTCATGGACTGGCTTGTGGATTGCATTCATTATCCGAAGGAACCGAACATGGGCAATTCACCTCACCTCTTGATATGCCTTCGTTTGAAATATTACTCATTACTTGATTGTGACAACTTTATTAATAACCGCAGAGCGATTGCTGGGGCTATTTTTGGTCTTCTCTTGGTTTTTATAACCCAAAGTTTGTTGTGTGCTGTCTTTTCAAGATGTGTTAACACTCATACTTTTTTCGGCTTTTTCATGTCAATGAGAAGTCAAATTAGAGTGGTGATTTTTGTCAGACTATAGCTGTAAAGGAAGGACATATCGAGTAGAGCGGAGTCGTGATTTTTTTGTCAAACTACTTTTAATGTGGAGTGAGAAATCTGTTTTCGATTAAATTTTCTGTTTTTCCGAGATAATTTTATTGACTCACGTCAATTTGACCTTGCTTTTATTATTATTTTTTCTCTTGCGTTCTCTTTGTTCTAATTGCGCCTATTTGCAACTGCTTTAATTCATCAATGGGCAGCTTTAGCTTCTTATGACTTTGACATTGTTTTGTCATAAAATAGTACTGAATGTTTTTTTTTGTACTTTTTTTTCAAATATTACTCATGTCACTCAGTATCATTGATGACAGGTCTTATTGGCTGCTAATCAGACATAAAAGAACCTAATTAATAGTGTGAGTCCAAATATAGTGGTTTTTGTGATTATTTGATTAAAATTTTTAGTTATTTTTTGTGTTTCACGTGTAATTGTTGAACTTTGTTTTCTTGTCAGTTTATCGTATTAGGGACAGGTCGCATTGGATATGAATGGAGGACAAACTGTTCGAGTTGTTTTTGTCAGTTGGAGGCTATTTATTTCTTTTGGCTTCGGCTCTAATTGTTTTCATCAAATGCTGACAATTTTTTGTGTTCAAGTTTTTATTGTTAATTTTTTGTCGTATCTCTTAGTTTCGTTAATGACAGGTTTCATTACTAACGATGTCTAAATCAATTGGGTTGTTTGTCTTGGGTCATAGATATTGCTTGCTGTGAACTAAGCGCTCTTCGTTTTCAAAAAGTATTTGAATTTTCGCGTTTTGCATGTACTAATTGCTGTCTTCTCACTGATTCTCAATAATGACATGTAATGAAAGAGTGGTTTTTTGCTGTCTTCTTAAAATCTCATTTATAACAAGATTCAGTGCTTACTAGTGAGGAAAAAGTGAATAAAATTTGTCGGCTGAGTACATATTAGTCTTTTTTATAAAAATAATTCTTTTCAATAAATAAAAATGGATTTTTTAGTCTTCCACTTTTGTTCTTGTGGTCTTGTCATTAATTAAAAAAACGTTTATGATGGGCTTTGTATTGTGGTGTGTTTTTGATCAACTTTGATTCAATTTTTAGCTAATTCTTTTATTGATTGAGAAATCGTTTGTTTCGATTTCTTTAACTGAATTTGTGTATCTTGCCGTCTTTTTAGTGCTCTAAAATATCTTTTACCACTTTTAAGTTTTGTGCTTCGCTGTGATTAAAAATTCTGGATTGTAGTTTTGTTTACTTTGAATCCATTGATTTTTCTGGTTTCTTTCAGTTTCATTAGTTTTGCCTCTTTTTGCCTTTTCTGCCTTCGTTTCCCAGTAGGTTGTTGCATTGAGTATTCATTCTAAGGATGCGCAAGGGTCAATATTGTTCAAATTGAAATTATTTAGTATGCTTTATGTTAATAATATAACGTATTATTATCGTTTCTTAAAACACCTCTTGGAAAACGAAGTTTTCTAATTGTTTCTATATTTTTGTTTGTTTTTAATTTGATATTGCTGTACAAATATTAAGTGTTAGGTCCTTAATTCAATTCTTTGGATTGTAGTGCTTGATATGACCTGCTGATTTTGGATTCGACCATAAGACGTCTTAATCACGTTCTGATTTTTGTTCATTTTATTATGCAATTTCAACTGAATTGAGTGAATGACGTAATTTTTCATTCTTAGTGGAACGAGCTTTGTTCATTCGCGTGAGTTTTTTGTCACGCGTGACTTACTGCTTTCTCATAAATGACTTCACTTTGAACTTTATTTTTCTCACTTTACTTCAAAGAGAAAATGTCTCTTAAAGGATGTCTCTTGTTTCTTACAGATACTATAACATCTCAGCATTTAATTAAAAGGAAGTTTCTTTTTTGGTCGGTTTCTTTTACTATCTTTCTGTAACTGCAGATCTACGAAGATTTTTTGGCTGTTTTCTGGCAATCTGCAAGCTATGTCCTGTTTTGAAAATCAATACCAATGTATTGTGGGGAAAATGCTGTAACTAGATTGCATTTTTCGCATAACAAAGTCAAATTTAGTTTCAGCACATGCTTGTCTTACAGTTTGTTCAGCCAATTTTGGGTTGGCAATAGTTTTTTTTGCTTGAATCATCAGTATGAGAAAGTAAAAACGATTTCATATGGAATGCTACTTAACCAATGTTATTCAGATTTGCTATTTTTCTGCGTTTTTCTGCAAGAACATGGAAAACTCAACGGCCAAATAATTTACATGATGAAGTTCAAAAACTGTCTTACTTTTATATAATCAGGATTTGAACGTTTTAATTGCTTGAATGCTTTGTTTAACCTGTTTAAATGTTGCGCAGGTTGTGTGGATTGTGATAGAGGATTCGGGTTGCAGACACGACGAAGTTTATCAATCACTGCAAGACTTCCCTCGCCTCATTTACCTCAGCCAGAAGCTGTCAGACGCTCCATCAAGCTACAACAAGGGTGCTCAGCAGAGAAATCTAGCCATCAAACTCATTCACTCACATTTCGGGTAATCTTCAATTCTTAGAGAAGTTCATTTTGGTTAAAAGTTGGTTACAGTTCACGTAATTTTTGTAAAATAAAAACGCAAATTTTTTACTGTACAAAGTACACTCAGGTGCAAGCAACTTTCCATCGCCAGAGGTTCTTTCGTCTAAGGTGTTAAATGGTGCTGTTACAGAAAAGATTTGTGATCTTCATTTGTCAGCACCGGCCTGTGGAGCTTCTTATTTTTTGACGTGTGAACCCCCTCTCGTCGAGTAGAAACCGTTTTGTTGACATGGCTTTCGATTTGTAATTGGACTCATCGTCTATAACAGTGTTCTTATCAACTCAACATCTAAAATGGAAACTGCTGATAGCTCTTTTTAACTTTTTTTAATGTTCAGTGGTCATCCGCATTCTGTTGTGTACTTCGCTGACGATGACAACACATACAACTCTGCTCTGCTGCCGCGTCTGCTCACCACCAAAAACATGTCAGTCTTCAATGTTGGGCTGGTCAACGAAGATGTTGAAGGACCAATGGCCGATAGTGTGAGTGTATGATTGTATTATATCTACTATTAATAGCCGCGAAGCGATAGCGGCTATTATTGGGGACATCGTGGTTTTTTACAATTCAAAGAATTTGAATTGTATTGGGGCGCTATCTTTTTTAGGACCTGTTCACATTTTCGTGATTTTTGAAGTCGCTTTCTCGCTGGTGGTTTTTTGTTCACATGCGGCAAGTTCACTTTGATTTTTACTTTTTCAATTTTTTGGATAGAATTTTTTTCTAAAGCGTTTTCCCAATCCATTCATAGTTCATTTTAGGCCCAGTTTTTTGTTTGAAATTTCCATTTCTCGCTAGTGGTTTTTTGTTCACTTTGTTCACATGCGGCATTTTGACGTCGATTTTCTGTTTTTTTAAAAATTTTTTTTGGATCTGATTTTAAAAATGGTTTTCCTAATTCACTCATAATCCGTTCTAGGTCTAGTTTTTTTAGTCAATGAAAATTGTTTGAATTGTACGTCAGGACATGAAATTTTAATGTTGAAGAGGACATGAAAATTTACTAGTTGAAGATCAATAGTGTGCGTCTAAGAAATGCCAAACGTATATGCCCTAATTCTTGAGTATTAGAGTCTTGAGCTTTTGATTTAGAATATTAATTTTAAAAAAAAGCTCTATTAGGGCTTTTTCTTTATAGAGCGTATGTGTCTCATAAAAATGACGGATCGAATCTAACCCAAAAGTCTAGTGGTCTATTAAAGGACTGGTGGTCAATCTGTCTATCTTATTAATGGCCTCGAAGCGATAGCTGAGGCTATTATTGGCCTTTTAGTTTTTTTTTATTTCGTCGTCGCGATTTTTGTTACGATCATATGACGTCAAGACCACTTCAAATCTGCTTTTTGTTCATTCGTTCATGCAATTTCAACTGAATTGCGTGCGCGACGTCATTTTTTGCTCTTAGTGGAGCTAGTTTTTTTGTTCATTCGCGTGATTAAATTTTTGGTCACACGTGACTTACCTCACTCTTAAAAATGACTTCCTCACTCTTAAATTGACTTTTCTGTGCTTTAATTCAAAGAGAGAAGGTCAAATGAGTGCTTGTGACTCTATTTGAAGGTTATTTTAGAGCAGTTAATAGAAACAGCAATAAGCTATACAGATTCTTAATCAAAATTTAACATCTCAGCCCTTTATGAAAAGAATAAGTTTATTTTTTGGTGTTTCTTTTTTACCTTCTTTTTGTGACTACTGATATTATGAAGCTATTGCGGCTATTTTCTGGCAATTTGCCAACTATGTTTTCTTTAGTTGTTTGAATTCATGGAAGTCCACAAGCTTCTATCACGGCTATTTTCCGGCAATCTGCCGGCTATGTTGTTATCGCAGGGGGTTACAATAATATAATTTTTGTCTTGTCTCTGGAACTGTTTTTATGGTAGGTGGTTAACTGCAGAAGTCTAAACAAAATTTTACAAGAATTTAGGCAAGGAAGAGTTCTTGTAGGCTTCTAATATATAATTATTAAGCGTTTTGGAAAGAGCTTTTTGGAAACATAATTTATCAGTGGGAAGATTTTAATTTGGGAGACGTTTGATGTAAGCTCAATTGAGCAATTCCTCAATATGTAAAACCGTTTAAGAACTCGACGTCAATCACTTAAAGACTAGGAAGAACTGTTGTGCCTTCATTTCTACTTTCTTTACTAGTCTACAGGCATCGTTGTAGGTTTGTACGGTCAATACTGTGGCTGTATTTAGCAAATAGAGCGACTGTCGATTATCGATTTTTCTCTGACGAGCTCAATCGGGATTTAGTAGCTCCCAGATAGTCTCCGTTTAATTGCTCTCGAAAGAAATTATCGTAAACGTGTATGTCTTTTTACAAAATTTTTGCTTCACCGTTTGCTTCTAAAGCATTCTTTCGATTTCACTTCTCGAGTGACTTTATCACGCTTGACTTTATCACGCTTTCTCGATATTCTTGAGCGAGCGTAGTGTTTAATGTCCACGTCTCTTCCGAGAGATCAGGGGTTCGAACCCATCCCTTGTAAGAAATTTTTGGAGGCAGCATGGAAAAGTTTTAAGTTTTCATAGTACCACTGTCTCAATTTAAACCGTAATATATTTAGCTTATTTCATTTATACTCTGACCTACACTGCCCATTTAGTTGTTTGCTGTTAATAACTTAATCGGAATTCAATGTGTGTTTTTTTGTAACCTAAAGTTTCTCTAGCCTAGGAAGAATTCAGTCTTCCGCTTCTAAATTGTTTGCCTCGCCAGTCGTTGGACATGACTTCTTGCGACGTTAGTGAGTTTGTTTTAGAATGGTAAGTTTGCCAACTGGAGGACCAAATACATGGGCCGATTCTTCAACAAGAAGCGAAAGTTCTGCATTGACATGGCTGGCTTCGCAGTCACAGTGGACCAACTGGTCAAAGCCAATGCATTCTTCGACCCTCAGGGCACTCGGGGATATCTGGAGACGGATTTCCTGGAAATGTTTTCTATCAAACTCTCTCAATTGGAAGTTCTGACCGCCAATTTTACCGAAATAGTTGCCTGGCATACCAAAACATCGTATATGGTGGCTAACAATACTGTCTTAGCTGTTGTGTGGTACTCTATTAAAAATGCTGTTTATTTTTTCCTGGCATATATTTTAGTAATAGTATGTTTACATAGAATGAAGCTTATGAAGAGCTAACTATTAATTTTTTTTAGTACCCTCAAGCAAAATCAGTGGCAGATTTGTATCTGTACTGCTTTTAGATTTACCATTTTAAGCAAAATTCAGTGCATAGCGTGTTTAATAGCTGGGGTAGCAATAAATTTGGGGATAACGTTTTATGAAAGACGACTCTTTTTTTTTCGTTTCTCGACGGCAAATTAGGAGTCAAGCTGGGGTGGCAATTTAAGTTTCGACGCAGCAATAATAAGAGAATACGCGTGTAGTTTTCAGTCATAACTTTATTTATAACTCTTAAGATAGATTGAGAACGGTTGTTATCGCCATTTGGAAATTGTCAAACTCCGAGGCAAAACTTCTTTCTGCCTTTTGCATGTCTCCCCCATTGTTTTATCCTTGTGAATTTCCGCATCCTCATTCTTCCCCGTTATCCCATCTTTTATGACAGTAGGATCTTTATGTAAAGATATACACTATTATGGCCATGCAAATCCATGCCCCATTATCCCCCTAGGACCTATGTCACCATAAAAATACTGTTTTTCAAACACCTATGATCCCATGTTTAAGCATCTTAAGATTATCCCCAATTATCCCATGTTTAAGTAAGGTAATCTCCTATTGTCCCAGTTTTAAGGATCTTTCCCATTTTATCACCATTTTATATCTTATCATCATGGCAATGTTTTTATATACCCTGTTCTCCGCATGCATTGATATACCTTATATGTCATACTTGGAGTAGATACTGTCCTTCATCGATTCGTTTGATTAGGAACACACGCGCTGCAATAATATCTATATCACAAGGCTCTAGCCTGTCATAGTATTACCTAATGTAATCGTCGAAGACTGTGACTTTTCTGAGACAGTGAGCCCGAGAAGTTTTCGTGTTTGTCTTGTTGAAAGAAATGGCGCGTCGCCAGTTCCTGACTTGCCAGTACAAGTGATTAAGTGAGTCCATGTTTGCAGTGAAAATGTCAACCAGATCAACATGTAGAAGCCAAACTTTCAGCTCATTGGCTTTAAAATAATCTATATCTGTAAGGGAACGTAATTTCCTTTTAATTTCACAGAAAAAGCTAAAACACAAGACATCAAAACAATTGAAAACAAATTTGAAACATTCCACTGAAGACAATAAAGCTTTAGCCTTCTCATCCTTTTTTTTCATCAGCGACCCTGTAAATTCATCAAGATTTCGTTCAAACTGATTCTTCTCGCAGAATAAAAGATCATGTGGCACTCCCAGAATAACTTGATGCATGTAATCGATTGGAGTTATCAGCGGAAGCATTGGTATGAAGGAATAAAGTTTTGAAGTCCCTTTAATGCCATAGTGAGGGCTTCCTTCATTTTGTGCGGTCTACAGGAATTGGTGATGTTATGTTGGTGTGGACATGGCATAGATGCTCGGCAATTTGGATACTAAAGAAAACGTCCTTGCCCACGACTTCATCACTGTATACAGAGAGTACATCCATAATACGCATTGAACTGCTGCATATTTAGCAAGTTACTTTTTGCTGAGATCGGCAGTAGTAGTGAAAATGCCTGGTTTGTAACGGGGGGGGGACCTGTCCCCCCCCCCCCCCCCCCCGTTACAATACAGGCATGGTCTTTTTTAGGTATCCTCTTAGAATTTCTCTAACTTAGAGTGGAATAAAACTTAGCTGTTTCATTTAGTTCTTCGAACAGTTTCATGCTTTGAGTTGAATTTTATTTTCCCCTTTCTAACCGGGAAAGTTGGTTGGTGTTTGTATTAAGAATTTCTACTTTCTTGTCTCAGCAAAAATTTAGACAAATCAAATTTAAGTGATATAAATAAAATTTATAATATAACTAACCTGGTACATCCGGAACATTGAAGACGGGGTCGAGAAAGTAATCGATAATAAAATGGAGAAATAAGGTAATAACTATGAAACAAATGAGCTTTCTCTTATGAATTAATATTACTCGTTCAATAAAAAAAAACGAAAACTGGCAAAACTAGAAACATTGAAGTTAATAACCAATACAAGGTACCAAAAAAAGAAACAAAAACAAACCTACATCAAAGAGTTTCAAACTCTAAACAGTTTTTGAATTTCTCAATTTCTAATCAGTTGACTCCAATTTTTTGTTAAATGCATTTTAACCACCCAACTGTTGCTAGCAAAGATTTACCCATTATTCACAAAAACTATTTAACAGTAGCGCAAAAATTCCCACAAAACTCAATTCGCCTGAATTACTTTTTATCAGCATGTGAGTTCTTTAACGATCAAGAAAATTTTGATCACGATATTGCGCTTAAACTTAGACCGTACGGTGGTCTTATTGGAATTGACAACTCGTCTTTAGATCATCAACTTAAAAGTTTTAAAGTCCTTCGGTTACATGCAGTTTTGCACGACGCTGGGGTTTTATATACGAAAGATACAAACAAGGACCTGGTTACTCTTATATGCTTCCGTGGAAAAGCAGCAACTGTTTTAGTGGTCATTTGTCGGGAATATTGTTTTGCTTATATATAAAGATTTTTCATCCGTCAATTTTTCATTTATTGGAATGCTGAGCATTAAAACAGTTGTATTAGACGTTGAAGGGTTCCGTCAAAGAAAAGAAACATTTATTGTTAAAGAACTTGGTGTTTGCACCGAGGACTATCTCGACTGCGTGTCATTTTTACCTCCAACAAGTTATAGTGAGTTAACAACTCAACAAAGGCAATCTTTCAGTTGGTTGACTAGAAATTTGCACGGCATTGAGTGGGACACAGGAAACTATCCCTATATTTATCTCAGACAAATAATTCAAAGCGTTCGTTTGAGGAATCCGGGTGCAATATTCTACGCTAAGGGAGAGGAAAAAGTAAAATTTTTGTCAGATTTGCTTGAGTGCTCTATTATTGATCTGAATTCACTCGCGTGTCCTTCGATATCTGTGAACTATTTTACCCAAAACTGTCAAAATCATTCAAAGGGCAAAAACATTTTCAACAAACATTGTGCAAAAGAAAAAGCCATTTTCTATTTCAACTGGTTAACAAATGAGAGAGGAATTGACGAAAGTGGAAGCACCCTTGTCACGGAGTTCAACAATTTGCGCCTTGATTACGGGGGACGGGAATCTGAGTCTTTCAATTTCCAAAGACGAAACCATAAAAACCGGAAACCAGTTTTTACAGAGAAAAGTTAAATTGTTGCTGACTAAGGACGAAATTCGCTTATTTACTCATTTAGTATACTATATTGAACCTTTTCTTCAGTGAAAAAAGCAGAATGTCAAAAACTCAACCCAGAGTCTGTCCTCCGAGACTCTTACTGATGTTGAAACACCCGGTTTGTGAAGAAATAGACAAGAACGATCCTTCACTGCCAAAGGAGATTCAATACTTGAAGGAAGAAAGAGTACACAAAATTGTTCATTATGTCAAAACTGAGAGACTCCCGGAGTGCTTTATGGTTCATATGAAAGACTTTCTAACTGAGTTCAATTGCTATGAATTGTTTTATGTAGAGTGATTTTTTCTCAATACATTTTTTAAAAGAATTTTATTTTGTCTCGAGATGGAGGGAGTAACAGTTGATCAAGTTGACGCTGTTGTAGAAGAAAGTTTTTTTGAAAAAGAAAGTAGCAGCAAATCTTCATGGAAATTTTGTAATCAAACAACGTTGCCACGGTCAGAAGTTGTATTTTTCGTTCAAATGTTTGTTATTTTACTGCTGATATCACTTTGTATTGTTAAATTAACCATTTTAAAACCAAATTGTGAAGAAACTTCAGTTTGGATATCAATTTTGTCAAGTTTATTTGGATACATTTTACCAAATCCAAGACTATGAATAAAACTATATCTACGCAAGATAGAGTCTTCATGGCCGATGTAGGGCCTTCAGGTTGTGGCAAAACAGAGTTAATTTTCAAAATGTTGATTGGAAACACATTTTACCCAAAATTTAAAAACATCATATTTCTATACAGAGAAATGCAACAAATATACATCAAAATGCAGAAAACACTTATTGTCACGTTTAAAAAGTACGCCAATTTAGAATTTTTGTATAGCCTTGCAAACTGTCTTCTGATAATAGATGAGTCGTGCGAAGAAATTTACAATGACAAAGATTTTGTTAAATTGGCCACTGCAGGGCGTCACAAAAACATTAATGTTATTTATATCAAGCACAACCTTTATCAACAGAGCAAGTGGTCTCGTACAATAGACTTGAACACGACACACATCATTTTGTTCAAATCAGCCCGTGATATTCAACAAGTCGAATTTTTAGGTAAACAGTTGAACCCCGTTAAATTTTTAAAATACTGCTATCAATTGGCAACGAAAGAACCGTTTGGGCATTTGCTTATCGATCTTGATCCAAAAACTTCTGATTGTTTACGATACTGTTCAAATATTACTGAGCCAGATCCATCAATTTTCTATCTTCCATCTGTTAAGGCAGAAACAACTCCTCTAAACAATGAAAGAGAAAAAATTATCCATACTGAAGCAAATGGTGCATTTGCAGCCTAAACAGTTTAGGAAATATTTGCGTAGTTGTGATAATGATGCTATACTGGTTTTGAGTGAATGTCTTCACAATGTTTTACTGGGCCATGTTAGAGTGAAAGTAAGAGACTTAGAAATTTACAGACACATATTTGAAGGCGTTCTCAAGAAAAAGTCATCAATGGATAAACGGCGAGCACTTTTACTAACTGTGGTACTCCTATCGTGTGTATAATGGTTAGGCCTGGGCTGATGTATAAAGTTGTTCAAAAAGAGATTCAGTGACAACTCTCTATTGTTAACGATAAGGCAGACTGCAGTTAGGCAGTTCGCTGCCAATGTGTTAGTTGTAGTCAAGTTCACAACTACCTGTCACTGTGCTTAATCAATCGTGAGGTAATAAACAGAAGGCTACAAATTTACTGCATTTTAATGTGTATGAATTTACTGCACTGTTAAGGAGAGTATGTGGTGAATGGTTACCACAAGGTACCACATTTCCCCCTCTAGAGAAGGAATTATGTTAGTGTACATTATGGTATAAGTAAGGGATGAGTACAACTATACTGGAGTATACTGTAATTGGCAGTAATATACTAACAAAAGAAGCTTAACGTTTATGATTGAGAAGATAGCATGATAGGGTTAGAGTGAGCACTATAAGATTACTGATTGTTTTGGCGGTTGATAAACGTTTAAAGATAATGTGAAATGAAATGTACTTAATTGAGCATTGAGTTTACTAAGATAAGAGTTTGTAAGTTTTTGTCAGAGTAGTTAGTACTCGTGTGGCTGGAGTGGGCGTTCGTGCTGGTCTTCGTTATAGATGGCGAGCACATCTTAGTGTGTTTGGCGCTCGGTGATGTCAGGTGATGAGTTCCCGATGTTTTCGTTGGGGTCAATTTGGCTTGTTGTGATTGTCGGGATAACGCTGTGGACCGGTGAAGTGCATGTTGCGGCAGGGGTCGGTCTGGGTGGGGAGTATGAGGCGATGCTAACTCCTCTGCGGGGTTTTCGTGGTCGACTGTTGTCCGTAGAGTCGTCTGAGGATGAGAGCTCAGTGAGGTCGCCGTATCGTTTTGGCTTCTTTTTGTCTCTTGCGCTGCGTCGGGTCGATGGTTCATCCGTTACTATTACGAATGGGTTTCCATGTTGTTTGAATGTGGCGATGGAGTCTTGGCTGCTATCGGAGTCGTGGGGTTCGGCGACTTGTTCGTCTGCTGACTCTTGGGAGGATGCTGTAGAGATCTTTCCCTTTTTGGGGGATCCTGTCTTGGGTGGTGGTTGATAGGTCTTCTTTGGTGGGATTCTTATCCGGTTGACTTTTGTCAGGTTGGCTTTTGCCTTTCTGTCTGGGTTCGACGCTTGGGGTCCCCTTTTTCGAATGGCTCGTTGGCCGATGATTTTGTTCTTTATGTCCTGCGCGTGGGATTCCATGTTTTGAATGAGCTTCACATGTTGGTTGCGAACGGTCTTTCTTGCGGCGAAATTGATGAGTGGGATTTTGCGTTGTTCTGGCGTGCCAAATTTTGCGATATCCGATTTGTTCAGGACGGTGTCCTGCTGGCCTGGTACTTTTACTGTAATGGTGTTATTCGTTGACTTGTCGAGTGCTGCCCCCTCCGGAATAGCTTCGTAAAGGCCCTGTAGCTGCTTTTTGTTGCGAGGCGGCGAGTGTCTTTCGAGCTAGCTGGAGTCGAGGGCGGTTGTTGACTAGTGGTTCTTCGAAGTTTGCGTTCGGAAGTTTGAAGGTGCGTGGTATCTCCCCTGCGTCGTCTCTGGCTTCTTGTAGCTTCCGTTGCTTCGTGGTTCTCACCTCCTCGTCACTGTCCAGGTTCTCGTCGTACCATTTGTCCTGGCTGATTAGTTCGTCCTCTCCTATGATGTTGTCATCTAAATAGTATTTTAAATTGTTTGACCAGTTTAGATTTTTTATGTTTGGTTCGATGTTATGTTTGATAGGGCGGTGTTTGCTTTTCTTCCGTAGTGCGCTTCAAATGGAGAGAGTTTTGAATTTTTCTTTCTGCAGGTACGGAGTTCAAATGATAAGTTTTGGAGGGCGTTCTTAATATTGAACGGCCTTTGGTTGGGGTCGAGTTTTATGCATCCCAATCGTCGTTTGACGGTTTGTATTAATCGCTCTACTAGTCCTATTGGACGGTGATCGTTAGCTGGTGCGTATATTAGTCCAATGTTATTACGTTTACATAGTTGCTGTATTTTATTTTCTTTTTAGGCATCTTGCTTGATCTAGTCTAATGTTTCTAGGTACCCCATGTTGTGTTATATATTTGTTTAGAAACTTTTCTATGTTTGGACCATCCGCGTTTGGAACTAGCTTAAGGGTCGGGAATTTCGAGAAACGGTCGATACAAGCTAGGAAGTAAACTTCCCGCCCTTGTCCATCAAATATTGGTCCACCGAAGTCTAGTTGAATTTCTGCGTTTGGTTCTGAGCAAGGTGGCAGGGGTGTCCAATCGGACTTTCGTAAGATGCTTTTTAGATTCTTACCAAATTCAGTGCAGGGGCGGCACGTTTTGGATTTGTTAATTAGGTCACGGTTGATGAATGGCCACCAAAGTCTCTGTCCTAGTTCTGTCATGCCCCACGCCCCTGGGTGGGGTGAATGTAATACGTCCATGACTGATTTTTTAAGGATGTTGGGTATCGCTATTTTGTTGTCAACTAAGATGCATCCGTTGTTGACGCTGAGGCTTCCCCATTTTGCGTGTATCTGTCTGCTTAAGTTCTTGCATCGGGCTTGGTCCTCGTTGATGATGCAATCTCTGATTTCCCGTAATACGGTGTCTCTGTTGATCATTGCTGCGATCATGTCTTGGTTAAAGATGCTGTCGAGTTTGTTCAGAAGTTGGTTATTTACTATGGTGGTTGATTGATGGTCATCCTGTTTTGGTGTGGGGCTTAAGTAGTTTCTCATTGAGAATAGGGTTTTCTGTGCTTGGGAATTTGTTGTTGTAATTTCTGAGTTGTTTGTTGTGTTCTCCATTTCGTTTGTTGAGTTTAGCTGAATGTTTGAATTAGCCTGCTGCTTACTATTAGCTGTGTTAATTGGCAAATGCGCTTGTGTAATCGTTTGCTGTGTGTCTTGCTTGTTGTTCGTGACGTCGTGGTTCGTTTCGTTTTGTCGTGATTAGAATGTTTTGTGGCTACTGCGTAAGTTGTATTTGTTAATCTTTTGTAACTTGTTTGCAAACGTACTGTGTTTGTCGTAATTGTTTCTTGTCTGTGTGGAATCGTTCGACGATTCCACCTTTGTTTTTCGGGGCCTGCCTCTCTGTCGTTTAGGCAGTAAATTTGGTGGGGTATTGGAATCGTGGGACGATTCCATTGTATTAGTTTCGATAGCATTGTAGCCGTTGTGCGTTGTTTTTGTGTTATGTTGTGTGGTGTTGTTATTGTGCTTCTTTGGTCTGCCCCTTTTTCGTAATATTTTGAGTGTTTCTTTTATGACGTCTATTTGTGCTATAATGAAATTTTCGTCGTAGGTGCTTGGTGGTTTTGCAAGTTCCGGTGGATTTCGGGACATGTAATCTACTAATCCCATTTTAGTACCGGCAATGTGTTCAATAGTAAAATTGAATGGGATTAGTCTATCATACCATCTAGTTAAGCGGCTTTGATGAATTTTGCTTGAGCGTTCTTTGAGGATAGATAAAAGGGCTCTATGGTCTGTTTGTACAATGAAGTGGTGACCTAAGAGGTAGTGTTTGAAGTGTTCTAGCGCCCAGACTACCCCTAGTAGTTCTAGTTCATTAATACTGTATTTTTCCTCTGCTTTATTTAAGAATCTAGAGGCGTATGATATTGTCTCCCATCCGTCACAAGTTTCTTGTTCTAGGACTGCTCCTAGTCCTGTTCTTGATGCGTCTGTTTTGACTCTGGTTTTTCTCTTCGTGTCATAGTGTGTGTTTTCTGTTAAGTTACGTATGCATTCCTTTATTTTTTCGAATTTCGATTGGTGGTGATTTGTCCATATGTATTTTGTGTCTTTTTGTAGTAAGTTTCTAAATTCACGACATGTGGGTGCTAGGTTTGGTATAAATTTCGTTAAGTGGTGAACGCTTCCTAGGAATGATTTTAGTTGTTTGTTGGGTGTTGGTGGCTTTCGATTTAGTATGGCTTGTGTCTTAGAGACGATTGGTTTGATACCCTTTTGGTCTATTTCGTAGCCGAGCCACGTTATTTTGTTTTTTGCGAAGTGACATTTGTTGAGGTTGATTGCTAGATTTTCTTCGTTTAGTCTGTCGAGGCATTTGAATAGTTTTTCTTTATGGTTTTGTAGGCCACCTCCGGTAACAATGATAATATCGTCCAAGAAACTGAAAGTATTTGTTAGGTTGTATAGTGTTTTTTCTATGGCTTTCTGGAATTCTGCCGGCAAATCCGTTAGTCCGTAGAATCCGTTATTAAATCGGTATGTTCCTGTGGCTTGGCCGCCTATGATGTTGAAATTGCATTGTTTTGCTGTGTCTTCATCTAGTGGTATTTGGCTATACGCGTAGCGTAGATCTATTGTGGAGAATAGGACCTCCCCTTCGTCGGACGATTGTGTGATTGTTTGTGCGATGTTGTCCATCAAGCAGTCGATGTTGTGCATTTGGTATTTGTTCTTGTGGATTGCTTTGTTTATTGTTTTCGAATCCATTGCTAATTTTATTGATTTGTCTTTTTTCACTGTGATTACTATTGGTGATATGAAGAATTCGTCGCTGCATTTTTCTAATTTGGTTATGTGACCATCGTTTTGTAGGTTTCGTAATTCTTCTTCTACTTGTGTTTCGAGGTGTAGTGGAACGCGTCTTCCTTTTTGATGGACAGGGGTGTAGTTTGACTTAAAGTAATTTTACTTTATGGTGTTTGGATCGTCCTATTCTAGTTGTTAGGTTTTTGTATTTTGTTGCTATTTCCTCCTTGATTGTGAGGGATTGTGGGTTGTCTATTGAATTGATGGTCTTACCTTTTGATGTTGGGGAGTCGTGTTGCTTTAGTTGTATTCCTAACGGTCTGAATAGGTCCCTTCCTATGATTGCTCTGTGTTTGTTAGGAACCACTATGATATCCGCACGTCCTGTCTTCCAACCATTGCATTGGATGTCGCAGTAGAGGGTCCCTAGATTCTTTATTGGGGTGTCTGTGTAGCTTTTCAATTTCACCGGGTTTATCGTTCTGCTCCACCATGTGTTGGAGTCCCTGGCCTCGATGTCTTTCGCCATCTGTTCTGTTACTATGCTGGTCGAGCTCCCTGAATCGACCATTACCCAGAATTTGCTGTTGCTGTATTGCATGTGTAATTTAGATGGTGTCGTTGGGTCATCCGGTGATTCCATCATGTTTACTGAGTAATCATCCGTTGAGTCGTCATACGTGGAGTGAATGTCTGCGATGGGTGTGATCATGTTTATACCTTTTGTTGATTGCTCGGGCCCCTGGTTTTCGATTTCGTTGACTGATCTACCAAGTTGGGGTCTGTTAAGGTTGGACCTGCAGACCTTTGCGAAGTGGTTCTGTTTGTTGCATCGGCGGCATATTTGGCCTATTGCTTGGCATCTTGATCGGTGATTCGCGTCCCAGGGTTGACCGCAGTTTCTGCAATTGTGTGTTGGTGCTCTATTGTTGCTGTTAGTCGATGCTCTGCCGATTCCTCTGGTTGTTCCTCTGTACGTTGACAACGGTCTGTTTGAACCGCGGTAGCGAGAACTCGATATTTCCATTACTGGCTCCTCTCGTCCGATGAGTGGGGTGATTGATGCATCCGATGGTTGTCTTGCCTGTATGGCTAATTGGCTTCTGATGCCTAGTTCGATGCTTACGGCTAGCTCAAGGGCTTTTTCTGGGGTGAGGGTTGTTTTTAGCAGTTCTTTTTGTTTTTCCTGGTCTATCATGTTTGCCGTAAATATGTCCCTTAGGAGTGCATCTTCTAAGTATCCAAGTTGGCAATGTTCTGCTAGTGACCTGAGCGCCGAATGGAATTGTTCCATTGTTTCTCCTCTGCTGTTTGCGTGTTAGCAGGAGATATCTGTCGAATGTTACATTCCTTGGGCGGATGAATGTTTTTTCGAGTTCGTCCCATAGCTCCATTGTTGTTTTTGCTTCCAGGTTTGTGTGTGGGATTTTCCGGGCATGCATTTTTCGTCCTTCGATTCCGAGGCTGAGGTAAATTAAAGATTTGGCTTTTCTATCTGCCATGTCCCATGGATTATTGCCGCATAAGACCCCGATTCGATCGATGTGATTGCATTCGCTCTTCCATTTGGCCATTGCCTGGTTGTACCTCGTCATCTGTTCTCTTTCCATTGTTTGTGTTGGGTTTTGCACTGGTTGTTCTTCTACCGGTTCGGGGGGTAAATGACTACTGTCAGTCTCTCTTGGAGTAATTCGTCTAATTCAATGTTTGTCTTAGCGACGAGGGCCATCATGAGTTGGCTTCTCCATTTCTCCATAAAATTGGTGGGTTACTGCTGGGTTTGTCCCAGAAGGGTTCGAGTCCTAGTGCTGTGCGTCCTATTTTGTCTGACTGCGCCATGTGGTACTCATATCGTGTGTTTACTGGTTAGTCCTGGGCTGATGTATAAAGTTGTTCAAAAAGATTCAGTGACAACTCTCTATTGTTAACGATAAGGCAGACTGCAGTTAGGCAGTTCGCTGCCAATGTGTTAGTTGTAGTCAAGCTCACAACTACCTGTCACTGTGCTTAATCAATCGTGGTACGATTGAGTGAGGTAATAAACAGAGGGCTACAAATGTACTGCATTTCAATGTGTATGAATTTACTGCACTGATAAGGAGAGTATGTGGTGAATGGTTACCACAAGGTACCACACTAACAAAAGCCGGTTTCGAACTGATTCAACTCATTATTAAATTTTGTTTCATCCATTTGAGTTAAGCAATGTCAACTGCTGAAGAGATTATTTTGATTCCCAAAAATCAGTTTATGAAGGAGCAACCATATTCCTCACAAATTCTAAATGATCCCAGAGTTCAGCATAGAGGTGCTCAATTTTCGTTTTTGAATCGCATGCGGTCAAATGAAAACACTAACAAAGAGAACCAAGAAATTTTGGATACAAGGGAAACAACCGATCCTACTGAGTTGTCAAAAGTACATGCAGACAAAATTCTTCAAAATCTCAACATGCTAGCGCCAGCAAAGTTTACCAGGACGGAAAAAATAGTTAACCTCATTAAAGAATCAACAAAAGTTGTTATAGACGAAAATGAAAATTTTATTGTTGACGGAGCCGCGACAGGAATAAATGTCCCTATTTTTCTCTATGATTTGCAGCAACCAACTAAAAAATAAATAATCCAGATTATTTCAAGATTTTAGAGGCTTTAAACATAAAAGAAGACTTGGTGATCAACAGTAATGCTAAAATTGCGATCCGGAAAAGAACTCATAGAGTTACCAAACAAAAAAAAGAAAAAGAAAACTTTTGCGCCAAAAAGAATCAAGCACAAAGAAACCAGCCAACAATTACTTACAGAGGAATCCTCAGACGTCGGAAGTGGTTTCGAAACCTCAAAGGAAGACAGAACTCAGCGAGAGAAGAGCTGGGAGTTTTTCGACGAATGAGAAAAAATTGCTTGAGCTAAAATATACGAAAGGCCCCGCAGCATACGGAAGCATAAAAAATCTACAAAAAAGCACAAAATTGAAACCAAGTAAAGTGAAATTGTTTCTAGAGGGTAAAAATGCCCACACAAAGCATAAGAAATATAGAAAAAGATTTCCAACACTGAAAGTTATTGCTTATGACATGAACGAGATTTGGTCGCTAGACTTGGCTTATGTGGATAAATTAGCAAAAGAACAAAGATGTAAAATATTTGTTGGTTGCGGTGGACTGTCTCTCACGTTATCTACGAGTCGAACCCTTAAAATCAAAGTACGCCACAACTACAGCAGATGCATTTAAGAAAATTATAAAGAACAAGCGACCTAAAAAAGTGTGGGTAGATGCTGGAACAGATTTTAAGGGCTCATTCTGCACTCTTTGTCAGAAAAATGATATTGAAATTTATAAAACTTTCAGCGAGAAAAAATCAGCATTTGCGGAAAGAAATATACGATCGCTAAAGAATTTGATATACAAGTATTTAGAAGACAAATGGACATACTCGTATATTAATCAATTGCAGAGCTTTGTACAAACCATTAACTCTAGAGTCAACAGAGTAACGAAATTGGCGCCGAATAAAGTAACAAAAAAAGGCGTTCCTTACTTGATATCATTAATTTTTAATGGTTCAGCAAAACTAGTTCGCCGACCAAAGTTTCACGTTGGAGACTTTGTGCGAATATCAAAAGCTGATCTTCCTTTTAGAAAAGGATACAAGCAAACTTTTACCAACGAAATTTTTGAGATTTACGATATACCTACAACAAATCCCCCTACTTATAGTCTCATTGACGCATCCCAGGAGCCAGTCAAAGGAAAATTTTATGAATTAGAGTTGATCAGAGTTAGAGACAACAGTAGTGAAATAACAAAACATGAATGAATTCACCGTTCACTTAGTTTCATCAGCCTCTATGACTATTTTTCCTCAAAACACCTTGTCTTCTTTCAAAAACTATTTCAATGAAGAAATTAATTTGGAAGGGGATTGGCGAGTTGCTCTAAGTGAATTTATCTTCCCAGCAAAAATAAATCAAGTGAACAAGAGTGATTTGAAGATATTTTCCTCTGAAGGCCTTAAGTTTTATGAGAAAAGTATTCCATTTGATGCTGTCTCCAGACCATACGGAGGAGAACGAGCTATCATTGGAATTGGTTCCTATGAAAACCGTGATCATCTTTTGAGATCTTTAAAAACAGCTACCGCATTGCCTCATTTTGATTTTCAATTTAACAAAATCAATGGAGTTTTGTTCCTCTTTTTTGGTAAAAACGAAGGAATTACTTTTCCGGATAACGAAATTCCAAGCATCCTAGGTTTCAACGGTATTCATGATGGGCCTGGTTATCATATTGGATACAAGATGCTGGACACTTTTGAAAATCTGGCCATGACAGAAGACGAAGAAAAAATTTTGTTGGTGATTATCCTTTTGATTTGTCTGCAGGGAAGCAACTGATTTTTATTTATGTTAACATAATTGAGTATCAATACGTAGGTGATACTAAAGCTCCTCTTATTGGAGTCATTGATTCAAAACAACGCCTGAAAAACGTTAGCCCCTGCGAATTAGAGCCAACACAGAGAATTGTCTTCGACAACTTGGAATACAAAAAGTTATTATCAAAAAATTTTCAGTCAATTGAAATTCAATTGCGGACAGAAACCGGACAATTAGTTCCATTCGCTGGAACGGGAAAAGTTATTTTGACATTAAATTTTAAAAAATTCGACTAAATGGAAGCCTACTATCAACAGCAATCGGTATCACCATACTTTTCAGGACACTATCGCAAACGAGGAAGTGGTTTTGGGGCTTTAGCAGCAGGTATTGGCGGAGCCGCATTACCGATTGCAAGAAAGATTCTTTGGCCTGTAGCCAAAAAGATTGGACGTGAATTAATTGTTCAAGCAGTTCCTGAGCCGGTAGAGGTTGTTACAAAGAAAAAATCTCCAAAACAAGCATTAAAATCGACTGTGCAAAAAACTGTACAGAAACAAGTTGGAGGATCATTGGTCAAAAAGAAGAAAATCAAGAAAAAACAGACAAAAAGCCGTTCAAAGACCATTCACAGAAAACAACCTCTGTCGAGAAGTCGGTCTCAATTCTTCTCTAAAGTTCAAAATGTTTACTAATTTACTGCCCGCAGAGGCAACACACACCACACTTGATTTTATTTGAAAAACAACCTCTGCTAGTTACTTTTGATAATGCTTTTACTCAAAAAGTTGGACCTTCCTATTCCCCGGATGGTCCAATGCTTGAGTTTGAAGTTATGGGTGACAGGAACAATTTCATAGATTTGCAAAAACTTCTCCTTGAAATTAAATGCAAAATCTCCCGAAACAATGACGGTGATTTAAGGACAGGAACTGATGCTACAAATACAGACTCGCCATACTTAAGCAACAACGCACTGCATTCTTTGTTTTCGGAATGCACTGTATCTGCTAACGGTGTTAAAATTTCCAACTCAAACGGAAATTATGCACACAAAGCATTCATTGAAACAGAATTTTCGTCAGGAAAAACTGCAAAAAACACATGGCTAGTTTGTCAAGGATATTATTACGAGGATGAGCCAGCTAAAGTTGATGGCACCGACGGTCGCGCCGAGGATGTTACTGCAAGGAAAGCCCTCGTAGCCAACTCCAATGAAAACTATTTCATTGGAAAACCATCAGGTGACATTCTAACGTTTGATAAACACCTGCTTAGTGGTATTACTCTAAGAATTTTATTCAGAAGATCTACAAATGATTTTGCTGTTATTTCCGAGTCAAACAAACATTTCAAAAATAAAATAATTGAAGCAAATCTATATGTTAGAAAAATGACAGTATCGGATCATGTTTTGACGGCAATTGAGAAAACTCTACTAAAAACACCTGCAGTGTATCGCTATACAGAGGTTTTACCAAGAACATTTTTAGCTACAACTGGTGTTCAAAGTTGGAGACAAGAAGATGTCTTCTCAATGGAATCAATTCGAAGAATGATTATCGCAATGACAACAAACCGCGCGTACCTTGGAACAAATCGAACAACACCTTTTCATTATCAGAAGTTTGATTTGAGTCAAATTGTCTTCCAATAGTTGGCACGCCCATTTCAACCGCCTCTAATCAAAGGCTTTATTTTAATACGCTTGAGGCTTTGGATTTTCTTAAGGGTGGTCCTGGTATATCTCTATCAGATTATCCCAACCATTTTTTTATGGCCTTTGACTTAACTTCAACACAGGAAGCATCGCATGATTTTATTCACCCTGAATTGACAAACTGTTCAATTTCAGTTGAGCTAACGTTTTCGAGAGCACTGACAGATAACATTGAATTTTTGTTTCCGGGAGAACGAAGTTCAACATTTTACGTGTCATCTGAGAGAAAAGTCACAAAAAACACTCTTATTACATACCCAGTGACTAATGGATAATATTGATAATGTTAAAATTGCCAAATTGATCAACAAATGCGTTCATTTAAAATTTCTGTTTTGCGGAGTATTCCCAGCTGATAGTTTTCCTAAGCTGTTTGCAGACTCTTTTATTGTAGTCAATGCATCGAAAGCTGGAACTATAGGAACTCATTGGCTACTCATCTGTAAAAAAATGACAAAATTTATTTTGCTGATCCATTGGGAAATTCGCTGGAATTCTACTTTGCAGTTTACAAACGGCTAAACAGTTTCTATGGAGAAGTGATTCAACTGTGTACATTGATGCCAATTCAAAAAACTAATTCAAAACTGTGTGGTCTGTTTTGTATTTATATTGCTCATGTTATTTTTAGCAATAAATACCCTTACGCAATGTACATGAATGATGATGACCTACTACGATTTGCAAAGCATATGCCTTAATTCATTTTTTACTCCTCTTTTTCAGTTAAAGAAACGAGTTAAAAATCTCAAAGAAAATTTAATTTAAAGTTCAAATACAAATTTTACAAACAACGTTTCACTGTCAACATTAAGCGAACCATAACCACTAAGTATAATATCAATAATTTTTGAAAATTCAGCGTAGTGTTCATTGTAATATATCTCAACAAAGCGTTGATTAGTCAAAAGTGGTACAAAGTCAGTTTGAGTTTGAACATTTGGCTTTACAGCATGGCAAATGCGGGGTAGTTTTTTCATAGAAAAGAAGTTTCTGTGAAGATTCTGTTGTTGAAGACAGTAGTCAACTGCATCATTAAGTTTTTCGAAAATTGGCCCGTGAACAACGAACCCGTCCAAATCATAAATGAGACATTTAAAGCAGGTAAATAAACAAGGTTTTGCATAAGCTTTTGAGCTGTCGGTTCCTTCTGAGCTTGATAGATTTTCAGATGAAATTAGAACATGGTAATGAACAGAAGAGTTGTGACAAAATAAACTTTTTTGGTGGTATGCAAACGCAAAATTAGCAATTTTATTTTTGTCCAAGTTTGGTTTACAAAAGAAAAGAAAGCGAAATGATTTTTGAAATTGTCGAAAATAATCTGGAGAACGTTCGTACATTGCTTCAGCCATTTTATTTTTCTATCTTGTAGGCTAAGTTTTTTCTGTGCTAGATTTTTCTTGACTTTCGATAGGGGTTGACTCTCGTCTTCCGAATTCGTTTCGTTGCTTAAACGAATATGCTGTGAAAATCTATCGTTCTCGCCTTCTTTTCTTTTAATTGCCTTCGATTTAACTTTTGGAGGCTCAGTTTGTACTGTTAAAGGAACCTCTGTGTCCTTTAAATCGATCAGATCCCTGATTCTGTGGATATGTTCCACTAGTCTATCAAATTCTGAAAGAGAAAGGTTTACTCTTTGGGAGAATTTGTAATCATCATCACTTTGGTTGTTCCTTCTGAACAGCTTTATTGCAACATAGGTACCAGAAGTTTGATAGGTTTTAGTTGAGACCCTTACAATTCTTTTTGCCGTTTCTGAGATATCAATAAACTGATCGCAGAATTCTATGTCTTTCTTGAGGGTTTCAGATTTTTCCATTTTAATGCACTCAGGTGATATACTGTTTATTATAAGAGAATAAAATCAAATGAATGGTTGGAAAAGGAAATAAAATTGAAGTACTACAAAACACATACTCACAGAGCTGCTAGACTTTGAGCACTATAAAAATGTGATTGGTCGATAACAATTCCTCAGAACCTAAATCATATTAATATAAAAGCATAATTGCGAAGAAACTCTAGCGTATTTTAACTATAGTCTACAGTACATAGCTTTCAAGACACCCAATTACAAAATAAAAGCAAATGAAAGAAATTGAACTTTGATCCAGGAGTGATAATACCAAGACCAAATACCATAAAAACATTACGCATTTTATCCAACTTATTGAACAGAATACACCTTATCTCTGGGGTCCATGTCAAAACTATAAGATAATAAAATACACTATGTTAAGTTGTTTGCCAAAAGCAATCGCTTATCAGTCTGGGTTTACGCCTGTTCTGAATTTAACTTAGTGCAAACAAAAGTACTTTGTATAAACAAATAAAACTTTACGACATATAGTTCTCAACCACAATACGCAAGTGTTGAAAAGTGAACATATTTCTTGTTTATATTCCTTGAGCACTTTGTCGTTTTCAACAGTCAAATTTTCGTTGCAGTTCTTGAAATAAGAAGCAAAATGTCTCCAGTAGTTATTATTCTGAAAAGCGAGAAAAGCTTAGAGAAAAGAACAATAGCTTACGAAGCATACAGGAAAGAAACAATCGTTATTATTGAACAAGGATGGACAAACGATACCTGGGTTACATCAAATCACATGTCTTTTCCGGTAGTTATGTTAGATTTCATCCAGTCATTTCGTTTTGAAAAAGCATTACTAAAAGGCTCCCAGTACACATTGGATTTTGTAACAAATTACACCAGAGAGTTTATATTTGACACCTCTGTTCTTGAAGCAAATGTTCGGATGATCTTCTACGACTACGACTTGAAAGAAATACCTTTATACGAAAATCAAGAAGGATATTGGAGAGATCTCGAAAGGATCGAGGCTCTCTGGAAAATTCCCAATATTGATAGCCCTGACTGTGAATTTAATGACAGTGAAATCTATCTGAATTTCCCACCAGAGACTCCTACTACACCAGTGTTTCGATCAGTAGATGATCTCAACTGCTCGGACAGTCTGGTGACTCCACCCGCATGCCGATGTCTTGCACCCAAAAAACGAAAACTTGTCAGTAATTCTGACAAAGATTGAAGAAATCGGATCCAGAGAAAAACTTGATAAACAGAATGAAACTATACTGAAGAGAAAAAACTGCTATAATGTTCAATTTATTCAATCTTACTAACTCTCTAACCCAATATAAAAACGAGTGAAATTGTACATTCTTTTGAAAATTTTTTGTGCAGCTAACTTGAGAATAAACACAATAAATGTTTTGGAAAGCAACAGGGTGATACTACTGGGACTAGCACTTTGTACATTTTTATGGAAAACAATAAAAAAAGAGAAAGATCAAAGAAATCGAACAAATTCAACATTTATCACAAAGCCATAATAGGTGCTCAGTTGAGAAAATGACAAAAACTTTGCAAAATTCAGAAAATATTTAACAGAAAATCTTCTCTTGTGTGAACGGGTGTCTGTAAAACATACTGCATATACTGTTGCTCTATTGTTGCAATACATTCAACATTTCTTTAAACAAAAAGTGGACAAAATTTATAAAATGAAAAAAATCGCGATATTTTTGCACAGTAAACAAATGAAAATTTCCAAAGTTATTTTCCTTTTTGAGGAAAAATTTGTTCCCCAGGTTGTTTCACAGACGCAGTGCAACAATTAACGTCTGAATAATGACCCAGTGGAATCAATGTTTTTGCAATTTATTTTGAAAAAACATCAGTTCAACAGAAAACAACTTTTAAAAAATCAGAAAATTTTTCAAAATTTTTAAAAAATGAAAAAATTTCATCAGAAAACAACCCTATATCTGCAACCTACCCACACTATGGGGTTACGAGCCAGAAAATGAGCACTGAAAACTTAATTTTTGACGATTTCAAAAAAATGCATAAGTGTTGATACAAACCCGAAACCTCAAGAAATAGTTGAAGCCGAGGTCCTACAGAGCTGAAAACACGATTTTTGGAATCAGCGACCTCGCCGTTTTCTACCCGTTTTTAACGTATTTTGTTAATGTTTTTAATGATTTTTGGACCCCCAAATTCTCCTCTATAGTTTACCGCATTGTACTCCTCTGAAAGAAAAGTAAAAACGAAAAAAAAGCTCAAAAAGGGGGCTTTCCCCTCTTTCAATGAGGTCCTAAATCTTAAGCACCATATATCTCTAGTATATATTTTAATCAGAGTGTAAGAGAAAGCTCACATTTTTTAAGTTAAAAAAAGCGAAGCATTTTTAATGAAGAATAAAAAAAACTAACTAAAATAAGGGGAGGGGATTGAACTTAACGAGTACCGAAGAAGTACTCGCGGTGGATTGGCGCTGACACAAGATGGAATAGTTTTTCCAGTCTTGTGTCCCTCTTTTCTTCAGGGGTAACGAATATTTGGTACTTCATAAGATCAACCAGGCGGAAGTGCTCATTTCCACCAATGTCGAGCAACATTACCAGCCCCTCAATATTTTTTAGAAGAATTCCTGTATAGTTTTTTTTTGTGGAGGGTGGACTCATTGAATATAACCGTTATTTCTTTAATGATGTTTTCTGTAGGGGAAGATATAGGGGCACGAGAAAGATTTTTGTTCACAATCCATTTTTAACTTAGAATTTGGAATTGCGATTAGAATTTTAAAGAGAGTTAATAGACTAAGGAGACTGAAAAGTGTGACTTAAATGCGAAATTTGGAAAATGAGGGTAGGTGGTCTTCCGGTTCTCAGCTACTAATAAAAGTTTACTACCAATTTTTAACACATATAACCAAACCCCAAACAAAAATAAAATTTCCTAACGAAAAGGGTTCCAACCAGACTTGATACAGAAAACCAGTTGTTACCGCTGGCTTTGATCCTGTGGAACATCAATCGAGCGGTAGGCCGCACCTTGGCACCCCAGAGCTTGATCTCGTAAAACATAAACTGGCGGTACGTCTGATCAAAAGGTTGTTTAACAATTGAATTAGGAATAAGGAGTGGTGACCCTGCAACTCAAATTGATGTTAAGTAGGTTGTGTCTGAGCTCCATTCCCTTTGGGTACCGAATCAATTGTAAAAACTTCGAGTGAGGTCCTAGAGGCTTCCGAAAAATAAATGAACACAGATTATAGCTAAATGTTAAGATTAAATTTAAAGAACTGATAAGAACAAAAATGTTTATAGAAAAGAGGGTGTGACTGAAGTCTACGTAAGTTCCTCTCAAGCTAGAACACCGTTAGGATAGGGCGTAGTGGTTTTATTCGATCATTCTTTTGGGTACGAAACACTCATTTTCAAAATTTGGTTGCTATCAGAAAGTTGATCAAACTCAAACTTTGCCTACTGTTTGCTTAAAACTATTTGCAGAAATGAGCTGCCAGTGTGATATCTGCCAGAAAACTTTTTCAAGTTTCCGCAGCTTAAGGAGACATCGAAAGGCAATACACAACATCAAAACCCATAACAAGCCACTTAAGTGCAATGATTGCAACTTTGAATCACCATCGCTAGTCGGAATGATCCATCATACAAAGCAACTGCACGGATCCGAAACCATTCATCATTGTGTTTATTGCAGCAAAACTTTCTTACTGAAATCAGTGTTCGAAAATCATATGAAACTAAATCACGGAATGCCCCAGTGGAGAAAGAATGGATACAGTGGTGACCTACCCGTGATGTCATCAATAAGTGGAAACTTACGGTCGATTCAATTGCACACGTCAGGCAACGAAAACGACATGCTTGAATATCTCATGAATCAAAAACATGAGATTCAACAGATCGTCAGAAGTGAGACTGAAGCGGGACCCAAGAAAATTCAATTTGCAGCAAAAATAAAATTGTTGAAAGACGTATCTGAACAAGAAGAACCAGAACACTTCGATTTTTTCATAAACTCAGAAATGACCATCGTCTACCCTGGGGAGAATCTGACAGATGAAATGTTCTGGAATAAAGTTGAACAAATAATAAACAGTATCTCAAACAATAACAACAAATGGAAGCGGATGGCGTTTCGAAAAGCTTCTGTCATTCGAAATTAAGTTGTCAAGGTTCTCCCCAATTCGTGCTGGCTCCTACATTGCTTTGCCAGTGAAGTACCAATCAGAGCAATCGCTACTGAACATCAGGAACTACGAAGATCCAAACTGCTTTCTGTATTGCTACACGGCTGCTTTACACTTATTCTATGGACCCCCATTGGTGAACGAAGACACCACTTGGAGAACAAAGCGAAGTCCTTCTCTGTACGGACCAAAAAACCCAAGGGCTCATCAACCCTATGGTAATCACCAGATGCCAATGCCTGTGGACGAAATCGGTATATTCGAGAACGAAAACGATGTCCAAATAAACGTTTTTCGGTGAGTCAATCTTTGTTAAATTTATTTTATGATTTAGCAACCTCAGTACCAATGTCAACTCAATCTTCTACGATCCAAAAAACATTTTTTTTCTTTGTTTCAGACTTAACGAGAAGGAAGAACTGATACCGTATCGAGTTTCCAAGAAGTGGGATCAGGAATTTGTGGTGGACCTTCTGCTACTAAGCGACGGTAAAATTTTTCACTACGTCCTCATCACTGAGTTGATAAATTTAGTACAGAAAATTCGTGGTAGAAAACATCATTCACGTTCTCAAATTTGCCGAAATTGTTTTCATGTAAATAGCAACATTGAAGTTATGGAAAGACACAAAAAACATTGTAGCAGCTATGAAGCGGTTCACATCAAAATGCCGAAAGAGAATGCATGCATTCTAAAATTCAAAAAGTTTCAAGCCAGGTTCTTTGCACCGATTGTGTTATATTTCGACCTAGAGTCTCTTCTACTACCTGTGCACACAGCATTCAATAACCCAAAAATAAGTTCAAGTAACATTGAAAAACATATTCCGTCGGGCTTTTGTATAACTGCAATTGAACAGTCCACACAAAAACAGCTAATGTTCAAATTGGTACGCTCACCAAACTGTATGTCCGACTTTATCAAAACAATAGAAAGTCTAGCATATGATATTCACAACAGAAAACAACAACATAAAATCTTCACTGGTCAGCTCGATCAAACCAAAAGTGAAGTTAAAGCCTGCTGGATCTGTGGTTTGGACTTCAATGCACAAGATATCAAAGTGTTAGATCATTGCCACTACTCGGGTGAGTTCCTCGGTTGGGCGCACAACACATGCAACTTGAAGCGTATAAGTCTAAATTTCACCCCTGTGGTTGCCCACAACCTATCAAACTATGACTTGCATCATATATGTCAAGCCATTCAATATTGCAGCTCTTATAGTAAACTACAAGTTATCCCTCAAACAGATGAAAAATATATATGTCTGATAATCAGAGTAACGGTTGGCGAGTACAAAAACAAAAAAGGAGAAATGATTGAACTTTTCGAAAATATGCGCTTTCTCGACTCTTTCCGTTTCATGGGAATGTCACTTGAAAAAATGGTGTCTTTTTTGCCCACAGATGGATTTAAAATTATTGATAACCATTTCGAAGAGAAATTTGCGAAAAAGCAAATAAAATTGTTGCATCAAAAAAGTTTCTACCCATACAGTTACTTTGACAATTTTGAAAGATTCAGTGAAAAACGTTTGCCGGCGTGCAATTTTATATGAATGTAGTACTGACTCCAATTAAAAACAATCAAAAACTTGCTTTAAACTTTTTGCACGTTGCTAATTTAGTAAACAGAACTGGTAAAATTTATGGAATAAACGTTTTGTATGTGTGCTGATAATGTGCCGGGCAAAATTAGCCCGTATTTCCTTTATTCCTAACGGTTATTGATTACAAGCAAAATTTTGGACTAACGCCTTGAAGCTAATTAAATTCACTTGTACTTTTATCTTTGATAAGCTGAGACAAGAAAGCAGAAATTCTTAATACAAACACCAACCAACTTTCCCGGTTAGAAAGGGGAAAACAAAATTCAACTGAAAGCATGAAACTGTTCGAAGAACTAAATGAAACAGCTAAGTTTTATTCCACTCTAAGTTAGAGAAATTCTTAGAGGATACCTAAAAAAGACCATGCCTGTATTGTAACGGGGGGGACAGGTCCCCCCCCCCGTTACAAACCAGGCATTTTCACTACTACTATCGGCTACTAATGAAACTGCATGGGCTCCAGCTTTCCAGATTTTGCCCATGCCAATTACATCAAAGGTGTTCCAAATGCAGCTTTCAAAACCCTGTAACAAAATGGAATGCAACAAAAAATGAGGTAAAAAATATATTTAAATAAGTGAAAACAATAACCTCAAAAACAAGGTCGCATTCTGGTTTTCCATGCTCTAACCATAAAGGGCCGAGAGCAATTTTTTGAACATGCGTCGCTTTATAGGTGGTAAATACCCAGTTGCCAGCCACACCGATCACAGGGATTGTTTCTTCAAATGGAATATTTTGACGCTATCTGAGTTCAAAATTAGGCGAACATTTATTGTCTTATTGGCAGTACAGGATCTTCAGCAGCCGATCTTTTGCTCGAATAACTCCACACATCCTCGAAATTCTCCTCAACAACTTTCCGAATTCTGTCAATAAAATTCAATTTCCACTTTTTGCCATTAAACGCAATCTCTCAAGCAAGAAATTTCATCTTTCTTCGTAAAAGCGTTTCGTCTTTTCAATGTCTTGTGGCTCGGAAAATTTATCTGTGGAAACGTTTTCCTGACTACTTGCAGCCAATAATTTGCAATATTTTCGTTGACGCACCACAAAAAGTTCTCTGTGCTTGCAATGTTTTGCACTCAGCAAGTGTTTGATGTACACTCAGTAGTTGAGCTCTGCACTATCATCGGCAGAAATTTCAGTTGTGCTGGCTAATGGGCTCGCATCAAAATGTGTAGAGTCTTGAATGCTTCTCGGAGAGGTGAACCTAGCCGTTGAGCGATATTGTGGTTGAATTGAGCTTTGCTCATCTTCTTCTTTCTAGGCATTCGCCTCCTGCGTGGTGGCATGCCCTCCCTTCCCTGACAGCCTCGCAAGTGTTGGGCCATATTTGTTGCTGATTGGGGTACTTCGCAGTATACACACGGTACGTACTTCGCTTTGTATACTCGGGCCTATCTCTTCTCGATTCCTCCGGTGGGGATTTTGGATAAGCAGCTTTTCTCATGATTGCGAAGTGCACTTTCCGTTTTCAACTCTCTCCCGCATCTCCTCGAGTGAAACTGCGGGAGGAGTCTGGTTTTTCTTAGGGGAGGGTTGTGACTGTGAAAATGCGCTCTTTTCTTTTATTTTTGTAAATGTGTCATTCTTTCTTTGATCATCTTCCATTTCTTTCTGTCTTGGGCTTGGTCTGCAGCTTCCTGCAGGTTTACTCCGGCTTCTTTCAATAGTTTCTGCCAGATGAGAAGCTTCTTCCGTTTACTACCGCGGGTTTTCGGCAGCTTTTCGAGTTCTGTCAACCATCCCAGGACCGCAATCTTCGTTGGTCTCTGACCATCCATTCGTAGCACGTGTCCCAGTCTTTCCAGGGTTCGTTTCTCCACTTTCCTCCACCTGATCGATTTGACATCTAGGATGTTTTGTATGTCCTGCATATTTTTCCCTTGTTCCATTTAGATGAGTGGAGGTGACTTCTGTGTACTCCAAATATAGCGGTTAATTATATCCATCCAGGATTGCAATTACTTTATTTCCTTGTTGTACCAGGGACGGCCAGCGCAGTCAAACAAGAGACCGCTTTACACACAGGTTTGAACAATTTGCGCCTGCTTTGTTTTTGGTAGTTTACTTCCCAGTAGTTGAGCTCTGCACCGCGACCACAGCATACCAGCCCTCTTCTTTCTCTGTTTAAGGTCTGCCGTTGGTCCTAGCCAGCTCCCCAGCATTCTTACCTCGTCAGCTGAGTTTGATGTCATCAGCACGTGTTCTTCTTTGTCGTTATTTCGTTCCTCAGAGCGGTTCATCACCTCTTTTATAATTTTCACACCTTGCGCCAATTCACTGTGTTCGCCCAGTATCGTCGTATCGTCTGCGATCAGGGAGAGAAGGTAAAGTACAGAATTTTTGAAATTATTTGCCCAGAAACGTTGTTTTGGAACTGCAGATGGCCCTTTGGACCGTTTGTTAGCAAAACCGAAAAATTTTATTAACTTTTTGATATTTAGTAGGTTACCGTAAAATCCATCTATGGCGTTTTATGGTTGGTAAGTTTCTTTTATGGTGGTCAACCCGGGTTTTCGTTAGAGTACATTTCAGTGATGGTTTTTCATTAGTGGGTCGGATGATATCCTTATGGGATTAATTTGCGTTTAATTTTCTAGGTACATTAATGTACTATGAATTTGTAAATAGTGAGAGATGCGTTTGCTGCGCCGAATGAACTGCTATCGCTTAATGAGAATTTGGATCGAATTTGAAATCAGAATCTTAATCTTTGAGAACAGTTTTTTGCTCTATGTCTTTGTGGTCTTTTAGAGGGTCTCAAAAGTCTATTTAGCTGCTATTGTCCTTTTTGAACTGCCGGAGTCTTATGTTTATGAATATTTATGTTTACTACGTTTCAATTTGGTGCAGAAAGTTTGGCATACTCAAGATTTTCTAGTTCGCTGTCATCGGTCAGAGAGCGCTATTGTTCGTGCAGTAATTTAAACTATAGCAATTTCTTCTCGATTATTTATTTTATTTAGTGGAACCAAGTTTGAATTTAAATTTACTATTTTTGTATCTACAGAAGTATTTTCAAGAAGCGGGAAGAAGTAACATTTGTGGATTTTTCGTCGAAAAAGATAGTTCTTCCATCAATGAATGAGATGTCTGGTAATTGAATATGCCCAATTTGGGCAGTAAGCTAAAAAGCCAATAATGTAAGTATGATGGAAGCAGTTCAAATCAACAACTCTATGATATGTCTCAACGCGGCGACATTTACATGCGCTTGCATTGCAAATTAACCCGACATTTCTGCTTTCTCACTACGCCATCCATAATGCAGTCACGTGCTTTCATTTTTGCCAGAACTCTATTTTTACAAAATTATGCGAACGAATGCGGAACGCTATCCGTTGTCATGCCTCTCACGGGTTATCAGGTCCAATCCGGAAACATCAGGTGTAATCCATTTTAAACGACCACTTGGACAATGCTAGATTCTTCTTTTACCCAGAATAATGTATTTAATTGCCCTCGAACCAAGTTTGAAGCAATTATTGTAAGCGTGCGTGTCTTTTTATGCAAAATTTACTCTTGACCATTTTCTTCACATTCTTAATAGCCGCCCTCATCTTCTCAGCCGGCTATTATAGCGCTCCTATTTTTTTGTACGACTCGAAGAGGTGTATTGGTTTCCTCTCGGTCTTTTCACGACTCGAAGTGGAGTATTGGTTTTCTATCGGTTTTTACAACTCGAAGAGGAGTATTGGTTTTCTTACGGTTTTTTTTTACCGGAAGTACTATTCGTTCAGACGCTGTTTTAACCTAAAAGCGAAAGTGAGTAAAATTGCCGTGTGAACTATTTTTTTCTGAGCGAGAGAAGATTTTTGATCATGCGCTGCGTTTAGTGAATGACTTTTTGACTTTGAAAAGTAGTGTTTGACTGAATGGCACATATAGTTAACCGTTTTTAGCCATTTTTTCTGTCTAAGTGGCCCAGTTTTTTTGCTTTTAATTTGGTTTTTTTGTAGAAATAATATTTATTCGATGCTATATTGAAACGTAAGCCTCGGCAATTGTTACCGCAGTGTTTTGCGGAGCCTTAAAATGCGTTTAAAGTTCAAATTGGCACAAATTTCTTGAATTTTCAAGTTGATTTTTGGCTTTGTTTCTGTTAATTTCTTCATTTTTGAATGTTTAAGCCGTGTTTTGGTCAAAAGTCATTTAATATGGCAACTCCCTTTTGATAATTCATATACTCAACGCCTCTTTCTACCTCGATGTAATTTTGTTTTATAAAATTGTACATATGCTAATGCGATTTTGGTAGCATTTTTTTCAATTTTGTCAGTTTTTTTGTTTTATTTTGGTTTTAATTACTAGGAATAGTCTTTTTGTGCAACTTGAGGGACTTTAATTTCGTTCCAATAAAAATTCATTTATTTTTTAGCGTTATGTTTTTTGAAAAACAGTTAAAATTGTTTAATTGTTTTCATAAATGCAGTCTTAAAAGTTTTTTGACCGTTTTTTTGCAAAAGGTTTCGTATGTTTGATTTCTGCTTTTTCTTTTTTTGTTGTGTTGATGACTCGTTGTCTTTTCGATGTCTCGAATGCTGAACAGTGAAATGTATTCGCGTTTTTCTTGATTTTTTAATTTGATTTTATTTCTTCAAAAATCAAGGTTTAGTCTTTTTGTTACGGTGTTCTTTACATTGTGTCCTTATTCTTCAAATTCTAGTTTTTTTCATTCTAGCTTTGTCCTTGCACCTACATTTACATTCGTAATATTGATTTTTTCAGTTGTTATAAAATTGAATGATTTCGGTTTTTTATTCGAATTTCGTCATTTTTTTGGTTTGCAATTGGTTTCTTTCAATATAAGGCAGATCTGAGAGTTTGCTAGAAAGTTTTTTCCGATATTTCTACCTATCAGTTTTTAATGCAATGTTTTCCGGACTTGGTATTGTTTTAAACGGCTTTTTGCCTTTGAATATTATTCTGTTGCTTATGTCTTTTCTATGATTAATTTACTTTTTGAATAAGTATGAAATCATGTTGTCGAGCATATATACAACAAGGAAGAAATATGTGTTGTTTTTGTCCTAATTGTAGTGATTAGAAATCTTTTTGTAGTGGTTCTCTGATTTTTAAATTTGAGCTTTCTTTTTGTGAAAAATTTAACTTAATTTCTAAGATCATTATCTGCCGTTTGCTTTTGCGCTCTGTTTGAGATTGAAATCATGAAATATTTGAGTGCAATTGATAGCCCTGTAAGTTTTTTCAGCCTATCAGTATTTTGACCATCCTATTTATTGGACTTTTTTAACGTTCCTAAATGTTTTCAAAAAAAATTTTGCTGCATTTTGTTTCTCTTGGTGACAGTGGTTAAAATTTCAACTTTTAGATCAGACCTGGGGAGGTAATGAGTTAGTGGTTTAATGTAAAAGGTAATGGCTTCAGCTGCAATTACGGTTCTTTGTAAAAGTTTAACGCTTCGGTTCGCTTCCGGAATTCTTCCGGCTATGTTTTTTTTACAGGAAGTAGATTTGTTCACGCGGCATTTTGACCTAAGAGCGAAAATGAGAAAAGCTGTCTTGGTGAACAGATTTTCTCTAAGCGAGAGAAGTTTTTTGATCATGCGCTGCGTTTAGTGAATGACTTTTTGTTTTTGAAAAGTAAATTTTGACTGAATTGCACATATAGATAACCGTTTTTAGCCGTTTTTTTTGTCTAAGGGGCCCAATTTTTTTGCTTTTAATTTGATTCCTTGTAGAAATAAATTTTATTCGATACTATATTGAAATGTTGACTTCGGAAATTGATACCACAGTGTTTTGCAGAGCCTGAAAATGCGTTTCAAGTTGAAAATTGGCACATGATTCTTGATTTTTTAGTTAATTTTTGGCTTTTTTCTTTTAATTTCTTCTTTTTTGGATCTTTTTACCGTCTTTTTGTCGTAAATCAGTTAATATGTCAATTTCTGTCTGATAATTCCTATACTCAACGCTTTTGTCTACCTCGATGTTATTTTGTTCCATTAAATTGTACATATGCTAATCCGGTTTTGGTAGTTTTTTCCGATTTTCGTCAGTTTTTCGTTTGTATTTTGGTTGTAATTGCTAGAAATAGTTTTTTTGTGCAACCTGAGGGACTTTAATTTCGTTGCGATTAAATTTCAATCATTTTTTGGCGTTAAGTTTTCGAAAAGCAGGTAAACCTTTTTCATAAATTCAGTCTTAAAAGTTTTTGACCATTTTTTTGCAAAATGTTTCAATGTTTCGTATTTATGAATTCTGCTTTTGCCTAAATTTTTTCTCATCAGGAGAATAGATCTTTGTATCGGATGACTAGTTATCTTTTCTATGTCTTGAGTGCTGAAAATTGAATTGTATTCCTTTTTCTTGAATTTTTTAAATTGATTTTTAACTTTCAAAAATCAAGAATGTCTGTTACGGTGTTCCTTACATTTTGCCCATTTTCTTCACATTCTAGTTAGTATCATTCCAGCTTTGTCCTGGCACCTATATTTCTTTTTGGTATATTGATTTTTTTATTTGTTTAAAATGAATGATTTTTGCTTTTTCTTAGATTTTCGTCATTTCTTTGGTTTGCAGTTGATTTCATTCAACATACGGCAGTACTGAGAGTTTGATAGCAATCCTTTTCCAACATTTCGAATTATGACTATTTACTGCAACTTTCTTTCGGCCTTGGACTTTATTGAAATGATTTTTTGCCTTTGAATATTTTTCTGCTGCTTATGTCTTTTCTATGATCAATTTAATATTTGAATTAATATGAAATCATGTTGTCTAGCATATATGCAACAAGGAACAAGTGTGTGTGGTTTTTTTGTCTTAATTCCAGTGATTAGAAGTGTAATTATAGGTGTTTTCTTATTCTTAAATTTGAGCTTTCTTTTTTGAAAAGATTTAACTTAGTTTCTAAGATTATTATCTGCCGTATGCTTTCGCGATCTCTTTCAGATTAGAATCATGAATTATTTGAGGGCAATTGATAACTTTGTCAGCTTTTTTGGACTATCTGTTTTTTGACCACATTAATTATTTGACCACACCAAACGTTTTCAGTAATATAAAATTTTGCTGCATTTTTCTCTTGGTGACAGTAGTTCAAGTTTCACCAATTTTTAGAGCAGACCTGGAGAGGTAGTGAGTTAATGGTTTAGTACAAAAGGTAGTGGCTTCCGCTGCAATTACGGTTTTGTTAGTGAAGTTTTGACGCTTCGAGTCGCTTCCGGAATTCTTCCGGCTATGTTTTTTTCGTTCAACTTTTTTTCGCTTTACCATTTGGCCGCTTTTTCGACATTTTGCGTGAAATCTTTTTGACTTCTTCAGGCTTGTTTCTCTCTTCTCTCATTCTGCTAAAAGTGAATTTGAACATCAGTTGCTCAGCAAAGTAATTCAAAATGAACAGAGTCAGAATAAAAAATGAAGTCAGAAACAAACGGGATAAACCCATAAAGCCCAATTTTAGATGCCAGCTATTTGAACGTCGTTCCTGTAAGTCTTAGTTATCATCTCTTCTGCTTATTGGTATTGATAGTAGCCCATGTAGCCTTTCTCTAAGAAACAGAAGTATGTTCAACTACAAAGAAATGTCATCAAAATAAATTGGACTTAAAAATGTTTTTGAACAAAAATCTTTTTTTTTCAATGTATTTCGATCCCAATCATGCTTACTGGAATCAACGGCGGCTTTTTTCCGGCAATCTGCCGGGTATGTTTTCAATTTCTTTTAAGTGATTACTTACATGTTCTCACACGAAGTTTGTAGCACTAACATTAGTCCTGTGGTCTTTTTATGCGATTTTTACTTGACCAATTTTTTGTCTGACCATTTTGACTTTTTCCCTCTAAAACAGGATAAACAGGCAAAGCCAGGAGGGCACTAGGTGGCTCAGTTGCTCTCCTAGAGCTGGAAGCGTTTCTAATCTAAGTATGCAATTCGCCGAAACTGAGACAATTTCATGGTGTGAAGGGCGCAGCTTGAACTTGAGCTTGACACCCCCCCCCCGCCCACCCCCCCCCCCCCCCCTAACATTGCCCCGTCCATTCTCCTCCGCCTGGTGATTTGGACCCCCCGTCGTCTGGCCCTCCTCGCTCTTTCACTCATCCAACCCTTCCCCCTACTCGCTCACCACCATCAAATGCTACCATTCCTGATCCCCAGCTGGCTACTACTAAAACCAGCCACTCGCTGGTCGTTTGATAGCAATTCGGCCGACGTTTGTCGGTTATATTTCACAATTGACGTTTTAAAGTTTTGACTGATTTGAATTGCGCGCATTCAGTTAGAAACCCTCAGCTGGTACAAGTTTTCATTTTTTGCATCGTTATTCGCTCGCGAGCAATTCGTTCGACGTTAGTCCTTTTTAATAACCGCCGTCAGCCTCTCAACGGCTATCACTTAGGCGCTCTCCTTTTTTAAGTTTGCTCGATCACGTTTTTCGTTTTGCATAAGTCATGTTTTTCACGTTTGACTTCTGACTTACTTCGCTCACTGTTTTAAATTCTTTCACGCATTGAATTAAGCAACGTAGTGAATCCGATCAATATCAAAAGAGCAAAATCAAAAGAAACGAGATTTACATATAAAGCCCGGTAATTAAGTCATAATGCATTAAGTTATCAAAGTTAATTAAAACAATTGCTAGCTGGAATTAGTATTATGCTTAATAGCCTTCAGTTTAGAACCCGACTTAAGTGTAATTTAACCGAATATGCAAAACTCCCACACCAAATAAGGTCACTTTTTTGACACTTTCTTCAAATTCTTTCATTTTCTATCTCTAATTTTTTCTGTTTCAATTCCATTGTGGGTCCACGGCTGATGTTTGCCGGAATTTTGCCGGCTATGTTTATGATTATTAGCCGCCCTCATTTTCTCAGCCGGCTATTATAGCGCTCCTTTTTTTTACGTCAACAAAAAAATGTTTCGCTTTACCTCATGCCGCTTTTTCAACATTTTGGGTGAAATCGTTTTGACTTCTCTAGGCTAGTTTCTCTTTTCTCTCATTCTGCTAAAAGTGATTTTGAACATCAGTTGCTCAGCAAAACAATTCAAAATGAACAGAGTCAGTATAAAAAATTGAAGTCAGAAATAGAAACGGGATAAACACATAAAGCCCAATTTTAGATGCCCGCTATTTGAACGTCGTTCCTATAAGTATTAGTTACCTCTCTCCAATGCTTATTGATATTGATAGTAGCCCCTGTAGCCTCTCTCTAAGAAACAGAAGTACGTTATGTTCAACTAAGAAGTGCCATCAAAATAAATCGGACTTTAAAAATGTTTTTGTATAAAAATCTTTTTTTTTCAATATCTTCTATTCTTTCAATCCCAATCATGCTTATTGGAATCAGCGGCGGATATTTTCCGGCAATCTGCCGGGTATGTTTTAATCTTTTACCCGGTTCTCAAGCTCATGGTCATTAATAGTAACAAAATAAGTTTTTAATTGCTCTCGAACGAAATTTGAAGCAATTATTGTAAACTTGGTCTTTTTTTATGCAAAACGTTTGCAAGTTATTCATAGATTTTCTACAAACTTTTCTTTAACGCGGTTATTTACGGGGTTGAGCTCCTGTTTGACCAAGCTCTCATACCTGCTTGGCACACCCTTGAAGATCAAGAGGTTGAAGAGGGTATCAGACAAATTTTTGAGCAGTTTTGTCGTCTCATGAAGCAGCTCTGGAAATACGCATGTTCCTCTAGACGCTGTTTCAAAAAGTCACCACTGTCGCGTTTTAAATCTTGTCACCGAAAGCTTCCAAGTTCCTCATTTATTTCTGGTGAGCTCATCTAATAGTCATTTGTCATAGGCACGTAAGTTGTCGAATTTTGAGCTATTTTCTAATGACACATTTTGTTTATATCTCCGACTGCCTCCTCATGCATGTCTCGTAGTGGTGATTGGCAGAGAACCTTTTTCTGCATCATCGCTTCAATCCGCGCACTGCAGGTAGGTAAGATCTTTGCTTGTGTTGATTTAGCGTTGTCATTGTCTGCAAAACAGCCCAGGATGAAGTCCGCGACCCAAGACAAGTATGGGCCAGACGGACCTGGGTCGCGGACAGGGGGGTCCGGTGCGACCGAGCTCATAGTCTAGACAAATTTTCGGTCGCGCTGCTCCGTCTGGCCCATACCGAAATTGGGTCTGTTCTGTCTGGCCCATACTTGAATTGGGTATGCTCGGTCTGGTCAATACCCAAACATTGGTCTGTTTCGACTGGTCCATACCCAATCTTCGGTCTGGCCAATACCCAAACATCGGTCTGTTTTGTCCGGTCCATATCCAATCTTCGGTCTGTTTTGTCTGGCCCATACCCAGTCGCGGGTCTGTTCGCTCTGGCCCGTATCCAATCGTTGGTCTGTTTCGTCTGGCCCATACCCAGGCTTCGGTCTGTTTGGTCTGGCCCATACCCAATCCTCGGTCTTCTTGTGATAAACTGGAGATCTCGAATTCTCTTATGGAAAGCTGTCTAAACTCATCCATTGAGTCAGAAAAATACACTAAATGATATACTACATAAAATTTGATGTCAACAGTTGGGTTTTGTTTTCTTTGGCAACGCATTCATAATTGGTTTTTCCTTAGATAAACCAAAGAGTGCAAACATTAGTTTTTATGAAATGAATATATTATTGCAAAAGGGTAATGCAAAATGAATATATACATCCGGCCCAGGTCTTGGGTCTGTTCGGTCTGGCCCAGTGTTGGCCTTGGGTCTGTTCGGTCTGGCCCAGGTACTGAGTCTTTTCGGTCTGGCCCAGGGTTGGTCTTGGGTCTGTTCGATCTGGCCCAGGTACTGAGTCTTTTCGGTCTGGCACAGGGTTGGTCTTGGGTCTGTTCGATCTGGCCCATGGTTGGTCTTGGGTCTGTTCGATCTGGCCCAGGTACTGAGTCTTTTCGGTCTGGCCCAGGGTTTGTCTGGGGTCTGTTCGGTCTGGCCCAGTGTTGGCCTTGGGTCTGTTCGGTCTGGCCCAGGGTGACCAAGGTCTGTTCTGTCTGGCCCATACCTGAATTCGGGTCTGTTCTGTCTGAACCCCCTGTCCGCGGCCCAAGTCCGTCTGGCCCATACCTGTTTTGGGTCGCGGACTTCATCCTGGGAGTTGCAAAAAAGTTTGTCTGAAAAAAAATTGTCTGGTGTTTTCCATGTTGAAGTATGATTTTGAGAGCCTTAATGCAGCTAAAGTTTATTATGGACAGCTTTTATGTTACAGACTGAGCTCGAAGTGCAGAAGGAATCCACGAACTACGCTCTAACTTATTTGAACCCAAATATTTCCATGTCTCGACGTATGTAATATTTGTTCACGATATTGAGATACTTTGGTACTCAAAATTCCAGCATAACCAATCGTAAATCAGTTTGCTCTTCAAAAAATCAAATTTGAAGTAGTCACGCACTTTTTGAGGTAGCTGAGTTTTGTCGTTATTCATGTGTTCTTTCAGTGGTTTTACAATGATGGTCGAAATCAGAATTACGCTCTACTTTCTGGAAAAAAATTACGCTAAAATCAATACCGGGAGAATGTCAGTAAAAACAAAGGATCACTCAAGGGCTTTTGTAAATCTTAAACCAATTTTAATTTCAATTGGTCTTGCTTTAAGGTTATGTTTTTCCAGCAAATTTTGTCCGATTGTGTCCTCAATTTATAGCGCCGGGCTTACCAACCAGAGTGTTTCAGAACTGAACTTAAGTTTTTCAATATTAACTTGTAAAACCAGTACTGAAACAGCTTATTTAATCAAAAAAGTAATGTGATTATGCCTGTGGTGCGATGCACATTCAGCGCTGAAACATGTTGAAAACAGTGTGTTTTAGCCTGGCAATCAGATCTGAAACAAGATTGAAACAAAATGGTTTTACGCAGACAAGAGTTATACAACAATGTTAATTAGGCTGATAATCGCATGATAATAGTTAGGAACAGATCAAAAACAGGATAAAATCAGAAGTACAATTTTATTCTGAAAAAAGACTGATCAGTTTTGATTTTGTTTTGAACAGAATCTGTACAAGTCTAATTAAGTCTATACCGTCTTTGGATTTACAAAATGGACATAAAGTTTTGGATGTAATTGTTTTAAAAAATAAACACTCTTTAGGTTTGCATTCTTGTTATTTTTGTATATATGTTACCTAGTCCCGTTAGTTACAGGTCACAAATAATCTATACCGTCTTTGGATTTACAATGGTTCAGTACTGCAATGCTCTGGGTGCTCAGACCGGGACACAACTTGCAGTTTTGAAAACTTCTTAGAGGGATCACCTGTACATTAAAATGCCGAAAGTCTCCAGTGGTAGAAGTTAAATTACCAGAAACTCCTACTTATCCAGAATTTGACTTCCATTGACTTCCGTCATTCTAAAACGTTTTAGTTTTGTGTTTTTAGGCATGGTTACGTTTTTAGGCATTCGAGCTCATGGCTTTTATGACTTTAAAATATTTGCTTTCGAAAAACACAAAAGAATTTCTTGAAATTACTACTTTTTCGCTCTTTGTCAACTGTTTACCTAGTCTCATTAATGAGAGGTCACAGACCACATCACTAGCATTCAAAGTAGGTGCAACTGAAGAAACTGAACATTTTTTGAGGGGCAGTATATGGCTTTGCGGCTTCAAAATCGTTTTCTCACAAGTTCCAATTGAATTTTTGTTTGTTGTCTCTGTTTGTTCTTTTTGTAACTGCAAAAAATGAAAAAAATAGGTCATAATGCCCTCCAATATATGCATGGATGATTAAAAAAAGATTTGAATAAGATCAGTTGATATCTAATGTTTTTCATTACTTTGAAATTAAAGGTTTTTAAAATATAAGCGAATTAAAAATATAAGCAAGTTATATAAGCGAATTAAAATTATAAGCGAATATAAGCAAGTTAAAAATAAGCAAGCTGTTTTTGTTCTCTTTTGTCTAATTGTAACCGAACTTTTATATGGTTTAGTCCCATATGTTTTCTACTAAAATGCAAGTTATTTTGCTCAGTTTTAGTTTTATCTGACGCTTTATTGACTTTTTCAACAAAATGGACATAAAGTTTTGGATGTAATTGTTTTAAAAAATAAACACTCTTTAGGTTTGCATTCTTGTTCTTTTTGTATATATGCTACCTAGTCCCGTTAGTTACAGGTCACAAATAATCTATACCGTCCTTGGATTTACAATGGTTCAGTACTGCAATGCTCTGGGTGCTCAGCCTGGGCCACAGCTTGCAGTTTTGAAAACTTCTTAGAGGGTTCCAGTGTACATTAAAATGCCGAAAGTGTCCAGTGGTAGAAGTTAAATTACCAGAAATTCCTACTTATCCAGAAATTGACTTCCATTGACTTCTGTCACTTTAAAACGTTCGCGTTTTGTGTTTATAGGCATAGTTTCGTGACTCGACTCTGCAGATGTGACCTTAAAATTCAGATTTAATATCTCGACCCGCTTCGTTGTTTTCGATAAACGCCAGAAGTTCATTTACTTCAAGCAGATACACGTAATCCTTACTTCATCGCTTTGATAATCTGTGAAACTTAGATTTAAATGTTCTGGTTCAGTTGATTGTGGACTTTCAATAGCAGTAAAATTGGGGTTTTTTCTTTTTATACTCTCATTAAGAAGCGTTATTAAGCATTGCTATCAAACCCAATCAGAACAACGCGTCTTTTTTTATTTTTCCTGCACGCTCGTTTCAATCAGAAGTGGATTATGGCTCTCAATCTTGCTTGGCTGATGTCATCTGCTCCGAGACTTTTGCTACTTTTTGGTTCTTGATTTTATCAAATCTTCAAGTACCTTCTGAATATGCATGTTGTTCACAGTATTGAGCTGCTTCATTGTTTCAGTTTCACTTTTCAATGACTTTTCTTTGTTAGAAAAACGAGTAACCTCATTTTTGCCATACATGTTTCTTTTAAATTTTTTAATAGGTTTTGTTCGAAACTGCGGTTTGTATGCATTGACTGAACGAGTCATAGTCCGAAACTGATGGCTTATGACTTGACCAAACCAGCTCCTTATGACGCGAAGTACTGAACTCATCTCTCGCATTAAGGCGTCAAAAAGTATGGTCCAGTCCATGTTTTAACCTCTGGGAAGGTAGCTACCCACTGGCATTGAATTTTCATATTTCTACCACTTCTCCCCAGGATTTAAGCGCTCTGTAGTAAAATAAAATGTTCAAGCAATTTTTTAAATTTTTATGTGTGTGTAGCAAATCCACTCTTGTAAAGGAGTACCCAGTGCAATCGACAAGACTAGCACATTTTTTGTGAGTCCACCCCACCCCGTCCCCTCCAATAGCACGGCCCTATTAGGTACTTAATTAGGGGTGATTTGCGATGTAATATAGGATGTGTTATAAGGATGCGTAGATCGTAATAGAAAGCTAGATGCTGAATTGATTCAAAAAGTTGATAATTAATTGATAATTAATAAAAGTTGATAATTAATAAAAATAGTCCCAATTTAAACATCGAAACTATTGTAAATATAATCTACAAACAATTGACGAACATAATCTGTGAGTTTAGCTTCTGAATGCATTGTTTTTAATTGATATAAATTAGGACAAAACCACAAACTTATTTCAAAATACATTATTTGGCGGAAATTTTGTTTTAATGAGCTTAGTATTAAGGGGTTTCTTTGTTAATTGATGTGCATGTGTTTGACTCTATATTTAGTTCGGACTATTTTGTCTGAGACTGTTTTGTCTGTTTTCTTGGGACTTTTTTGTCTGGGACTGTTTTGTCTGAGAAAATTTTACTATTTGGGACTGTTTTGTCTGGGACTGTTTTGTCTGTTTTCTTGGGACTTTTTTGTCGGGGACTGTTTTGTCTGAGAATATTCTACTATTTGGGACTGTTTTGTCTGGGACTGTTTTGTCTGTTTTCTTGGGACTTTTTTGTCTGGGACTGTTTTGTCTGAGAATATTTTACTATTTGGGACTGTTTTGTCTGGGACTGTTTTGTCTGTTTTCTTGGGACTTTTTTGTCTGGGACTGTTTTGTCTGAGAATATTTTACTGTTTGGGACTGTTTTGTCTGGGACTGTTTTGTCTGTTTTCTTGGGACTTTTTTGTCTGGGACTGTTTTGTCTGAGAATATTTTACTATATGGGACTGTTTTGTCTGGGACTGTTTTGTCTGAGAATATTTTACTATTTGGGACTGTTTTGTCTGGGGCTGTTTTGTCTGTTTTCTTGGGACTTTTTTGTCTGGGACTGTTTTGTCTGAGAATATTTTACTGTTTGGGACTGTTTTGTCTGGGGCTGTTTTGTCTGTTTTCTTGGGAATTTTTGTCTGGGACTGTTTTGTCTGAGAATATTTTACTATTTGGGACTGGTTTGTCTGGGACTCTTTTGTCTGAGAATATTTTACTATTTGGGACTGTTTTGTCTGGGGCTGTTTTGTCTGTTTTCTTGGGACTTTTTGTCTGGGACTGTTTTGTCTGAGAATATTTTACTATTTGGGACTGTTTTGTCTGGGACTGTTTTGTCTGTTTTCTTGGGACTTTTTTGTCTGGGACTGTTTTGTCTGAGAATATTTTACTATTTGAGACTGTTTTGTCTGGGACTGTTTTGTCTCTCAGAGTATTTTACTATTTGGGACTGTTTTGTCTGGGACTGTTTTGTCTGAGAATATTTTACTATTTGGGACTGTTTTGTCTGTTCACCAATTAACTAAAGTAGACTCAACAGCATAAAATTACGATGGGAGGTAACAAAAGCAAGTTTAAAAAAATACTTTTTTTCAGAATTGAACATGAAATTGAATTTGATTTGAGACGATTTTGAACAGTTTTCAGTCTAAGAAGAAGTAATTTTGACCACAAATGATTCTGAAGAGAACCAATTTCGAATGTATTTATGAAATATAAAAGATTTCGAGTGCCTTTGAGTGTGGTCGGCACAGTGATTCTAAATTTCTGATCAATTAATATGTGACAAATTTCTCTCAAATTTGTCTTATCAACACTTATCGAATGACGCATCGCCTGTCACATTCTTCGTAAGACACTTTTGTTTGATTTCGGAAAAAGACTAAGTTTAAAAGTTTTTTGTTGAATATTGAATTGTTGCTGAATATGGTGAACTTTCGTGGAAGTTGTGGTTTTTAGCCATGAATTTTGATCCCCAATTAGATGTCGTTGATTCCACTGTGAGGCCAGGAAAATTTGCAGAAGAGGAAACAATTACAAACTTTTCATAATATCAAAACATGAAATCTTTATTTTCATTTCCGCGTTTAGTGGCAAATATAGAGGAGGAAAAATACAAGTTGAGGTGTTAGGTGCTGCTACACAGGAAGAGAGAAAGAGCAGGCTGGGGAAACTTAACTGGCTTCAGGCTGCTCTGAGGGTGGGGGTAGTATCGGAGGTAGGTCTACATATGAGATCGGATGCAGGGAACAGCATTGGAGGCTACGGTGGCTAGGGAGGGTTGAGGGCGGAGGGTAGGGGGGGGGGGGGGGGGTGTTGTAGATGTGAGATATGGATTAAATAGTGTTGTTTTGGTAGTTAATGCGGCGGTAATTAAATTCCATTATTTGGTGTTGGGGTGGGTGTCGAATTTAGGATGGTGGTGGTAGTGGGATGATGGTGGGAAAGATGGGAAGAGAGGAGAGGGATAAAGAGGAGGTGGAAATAGGATGAAGAAGGTGTTTATTTTCTCACTTCCTAACGGGTAGATTTGGGAATTTTAATTACTAACTTGTCAATTACTTGACACATCTTGGGGGAATTGAGCTGTGCCGGATGAAGAGGGGCATTAACACAGGACGTTCTTATTAAGGAGTAGGCAAAGCCAAAGGCTTTAATCAAATATCTTCCCCATCTTTCTAGATCTCCCCCCTACCCCCCCCCCCCCACCACCCAACCCCCTCTCATTCTGATTCTGACACTTAATCTTGTACTCACTCTAAACACACTTTCAGCCGCAGTTCCTCAGCTAAATACCTTAACTAAATAACTATATAATTAGATAAAGTTAAATTGAAAAGGTATAACCCTTTCACTTACTAATCACAATGACAAAGTTGCGTATTTAGTAATACACACTAAATTAGCCGAATTGTTAAGATAGAATAGCAAACAAATAATTATTTTCTGTTTTAAGTGTCTAGAGCTACTTTAACCAACAAATAGGAATCTTTATGAAAAGACTTTGTAAATCTTTTTGTGAAGTCTTTTCATGGGCACAGTGAGGGTCTCTTAATATCAAAATAGGGTTGATCGTTGTCTTTTCATGGGCAAGAGTTTCTTATCAGACAAGGAAATGATTGCTTTCACATTATTATTTATTGTTTCACTGCTTCAATTTTTCAAAAAAAATCTTTAAAAAATTAAATTCTTGAGTTAAATTATTTGTTGCAAGTAGGCTATATTACTTATTTCTTTGGCTGAGCAGAACAACGTTCGTATCGTAAGCGATGATTTTAGTCGCCTATTTTTCTGTCATCACAATAACCGCAACTTCTGATAATGATAATAATATCAGCACAATTACCTGATTATTTAAAATTTCCTGAAAATTGGAACTATTATTGGACTATTGAATTATTGAATTGAAAGCAAAACTTTAGGTCCAGCATAAATGTTTTGGGTCGAGTTAAAACCATAACTGCAATGAAGTCGACCTAAAAGCGAGCAGTGGAAACTTGGGTCAAGCTAAAGTCTAAAAGATCAATAAATTTGAACTAAAATCTTTTCATGGACAATTGTAGTCGAGCATGATTTTTCCATGCTGCTTTTGGGTCAAAGATTGTCTTTTCATATGCCGAGCTGAAACCTGGGAAAATCAATCTTTCTAGAATTGTTAAGATGTTGGGAAAAAGTTGAGTTGCTTAAAAAATCTTCAAGAATTGGACAGTTTAACGCACAGGAAAATAAAATGCTTGTTAGAAATAAATTCTCCATTTGTTGGAGTGTCAAGGTATTTCTGTGTTTTTTGTCTTATTCTCTGTTCTGCTTGTAATTCTTTATTAGCAAGAAAGACTTCTAAAGTGAAAACTTTGCAGTTTGTAGTTCTTTCTTTTCGGGATTAAGAGTATAATTCTAACAGTAATTCTTCGGCCACCGTGGAATTAGTTAAGTTTATCTTAATCCTGGTGAACCATTATAAACTATTTAAAGCAATCATATATAAACAACGTAAGTAGTCTGTGCAAACTTAAAAAATGTCGGCGACATGCTTTACAATAGACTCTGTTCCGGTCAATACGCTAAAAACTTTATTAGTACAATTTTTTTTACTGAAAAAGATTTTATGTGATTTCCCATTTTTCCTCAATCTCATGGATAAGACGTGAAAATAACATGCGCAGAATTGTAGAGCCATTTGTATCTTTGTATCACAGATTGCAAAAAGTTAATTTACTTCGATAAATTAGAAGTTGGCAAATATTTTTGCATAATTTATCAATTTATAAATTTTAATTATAAACGGCCAGGAATTTTGTGTTTGGATTCTACTGGAGGGCTGCAGGTGTATTTTCAACAAATTTTGGAATTATTATAAAAACAATTTTTGATTACACAAAAAAATTCAACAGTCATAAATTGCGAAACATTTATTATGATGACATAATTCATTATCTAAAAATTTTTTATCCGAAATGATAGTTTTCATGCTTGGAAGAAAAATTCGCAATCAAAATCTGCTGAAATAGTTATTTGTACAAAAAAACAGACTGGACTGGTTAAGATGTAGGATAGTACCTAAAAATCGTACTGCAAATTTTTAATAAGAAACTGAAAAGCCGAATGAATAACTAAAAATGGTTGCTCACTGAGCTCAAAAAAGTAAGAATTTTTACCTTTTTGCTTTCGAACACTGTTTTGGCACCGATTAATTTTCTAAAACGGACTGTTTTTCAATTTTTCACCTTGGTTTTTCAAATAAAATTTATTATTTTTTTCCGTTATCCAAACTTCTGGTAAACATTTGGTAACCTTCTAGCAAATTATAGAGACTATTTTGGACAAAAGAAGAGGAAACGTTTTCAAGAATGAGTCTGACATAGAGAATTGATGTTTCTCAACATTTTTCAGAAACTAATGCAAAATTGTAGACATACGAGTGACTCAATTTTGAAATATGCGCGATTCAAGTCCTTTTGATAAAATGCAAGCCTGCTCACTATTATATGATTTTAGTATTTAGCTATTATGAGATATCAAAAAATGAGTACTAAGAATGAACCATCAAATTTGTAAGCTAAACTTAAGATGCAGTTCCAAGATTTCCCAAAATTGATGATGTGATGCCGCGTAGACATTTCGTCTCTCTCAGTGAAACAAACTTTTATTTATTTCACATTTGTGACATGTGGCAACAATTTTTCACACGGAAATCGCAAATTATGTTCTGCGGAAATCAGGCAACCCAAATATAGAATATTCATAACTTTTTGCACCAATTGTGCCTCTGAACATGATTATAAAACTGTACATATAATTAAATTTAAGGTATTCTTGTTCCTAGTGGTTGCAGCTACAATTTTTTCGTTTAGTATTGCAGAAGAACACAGAAATTTAGCAGTTGCAGAGCAGTTATTTTCTGTAAATGAATCAAGTCGAAATCTTCCAGGTGCAGGCTTAACTTCCCAGTAGGTATGCGGACCCTATCATTCGCATAACCCTTTTAAAATTTGTCCAATTAAATAATTCAACCTGTCAACTTGTGTTTGTATAAGTGATTTGTTTTTAGTGGAATGCGTTTTAAACGCTACTTTTATAGTCCTATCAAAAGTATGCTAAATAGAGCATGCATCTGAGCGGAGTTGGAATAACTACTTGTTTGCACTGTACAAAATGTTAATTTTCACTTCCGCTCGGGGCATACACAAAACGTGCACTTACTTAAGGAGGATAAAGGGGAAGAAGAGGGGGTGAATTGAATGAGGGGGGGGGGGGGGGTTGGGGGTAAAATAATTGGGAATGGGAAGTGTTTGTTGGGTGTTCCGACAGTTTGCGGAAGGGAATTGATGGCTAACAGGTTATGGCTGGCAACCCGACACCCTAGCCCATCAAGAGACCTCCCCACCTCCTCCCTCTATCCATCTGTCTGTTCACACCTAACAGGCAACCCACTGAGAGAAGAGAGATGAAGATATACAGAATTACAGCAACTGTTGACAACCACATCCTGTAATTAAATAACTGTCTATTCACAGTCTCACACAGAGCCAGTGCCACAGAAGAGCAACACATTTTCGATTTGTTCAAACATCTCAATTTGGTCTATCTATAGTCAGTCGCATAAAGTTGCGACGCTATCGAACGTTTCAAAGGTCAAAGTTCACATTTAAAACATGCAGATATCTAGCAAAACATTGCCCATTTGCATGCCCCGAGCTTTTCGAACGTTCGCTTGCGTTGCAACTTTATGAGACTTACTATAAAAATGCTCTCAGATCGCAATTAGAACTCTTCTAAGGTCTCTATTAATTTTCCTTCAGGCCCAAAGCTGTGCGAATGGCGATGAATGAGATATAATGTTATCTCAGAAAAGGTATCGAAAAGTCGCCAAAAAAATTGTCTACCTCGGTAATTGTTGCTTCGAAATCACCCATAATCGGATTCCGATCGGGATTATTTGCTGATCATTCTGATACTTCCCGCTCATTTTCATTGAAACAAACGTCACAATCTTTGATGTATTTGCGAGCATCACCTTGTTGAAAAATAAGGTCTTGAAAATGTATGTTTTCGACATAATTTATTAAAATTCCCGAGTTAACTAGAACTGTCAGCTTGTTTGTACGTTTCTTAAATAGGTTCCACTAATCTGATTGTATCATACCCCAACACATAATTGATTGCTGGTCCGAGCTTGAATTTTTTGTGTTTTTTTTTCAAGAAATCTTGTTCGATTTCTTCGAACAACTGGCACCGTTCCTTCGCTGGAGACGCCTGGAGCTTGTTGCTTTTTTTGATATCATTGGAATGTATGCTGTTTAATAGATCGTGATTTTAAGCCGAGTTACTTTAAATTTCTTTAGTGAGAATGGGACGTTTTGAAACGCATGAGCTTGGCAAACAGCTGGAGAATGAAGCAACTTAACTATCTTATCTGTGTAAGCGGAGAAAATTAGAATAAAATCTCGTTTTGAACTTCAAGATATCACGTATTTTTTCAAGATTTTGCGCAAATCAAATGTCTTCACGCTTAAAGAGCACAAAGTGTGCTGAAAGTAGCTTTTTAGGATCCATATTGCATATTTGACTGTGCGGCGTGCATTAAGGTTTCAATGATCAAATTGATTTGAAAACGCCAAAAAACAATAGTCTTGAAGAAAAAAAGTCACTGATGAAATTCAAAAAGGTGAAGATCATGGTGTCTGTTTAGTTTAATGTCGTGGAATCTCTAGTGATAAGCACATTCGAAACTTGCAAGAATTTTGCAGGATAATTCAAAACTTGCAACATTTTTGCAGGAAATGAATCATGTCTACTGAATTTAAAGGCCGTTTATAGTTCTGAAAAGGGCTGTCCAAGCGGAATTCAAAATCTTGCAAAAAACCTCAACATTTTGCGTTCCCAAAAATTTTGAAAGTATTTTTTCGCAAGAATATTTTTGGGATAAAAACAGATTGAAAACCTCTGCAGTGTCAGAGAAAGTTCACATTACTTTCAAATTTGACTAGTTTGGAAATCAAATCTTTCAAATGTTTTGCATAAATAATTGACAAGCACTGAAAATAACATGAATTTAACGTGTATAAATCTGATTCAAACTGCTTCCACAAGCCTGCTTGCCATCTTTCAATTTCATATGGTCAGAATGGTTTTTTTGTCGCAGACGACGTACTTTTAAGGTGTCATAAATTAATCTAAAAAACTAAAAACCAACCGATTTGTTTATTATGCTCAAAAATAGATGATCAACTTTGTCAGGACTATACACATCACTCAACGTCAATAATTTGCTTGGTGAATAACGATTTCAGTTACAATGGCAAACCACATAAAAAATAGATTTGAAACTTTGTTCTCATTTTCTGAAAAAATTACATATATGGAAAAAAAAACTGGGACGAAACTGCTTCCTTTAAATTATCGCGGAAACTTTTCAAAGGAATTAAACTAACAAAAGTTCCAATTGGAGGAAAAATTAAATCAATTAATTTAACCTGTATACTCTTTTGCAACCTCGCATTGGTTTTTCCTTTGTCTAGTACGTTTTTGAATTGGAAACAAAATAGAAGCTTGTTGTTCGAAGAACTATTCTCCGAGAAACTCCTTGACCCATGTCAATGTTGTCATCTTATATTTTTGAAAAATACATCTTTTAGAACTGCTTTTGGTAAAGGTATCTGTCAATCATATTGCGCTAATTAAAAGCCCTAGAGCAAATAATTTGGAACAAAATTAGCGTTTTTAACCAACAGAATTGAGGTCACTTAGTGAGCTATCTTGTAAGTAATAAAATTTTTAAAAATGTAAAAAACAGACGATATCTTTGAGTTTTAAAACGATTATGACTTCTAAATTGTAAAACAAGATGTTTGATGGTTTTGCAGATATATCGAGCGTACTCGAGCTTAACTTAGGCCGCTTCTTTCAAAATGGCAAAAAATTGAGAAAAAAGTGCCAAAATTTAGAGTCACAATTTCAAAATAAAAACTTTGTAAAATTGTAGACCAATTTATAATCACGCATCTTGTAAACAGATATAACTAAACATGATTTCCAAACGTGATCTTTTCATAGACTCTTTTGCTGTGCAAAAAATATACCTGAAACAATAAACTTTCAAAAAATGTAAGCTTAATAGGTTGATTAACATCACCATGAGATTAAAATGTTGACTCAAGAACGTTTTTCAATTTCAGATGATAAACTGTAGATGTTTTGGAAATATTTTTCAGCTACCATGAAGAAAATAAGAAAAAAACCAATGAAAGAAAAATTGAATGTTGGTCCTGCTTGTACGTTTAAATGAAGAACCAAATGTAAGTTATCACTACAATTTAAACTTTAAATGTGTGATTAACTGTATAGTAATTGGAATTAACGTATGAGTAATAAATCTGGTGGTTATAATATTGTTTTTTTTACGATAGCAAACATATTGGCTTGCGGGCCATGGGTACTCTTTAGCAGACCTTGGGACTTAATACGAAAATGTCACAATACAACTGTTGTATTGGCTATCTCCGAATACTCCTATAGATCATGGCCTTAAGGACTCAACACTTTTATCTCCAGAACCACAGCCTGACATGCTACCATTGCACCAAAACTCTATTGAAGTATCAATTTTGTTAACTTGATATACCACAATCTGGTTTTTCACAAAAATATTGCTACCAAACAAATTAACACAACCGAATTTAGATTTCAATATGGGGGTTTCTTTGCCTTAGAGTTTATTTGCGTGAGGGTTTTTATTCCTATTAGAGCCAGACTGCAGTTTTTCTGTGAAGAGTAATTTCCCCAGACCAGTTTGCAAATTTGAAAAAAATTGTGTAAAATCTCGCTGAAATGCAATAATTTTCAGAATTAGTTTTTCAAGTACATTTAAGGTAAAAGTTTTGTGCAACACGTTTCATTCCATGGAAACAAAATGCGACAAAAAAAGAATTTTTAAATTGTAAATTGAACTGCCCTCAAAACTATTAAAATTTATTTAAAATTTGAACAATTAAAGCAACATTATTATGAACTAACGGACAAAATTAAAAAGATCTATAATTGAGACGTAAGATTATTTATCATATCGTTTTGTTGATGATGAATTAAAATGACAGACTGTTGGTACTTATGTAACTTTTGCGACATAAGTATTTTGTCATGCTTGTAACAATTTTTGTTATATGAATTGAAATAGTGAGGCTTAAAATCAGCAGCAAATTATGGTCACAAAAGCTAGCAAAGCTGCCATTTCGTTCAACCAACTAAGAGTAAGGGAGCAATTTCACGCGTGAATAGAGCTCCCTTTTGCAATTTGAACTATTCTACAGAAACTGGAACAGTTTTTATAATCGCAAGTTAGTATCCATCAAAATAATTGTACTATTTCGGGTAATCATGATTTTAATTAATGCAATCTAGTGACATTGTTACCGCTTTCTTACTTTCTCACTAGAAGATCTTGTGAGATAATTGTTGAAAGCCATAATTTTTTAATCTAAAGACTGTTTTGAGTATTTTTCAAGAATATAATGATGTGTACGAGACCACATAAGAATCTGGCAAAAAATTTAAAAGACAGCTAGGTTTTTTCGACCACTGTGCTGTTTTTATATCTCACCTAAGCTTCTAATTTTAAGAAAAGAATGAGGTTGAACGAAAAATAATCGTAATCATTTTAGGGTTGTGATAATCCCAATGCGGTCATTATAAGTTATCAAGACGCGGAGGACCCGTATGGCTTGCTGTCCCCGTAAGAACTCGAATCGGCCAGTTTTCCCTTCACATTGTTCAACTCATTAGCAGCCATTAAGTTTGACTCCATAATCTCGTTGTAAACTTCAGTGCTAGATCTGGACTGTGGCTCGTAGGGTTGGTAGAAACAGGCCAGAATTATGAACAGAATGGCCCCAAGTAGAATGATACCGGCTACTACGAAAAACTGGATCACCTGCAACAAAAAACAAAGGAGACGTGTATCCAAGTTTTAATGAGATATGACAGAAGTTCTTATCAAAATTCGATTTTTGCTAAACGAAACTTTAATATTGTTTTGTATGTTTTAGAAAGGTTGTAAGTGGTAGAATGTAGATAATAACATAATGTAAATTGTGCATAAGATAGGCTTGGCATAGCTTGTCAAGATGCTCTACTTGTTCAACGTATACTTGACTAGAGAGATGAAGCCTCGAGGAACAAGAAAGAACGAAAGAATGGGTTATAAGAGATGCCCAAGTTCGATAGCTTAAGACTAACTGATGTATTTTTACCACACGAGAACCGCAACGAAGAGATGGAGGTTCGAATCCAGTACTTGTCCATTTTGACTGTAGTTGCGCCTGCTTAGAATCCTCTAACCATATATAATTCTTTTTAATAACTATGGGTTGTGTTATCCTTTGGGATTGAATTACTATAAATCTTGCAAATAGTCTACTATATGATGCGTGGAGTATTTCTCTGGAATCATGGCATCACAATGTCTTAGCATCAAAGCAAAGAATGTCAACCAGGGTTAAGAATACGCTAAAACTCAATTGAGGCGGGTTTTCTTTCGACAATTGATTGATTATAATATTATGCATAATGGAAGCCTCCATGTGTGAGGACAATTTATAATCAGAGCCAACACAAACAATCTCATAATTTGCTAACAAATATCTAAAAATATCGGATTACTCCTACTAATCTAAAGTTGCGAAAGACTGTTGAGGAAAACAGTGGCTAACCCAGGCTGAGATCCCAGACAGAAATTAGAACTCAGCCTGGGAAGTTAAGTTTCAGAGCAAAAATAGGGTAAAGTGTCTCTGAGCAATTCGTGCACATTGGGTTCTTGATATTGGGTAAATTGTTAAGTATCTTTGTTGACTGACCATTGTGAATTGTCCGAGAATGGAGCTGAATAGAACAATGTCGATGAGGTTGCCCACTGCGTCTCCTAGCAACCAAATAGCCTGGGCACATGACTTCACTCCTGCACCCGCCTATAATGAATATAATAATTCAAATCGAGTTTAGACCTCCACTTACGAAAAACGTGAAACTTCCAGTTTGGAGGTTGGTTCGTTTTTTGTCTCGTTTTTTTCCATTTTTTGTTTTTTTTTTGTCTCTGAAGCAAAAATATTCGTTACTCAGAAAGACAAAATTTATTGACATTGAAATAAACATTGCGACCGTTTGCTCGTAAAATATTTAGGCTAAATAGTGACTTTCTCCTTGTATTCGAAGTCCAGATCTAGAGAATGGGTTTAAAAAATTCATCATATCTGGTGTATGATTCTTGATCGATTTTTTTTTCTATCAAATATAAGTGTGAAAAATATGCCTTATTAGCTTTCAAAGCTTCTGAAAATACAATTGAGAGAATTCGAAATTATCCAAGATTAATATCACAGAAAATTTTTTTAGATATTTTCTCATATAATTTCAGCGCTTTTCAACGCAATATTTTACTTAAGTTTCGATAAAATCCTCTACCCGGGTGAAGGCGCTCCTTACTAGAGCCAAGATAAGTCCTAACTAATAAGTGCTATTTGTTTTTTTATAATCGATTATTTGCAAAATATGATCCAGGAATGTTATTACAGCAATATCTGTTTAGTAGTGAAAAAAAAGTTTTGATGTCTAAAAATTAAATTAAAAATATATATGGTATTGGTACGGAAATATTAATGATAAAGCTGCGAATTTTGAATTAAAGCAATCTGTGTGGTCTTCATTATTAAATAATCTGGTTTATCTTGACCTAAAATTCTGCTGATTATTGCTGATTATTGCCAATCTTAATGATTTCTCCTATCTTTGATGTTTCTTCCTCTCTCCCTCAGCCTTTTAACTCTCGTTTTTTTTAATTTCCTCGCGTTAATGAACAGAGCTGAAGTCCCCTCCTGTTGGATGACATTGCTTAAGAAAAGACTCCCTCTCATTGGGTGAGTTCGATAATAATTCGGGCGTGTTTTAATTTCGGTCTCAATGATAAATGTAGCATACCTCATTATAAGCGAAGTCGAGTCCAGTTACAGACACGAGTACCTCTGCGAATGTGATGATGACATACTGTGGAATCTGCCAGTAAATCTTCACACTCTCTGCCTCCAGCACTGGGAACACTTGCACAATCAATTTGTCATCATCCTAAACACACAAATGATTCAACACAAACCCTCACCCCCCCCCCTCTGTCACCTCATAGCCCCCTTTCATACTACTAATAATTAGATTAAGTTCATTGCGTTTTGAAAACCACATTTGCTGAAAGCGGTGACAAAGCGAACATTGCAGAAAAAATGTGAATAATCGAAACTAAACTTGTTAAATCCTTGATGCGAATTTTAGTGACAGTAGCAATGCATAAATTGGCGACTATTCCCCCCGAATCGAAGGACTAATTAAGAGTCGGCGACGAGATCAAAGGATTAGAATCAATAACTTGTCACCATTTTTACCCACACTTAGGATGCAAAAACTACCGAGGTAAATACCTGTGTTTGAGCGTGTCCGCGTTTTTGCACTCATTTACTTTCCTGATCTTAAAACATGTGAGCTAACAGCAATATGCGCAGTAAGATGTGGTTTTAGTTTTCTAATGCCCTTCCTGAGAGCACTGGAAACTTATGAAAACTTTTGTTCGTCATTTCGAGCCAAATATACATTACAATACAAAAAGCACAATTGCTCGAGTGTATATACTCGGTTCGTCATAGTTTAACGCATGTATCTTAAGCACATGTAATGGGATCGTGCAAGTAAGCGAGCGTGAAAAGATCCTACTCTAATCTAGTCCTTTGATTTTTGGGGACTAGTCGCCAATTTTTGCAGTGCTATTTTCACTGGAATTCGCAGCCGAGATTAGCAAAGAGGAATGGCAATTGGATCGGCGGTTTTCGCATTGTCGCTCATTTTGGGCAAATTTTCTTAAATACGGAAAACCAACGAGATGTAAATGAAGGGTTACTTTTTCAGGCAGAGGTAAAAGCGAGAAAAATTTGACCAAAATTTACAATTGGCTTCAAATTGTAAAAAGTAAATTTGGCATTCAAATAGGCAAAATTTGCGAATTTAGCGTGCCCTCTCTGATCCTAATGGTCAAACACAAAAAAAACTGTGATAAAAATTATCAACCAATTTGGCAAAATTCTTAAAATTGACCCTCGTAAAAAATGGTGCTGAATTAATTAAACACTAACTCCCTAAAGCATATAAAATTAGCAATTCATTTTATTGAAAAAAATCTTGTTTCGATCCCTGTGAGGCAGTATGAAATGAAACCCGCTAAAAAACTGCGCCTCGCACCACTTTGACCTTATGTCGTCTCAGAAGCTTTGTTTTTTGTACACTTAAAGACTGACAAAGCTCTAAAAACAACTGCGTGGGGACTTGCTGCTCTGCAAGTTTTATCTGTTCATCTTGTTTTTGAGGTCGGAAAGTCGACTTGTTGGAAAAACAATTATCAAACGAAAACTGTTGGCACAAAAATACCAGCAGGGTTAATTTGGTTTGTAAAAATAAAATAATAAGAACATTCTAAAACAGTTTTTCCGAAGAAGCAAGAGCAGTTAATAATTTTTTGGATTGCATGCATGTAAATTCAGGAAACATGATCAGATGGTTACTTATTTACATGTTCATCTATAAATTGATAGTAATTTATTTAGATAAATCTGTAAATATAACTGCACATTTAAGGAAATATAAGTTCATCATTTTGGTTATTCGCATTACAGGTAAAAGGGGCTAAATCACAAATACCTGTCAATTCAAGGGTATTAACTTATGCTGATTTAGCAAATTGGTTGTTTAAGTTTGTTTGAATGTTAATCTCTGTCACAAACGTTAGATTGCAGATTTGTTTGTTGGTTCCATTTCTGAATACTTTTCAATGTCAATAGTCCTTTGCAAAAAAAGTCGTTCGGAAAAATTTGAATTTGACTGTCATCCAATGACAAAATTTTCTCTTTAATTAACTTTTAAAAGCTGCTCTCAATTTTTGGAAAATAGTCGCATTCTCCTCAAGAAAATTGACGATCTATGCTCTCTGAATAACTTATAATGATCTCAATTTCAACATCAATTTTTTGGACCCAGACAAAAACAATTTCTGCAGAGTAGGAAATTGTCGATGCATTGGTCATAATAGAATTTACCATAGTGGGTATACTTACAGTAATGGTTTTGGGGTTTCGGGTCATTGTGAAGAGATAGATGCCTCCGTATTTGGCATTTAGAGGTTCGTTAGTTTTACTCTCAGCCGGAATGAACTCATCGAAGAATGCCTCAGCTGACACCGATTGACTGAAAACAATTAAATTACCATTTCTTACTTCATACTAAAAATGACCGTCGGGTAAAGTGCCGATATATCATAAATACGCTCCCTTTCTGCAACTATTGCAATCGTAATTGAATACTTTTTTCGGTAGATTGTTCGTTCCATTACGAAACAACTTACAGTGTTAACATAGTGTTCTGCAATGTTGCAATGTTAAAATACAATTTCAAAATACCGATTAAAATATAACATTATTTCATGTTTTTTCAATAGAATTGGCGTTTAAGTCTTTTCTCACTGAATAATAATAGTAGAATGACGCATAAAAGACGCAATAGTAGAATGAATTTCATTAAGAGAGTTTTAAAACTTAAAACTTTTGAGATTAGCTCAAACCCTTAAGTAACAAAAATTGAACTGACTTATTGCCACTTTTGCCCTCCTGGTCGCCCAGCAGCATTTGGTCCTTATCCACTGTGAATGTCTCATCGCCCACTTCAAACTCTGTACTTGCATTCAACGGAGAGAAAAATCTAGAATAAACAGTACTACTATTGTAAAAGTAATTAAAGTAGGCTGATTTTGTTTCATAGTTTCTTATCAGTATACCACGCAGGGATAACTTGTAAGAGCCTTATAAGATGGAATATTAAACTTCTAAGAACTTATAACTTGGATGGTTGACTTCCAAGAACTTGTAAGGTTTAGTTAGAAAACTTGTAATAACTTATAATTTCGTTGGTAAACTTATAAGAACTTGTAAGTTAAACTTATATGGTGATGCATAAACTTATAAGAACTTGTAAGAAACTTGCAAGTTCTTACGAGATAACCATCCGGTCTCGACCCGGGACGTAAAAAAACAAGTCTATTTTAAAAAAAAATGGCTGCGACTTAGACCAATAAAAACATTCTATATAATCTAAATAATGTATAGGTAAACTCGCCTGCACATTGTGATGAAAGGTGGTGTGCAGGCAACGCATTTACTAGTTTAATTTTGCTCAAAATTGTTTACCTCCATCGCATCCAGGTTAATTGCATGAAAATTTTATTTAAATATGCCAGTAATTTTACTTCATTTTTCTGTTGTGCAGGTGGGTAAATTAAATTGCACGCAAATTGTACAGGAAGACTGCATGGAAATTTTCAGGTAAATTTACAGGCAATTGCAGTACGTGCAGGTGCCTTGCAGACAGCGTGCAGGAATGACAAAAAATATTGCGCAGTTCAGGTAAGTGTACCATGAATTTTATATCATTTTACCTGCGCTTTTGGGCGTTTTAAAAATTGCTTGTGTGTTTTAATTGCTAATTGCTATTGACAGTACCGGTTGGGGGGGGGGGGGGGGTGAGTGAGTTTCTTCATGTTATGTGAATGAACTTACGAGAAGTAGCAGTCGGCAGAACTGGGTGAACTTTCCGCGCTGTTATCCTAAAAATACAAACTTTTAAACGCTCTTAAGATACTTTTTACAGCAGCAGAACATATTTTCATATTTTAGCCAAGATTCATAACTCGCAAAAAATGCAAGCTTTGAATCGTGTTGCACGAATCTTACAAGTTTTGAGTCCTTAATCAATTTTTCATCCTGTTGAGTTCAAAAGCAGACAAAAAGTTAATAATGTCAGTGGCAAATACAGAATTGAAGTTCATTATGTTCATATGAAATTCAGAATTTTACTATGAAATTTCTAATAAGTGTCATGATCAGAACCCTGGTCAAAATAAAAATCATAATAGAAACTATAATTCAGTACTGAAATATTATGACACACAGATCTGCTAGCAGATGATAGCACTGATAATTCAAAAGGATATCAAACATATACAGGTTTAAATTGAGCATTCGGATAATACTTGATTCTAGGATTACAAATAAACACAACGTTACCAAAACTTTTCTCTCGCTTTCGCGTTTCATCGAAGGTTCTATTAAATTTTATGCTCACGTTTCTGTTAATTAATAGATCTCATTAGTTATTGTAACAGTTTTTGGAGCTATCGCAGTTTTGATTTTGATATTCTAACATTTTGCGAACTTGTTGAAAATTACTGCAACATATGCATAACTTCTCTTCATTTATTCAATATATTTCTTCCGTTAAATTTCTTATTTAACATTTATTGTTCCAACCAAATTTAGTCAATTTTGGCCGATCGATTCATTCATCGTACATGGTTGTGAGTGGTATCATTAGACAGCTTGTTAGTCATAGAATTTCAATTTAAAGATCTTTTTTGTTGAGTTCCGCTTTTTCCGAGGAGTTTCGGAGTTTTAAAGATTTGTGAACGTTAACCTAACTTCTTTTGTTTTGTTCACATTTTTTGTAGCTTTTGCATAAATTTTGGTCAATTATTCTTCGAATTTGATAGAGTTTATAACGATAGTCTCATTGCGTTTACGCTTAGAGATAGAATAGAGTCGATGAATTGCTTGAAATAACTGTTTTGTCAAAATTTTAGGCTAAGTCTTTGAAAATTCGGCTGCTTTTTTCCTCTTTTTTTTTCATTAAGAATGGCTTAAATTATGCCTATTTGGCCCACTTTTTCCAGTTTGACCGGTAGCGCAGACAAATAAGATGCTGACACAGTCTTTTTTTACTCGTATATGGGCTAATTGTACCTCCAATTCTTAAAAAAGTTATCTAGAAATATCATTTTTGCAGTCTTTTGGTAATTTAATCCCACAATTAAAAAGAAATTAATTTTGATATATTAGGATTTTCGTTTGCCAAAAAATTAATCAGCAATTTTAAAACAAAACTGTGTTTTAAAGGAGTCACGCGGCAATACCGAGGCCAGTTGTGGTCTCATCGACGACTTTTGCAAGGAAAAATTTTTCAGATTGCATTTTGGGTTCGTCTTTTTTGAATTTGTTTAGCATTTTCCATTTTTCACCTCAATTACAAGAAAGTCTTTTTGTTCATATAGAGATTAACTTAATACGATGTCACTTTATGTTGCAGAAAACTCCATTAACACAAAATTTGGTATGGTGAGTAAAGCTTACGTTCTTAATGTCTAAGACATATTGTTGTCTTAAATTTTTAGTGATTTCTCTAGTTTTGCTAGCATTTGATGTTCTTTTTCCAGTCTTATGACTGGGCCTATTAATTAAAAGTCTGTTTTGTGTCAGAAGAAATATTGAACAAATTGTCCACTGATTTAATTTTATACAACCAAAATAACCATAAAAATTGTAAATCGATAAGTAACCAAAATTAGCCATGTATTTTTGATATAGTATTTTTTGGTATAAGGTATCAAGCTATGTTTATAAAATCTGCAACATTGTATTGAAATTGCACAAGAACGAGTAGTTTTTGTCTAGTTAAGGAGCAAAGTGATGCCACAAAACATACAAAAGAGTATCGTGAAACATACATTAAAAAGCGTATGGTCTTCTGTCTTCAACATCTTTTTATATAAATTTATTCTCGAATTTTTGAGTTCTTCATGTATTCAGTGTCAATGTGTACTCTTTTGATTAAGTCTCAGAAATCATTCGCACGATTGGTTTATTAAGCACTAAGAAATTAAATCATTTATCTTTTTTATTTGAAAGCTTTCTGTTGTTTTGTCATAAGGTTTTAAAAAAATTATTTAAAAAATAATTGTTTTTTCTCAGATTTACCACTTTTCAACTTATTTTTGCAACCTTTTAGCATAACCTTAGCAAAAGGAGAGGCCGTAGTGTTTTTCTCAAGTGAATGATACTTAAGTTTTCATTGCTGTTTCATTTTTTTAAATAATGGTTTTGTTGCGTTGATACTTCGAGTTTTCATAATTTTTCTCAATACGTTTTTGAATGTTTACAGCGCTTAGAGCTTAAAGCAATTTTTTACTTGGATCCACCGATTAAGTTCGAATAATAAAAGATGATTTTTTTGACGGTTTTCTATCTTTTCCGCATTTGGTTCACAATCAAGCCAAAAACGTAGTTGAATGGGTCGGAACATTATGTGCCAGGGCACATTAGCGAGCCTCCTTGTCAATTTTGTCTTCGAATCCAATTCTTATCTGATAGTAAGTACAATTGTCGGTCACTGCTTATCCCTGCAACACAGGATCTTGCTCTACTATCTATCGACAAGGCTTGTGCAAGATTTTTCAAAAATGTTGCAGGATCATGCATGACCGCCGGTTTTCTTAATATTCGTGCAAGATCTTCCGTGGTAGCAGTGAGTTTGACAAACGATAGGCTGTTAAAAGACATATACCAAATAGTAATAATAAACACAGCTGGCAGATTGCCGGAAATTAGCCGCGATAGACGCTTGTGGCCTACCATGAATTGAAACAACTAAATAAATAAGATTGAGAGATCGACTGCCAGCTTTTTAATAGACTACTAGACTTTTTGGGTTAGATTCGGACTGTCATTTTTATGAGACATATTTGCTCTACAAGAAAAAAGCCCTAATGGAGCTTTTTCAAAATTAATATTCGATGGGGGGCTGTAGCCTCGAAAGAAAAGTGTGATCAAGGAGGGGTTTACGAGTCAAGCATGAAAAAGACCATTGTGACGTGATATCAGAAGAGCTTTCTGGAAAAACGGTTAAGAAAAAATATTGCATAAAATGAGTATTGCAGCAATACTTCGTTCAAGAGGTACTCCGTACAGGCAGATTTGCTAATGTTTGTTGACACTATAAAGACCGTACGAATTTTAATCAATTGTTTTGTTTCCATGTGCCTAATATAAGAGATATGCACAAAATTAGAGACTTTAGTGTCGTCAAATGGTAAAAGGAAATTAATCCCCCCTATTTTTAAAAATTACCTGTTGTTCGTAGAGTATACTTTTGAACTGTTCATCTGTGTAGAAGTAGAAGTAGGAAGTCCTCTCTGAGACTGAGTTTGACTTTGTTATGTTGAATGGGTCTGCATTCTCAAAGTAAAGACTGCAGTTCTCACCTGGCGTGAATTGCATCAGTACCTCCGCATTTTCGTGGTACACGTATCTTATCAGGTTCTGAAATCAGAAAGACTAAATTTATGATGTTGGTTTTTATAATTATAATTAAATTTGCATTTTATTTTTAAAAAATCGGAAAGATTTGTCTTAAAATAACCGCATGGTTAACGCTGCATGCTGAGAATTATTGAAAAATGAAAGATTAATATGTTTTAAAAAGTTTCTTCTGATGGTATACAGTTTAAACTTATGAAATTGATCTATAATCTAGCTTAGATGTTCCGGTTTCAATCGAAATCTTTATCGCTTATACCTTTGCTCCTCATTGCAAAGAATTATCGATTTTGAGGGTCTGTGATTATTACATACGTTCAATTCGCCGCATTGCAATTGAGACATGGAATATTTTGAAACTAATATTGGCAAAATGTGTATTTTACGTAATTGCTATTCACATTTACTTTAAACCGCGGAAATTACATCCAATTAATGGTAACAATTCACACATATTTCAGAAAAATAATATTGGTTTCATAGTAACAATTGTGCTGAGAGAATTCAAACTTGAGAGAGTTCAAAAATTATGAAAAATACTATATACGAAATGAAATAAATATTTTGGTGATTTGATTTCGTGGTTGAAATGAGGTTGATAATGCTTGCATGATCTATATCTATTTTTTTTGTTTTGAAGATATCATTATTCTAAATAAAACAATCAACGGTAAAACGCCTATAAATGCTGAGGATTATTGGGAAATCAAAAAGGGATATCACAGAACAAAAATGAGGCTTAGCAATAAAATTTTTTACAGCCAGAAAGATATTAGTCATAACAATTATCAAAATAATTTTGGTCACTCGCATAGCCAATTGAACCTCGTCATTAAAGAGGTCAGATACTGATGGTTACGATCCTTTTGTTTATCTAGCCAAATTCAATGCTGATCTACGCACTGTTTTGATAAATGAATCGACGTCAATTTTCCGATATAAACTTTATCCACACTGATGGTCACCTTTCGAAGATTCACACGATGAAACCTAATCATCAATATTAAACCCCAGATACCCCATAGATGGGTTTACCAAGTTAAAGAAATCAAGTTTGGCTTTATTCATTATTGTTTTTGTTATTATTGACTTCGCTTAAGTTCATATTGTCAATTATGACTTGTCAAATCTTAGCAAATGTAAGAACATCGCAAAAATGCTGTGTAGAATTCTGCTATACCCTCCTATCCACAGTGTCTGTTGAGCGCTAAAGCTTTACCCCACTAATATTTGCATTAAAAAGCAATTGTCAAGCAATTGTCAAGTGGAAGCAAGGTGACCGGACAATAGATCGAAAGGACAACAGATCGAAAACAGAAAAATTGTGACAATAGATCGAAAATTAATCTCTGTTCTTATTGGTTGAAATTAAGCATTATTTGCGAGCTTCAATATAATTATCACTTTACGGCCATGCCTTAGCGGCCCGTGGGACTTGATATGAAACTATAACAACCGAACAAAAAATCACAATAGAACATGTTATATGGTGTATAATAAATTAGCGCTTAAATCTGATTGGCCGCTACGCAACTTGAATTATTTAATTTTCAATCTATTGTCCCAATTTTTGCTTTTGATCTGTTGTCTTTCGATCTATTGTCCTAGCACCGGGAAGCAAGACTTGAAGATCCAGTTGCCCCCAATTTAAACTTGGAGTTTGGTACGCAGAAGAAAAACACATTAGTCTAAAGGGCTACATGACAACTTACTCAATTCCATTTTACCCTATGCAGTTTTACCCAATTCCATTTTACCCAATGCCAACTTACCCAATGCTCGTTGATTCTTTCTTTCATTTATCCGATGTTCGGTTGTGATAGTTTCATACCAAGTCCCATGGGCCATTTAACTATATAGTTGGCCAAATGGTCGTTCTGCTAATTTTAACAAAAGGGTAAAATAAAATTGACCTTGGGGAAATGACCTTGGGTAAAATGACATTGGGTAAAATGGAATTGGGCAAACTGTCCTGACACCAGTCTAAAGATGGATTCAGAATTACCTGGTGAGGAACTCGGATCTCCTCTTTGAAGTGTCCGTCTTGGTGGAATCGGATGTCCATGTGACAGGGGAGGGTGTTGACAGCCCACAGAGAGGCCTCCTTACTCGTCAGGCGGGTAAAAGGAAGTGTACTCTAGAAAAAATGAAAGTTATCAAACGTGTAACAGATTTAATTAACACTTTAAAGGTAAACATTCTATAATAGCTGGATCCATAAATTCTTGTAGCCAAATGTGAAACGGTTATCAGCCAACACGAGTTAAGATGGGGGCCAGAACGTAGCCCAACCCAACAACCCCCATTAACATGAATACCTTTCACAGCAGCTCGATTTTAGTGGCGAGGGGGGGGGGGTAAAACCTCTAAACTGCTAAAAAACCATAGTCTTTCAAGCGGCGGGTACTTCACTTTTTTCCGCGAGTTCTCAATATGTAACTTAGTAGACACTGATCAATTTTTGCAACGAAGCCAGAAAAAAGCAGTTCAGTTTTTTGTTCATCCCATGATAGAGGTCAGGAATGACAAAATTCCCAACAAAAGCAAAAGCTACAAAATGGCAAAGTTTGAAGCTTTAATTTAAAGCAGTGAATAATGAGTTTAGTATTATGGTCGGATCTATGCTGCCCTGCTGCCCCCCCCCCCCCAGTTTAGTTGGAGGATATGTTTCATGACCCCCAGGCGCAGGTACATTATTTTTACATAGTGACTTGCTATATAACAACACATAATTTGTAACTGGGGGTCATAAAAATACTGACAGAATCGATCCTTATGTTCAATCAACTCTCGGATCTATTCTGCTTCGTCCCCCCCCCCCCAGCTTAGTGAGCAGAAATTTTTTATGACCCCCAGGCGCACGTGCTATTTTCATACATAGTAACGTGCTATATAACAACATATGGGTCTTTCCCATTATAGCCCCCCCATGAAAATATAGCCCCCCCCATTATGGTATATTTACCATGATTGGGGGGGCTATAGGTTATCTGACCACTAAGCTGGGGGGGGGCTATAATGGGAAAGACCCCAACATATAATTTGTAACTGGGGGTCATAAAAAACACTGGGGGGCCGAAACAAAATAGATTCCAACTCTCATTGGGATTACAACAGTCGTAAAAAATACACGTCTCTATCAAGCTTATTAGGCCTTTTCTTCTCACAACTTCTCTCTCGTCACTCTTCGCAGCAGTGGTGGGAAAAAACGGCGAGGTGAATGTTACCACTCGGTTGTTATTGTCAAGCAGAAGTTGCAAACAACGAGTCGGGGCTGAATTGTCGAATAACTTTATAAAGGTGATAAGATAACAACCGCCGTGTGATGATTTCTTTAATCAACTCCAGTTTCAGTTATAACACTTGCATAACCTTAAATAGAATACACACTCCTCACCCCTCCCTCCCCCCCCCCCCCCCCCCACTTTTTCTCGCCATTTTTCATATAGCGTGGCGAGAACAGTGGAGAGAAAAGAGTGGTGGAACAAGATAGTCTTATACACAGAAACAAGCCAAGTTTCTTCATTTATTCAGATTTTCGTCTGAGTTAAGCGAATGCTAATATTTATATCTTAACAAGAGTTGTTCAAATATTAAAGCAAGCGCTTGAAACCCACTAAATTTGAACGACAAAAAAGTGAGATAATTTCAGCGACAGAAACGTAATTTAGCCTTTTCCTCATCTTCAAAGGACTCAGTTTCAATTTGAATTACACTGAAAGAAAGCCAGTAGAACACCATACCAAAAAAAAACTATTTTGTTTTTTTTGTGTTTCCCTCCGCAGCACTAAAATTAATAATACAATCTACCCAATGCTAAAAACTTAGCGGCCGCATAGAAGCATTCCAAAATCATTTGTTCACGACACGCATACTGACAACATGAATAATTTGTATAACAAACAATAAACAAGAAATTGCTGAAGTGTTTGGTTCGCAATCGTAATATAATCAATAAACGGAATGAGAATCTGATTTCTCAAAATTATAAGCATTACTACCTCTCTAGTTGTCTAGAACAAAATATGATTTGCAACAATAATACAAAACATAAAAAATACACTGGTCTAATAATAAACTTCCACAAAATAAACACATTGGGAATAAAAATCCACCGAAATAAAACCTTATGTTAGCATTAAACTTCAGTCGTGATAGTTTGTTCGGTTGTGATAGTTTCATGTAAAATCTCAAGGCATAGTCAAGGCGCGCAATGCATGGCCAGCTGGACGCGCTAAATGCAAAACCTCAAGATCGCCTTTCCAAATTAAAAATTTATATACATGTCTCCGACATCAAGATCCTGGTTTTCATCACATTTTCAAACGCATTATCTTATTCAATTGCAGACTTAATATTTTCTATGCATGAATTAATTGTCTGTCGGTGTTCTCGGTTTCTTAGATTCGGTGTTTGGTTTCTTAGATCGGTATGTTTGATTTCAATCGTAATGATTCGACTTCATGTTTCATCTCGTAGACTCGTCTTGATTGGTTTCTTAATTTCCGTAGGTTCGGTTTTTGAACGTAAAAAAATCTTCTGTATATTCCGTTTCCTAGACTGGGTATGTTTGGTTGCTTAGATATGGTATGTCCAGTTTTAAGCGGTAGACAATCTTTGGTATGTTTATGTTGCTTGGATTCATCATGTTTGGTTTCTTAGATTCGGTACGTTTGGTTTTAAACGTAAGAGATTATTTGTATCAAACGTACTCTTGCAAACAATTTCTTTGAAAACAGTGAAAATTGGTTAATTTCACCTTCCACCATCTATAAAACTAGTTAACCAAAAATTAACTTTTTGTTAGTTTTTCAAGAAGAAAATTTAACAGAAATGTTGAACATTGATGGGTATTCAATTCAATAATGGCAAATCACACTCACTGAGTCTTGATATTATCATGAGAAATCGAATACATAAGCTATTTTCTCATGATTTCTTGTGGTTTGAAACCGACATCGTCAACTGTTTCTTACCTTTAAAACCAAACATAACGACAAAAAACTGACTTAAAGAACTAAACATCCCAAATCCAAGAGTCCGAACATGCCCACGGTTTGTTACGTTTAAAGACCGAACAAACCGACAATCCAGAAAAAAAAGTAAGGGTTGTCATCGTTTTGTCTAATTAAATCAGAAAATTCCGGCTGTTATATTTTTTCACAATTTTACAAAAAAACTATTTATTCAAAAACATAACCTAATTTAAGCAAGTTTTTGTAAAGGTTCGTCTTCTACCTGTCCGAAGTAAATAATTTTTTAATTGCAACTGTAGAATACAAGATGTTTCAAATATTTACTCAAACTGTCGGCTTTTTATTGGCTCCACTGAAATTGTTTGTCGACTTCTAACTAAAATAAGAGCTGTACGAACCTAAGAGCTGTAAGCACTTTCAAATGTTTACTTTGGTTCTTAATTGATCTGATTTTAAATAAGCGCAAAATAGTTTGTTGGCATTGGGTAAAAAGACAGGTTGTGTATAATGCCATTGTGCAAAATGGTATTGGGTAAATTAGAATTCTGTAATTTGTCTTGACACCTTAAGTTACACTCTAGATCTCCTAGATTAGATTTTTTGGAAATTAGTTACCTAAAGTTTGCTAAGAATTATTATATGATTTGCACCGCTTTGTTACTCGTTCCCGTAAAACAGTAATAGAAGACTTTTCAGAAACTAGGCTACAAAGGACCTACTTTCCACAATATTACGTAACTTCTTTGCGCGTGGGCAAAAGTAGCCAACTTTTATTTTGTTTTACCAATATAAAAACTTTTCTCAAAGTATTCCTCGACCCGGGTGACTATTACCTATATTCCCGAAATAGTTTTTTTTTGTAATAAAATCCGGCTAAACATGGTTGGTGGGTCAAAACTCGCTGAAATTTGACAACTTGAGAGAACTAATTGTTATGATCAGACAATGATCACAGTATAAAATGCAGTCTTGAGACACACTGAATCAGTACTGGATGAAGGTTTGTAAACTTACATCTATTTTGAATTGCAACATGGCAGCCATGACAAATGCACCACAGGCTAGCAGCATTCCCACACTCATCTTCTGCAGTCGTCTGAAACAGCAAATTAGATCTATGAATTTTGTTCTGATTCAGAGATAATGCAGAAAAATTCCAGTTTTCAAGTTGTTGAGAGTGAACTCATAAAACCTCAATTCACAGACATTGAGAGGCGCTATGAGTCTTGTCTTTTGAAATTGATCTCAGCCAAAATCGAGTTCCCATTTTTGAAATCACTTTGAAACTGAGGGGAAAGACTACGGAAATCTTTTAGGTATGATTAAACAGGCATATTTTCCGCAAATGCATAATATTCGTTAAAAACGTATCATCCCCCAATTATCGCAATTACCGTAAATATAGCATAACGGGGGCTATAATTTCGTGCGCGCTATAATGGAAAAACCCGATTCATCATAGAACAAAAAATTTCTGACATGAATCGCATTATGATTCGGTAACCATTCTATTTTTACAGATTATTATATTGATAGCAATACTGATTAGTTTATTTAACATTTTAAAGCATGCATGCTTTATAATGTTAAATAAACTAATCAGTATTGCTATTAATATAATAATCTTTAAATTGTGGCTGTTCGTTCTCATAGGTAAAAATAGGATACGAAGGCTCCTATTTGTCTATTCTGTGGATGTAATTGGCTAAGAGATTAAACGAGAATAAAACTAACGTCCGCATGATATGGCACTTAGCAAGTAGAGGGTACACAATGTTGTAAGTGATTGGCACTAGAATAATGACAAGGAGAGAGTTGAAGAACTGCATCTGGTCAGGGTACAGGGTGATGAAACCCAGTTTGCCATCCATCTGCTGTGCCTGGATAGTCCAGGTGGAACCCTGCTGGTCGAAACCCATGAAGAAGATTGCAGTCGGCATCGTCATGACGAAGATTCGACCCAGTTGTATCAACTCATCCAGAAAGTGACGCTGAAATTGAAACAGATCGAACAGTTACGAACTCTGTGAAGTAACCATATTCGGATCTAAGATTTGATCATACGGTGCGGAAGAAGCCTAAAACTAAATAGTCACTAAGCTTTTTTTTTGGGGGGGGGGGGGGGGGGTAAGGAAGTGATAAGATGTGCAACTACTAATAAAAATGCTATCTAAGAATGCTTGCAGAACAGATCTCAACATGTCAAATTCCATTATTATCAGGTGGTAAATTATGCAATTATTCAAATGAAACTTGAGCAAAAGATGCAACGGAACCTATCGCGTCACCAAAATCTCGTTCTGATTAGGGGGAACAAATAGGAGTTTCCAGTGGCCGCTATAGGGGCAACTATAAATCAAAATATCCCACCATTACCCCCCTTGTAATCTTACATCGTTTTACCCCACATAAAAAATTACCCCCCTACTCTTACATCAGTTTTGGGGCGATCAGTTGGGGTAATTTCGACACGGGTAGTCTCCAGGGGGTTTCTTAGAGCTTAAAAGAACAGTCTCAATAACGGTTAATTGGTGCAGCAGGGTTTCCTATGGTTTTATCTTTAGTCCTAGTTCAAATTCAATTAAAACATCCACGTGCACATTTTAAAATGGCGAAAGTCTGCAGTGGCAGAAGTTAAAATGCCAGAAGTTGATACTTAGCCAGAAGTTGACTTCCCTCGACTTTCGTCATTTTAGATCGTGCGCATTTCGTGTTTTTAAGCATGGTCCGAATTTAAGCATGGTCCGAAAGCATGGTCCGAATTCGTATAAAACAATGCATTCGAAGCTTAACTTATAGATTATGTTTGTTAATTGTTTGAAGATTATATTAACAATTGTATCAATATTTTATTTGGGACTATTTTGTTTGGGACTGTTTTGTCTGGGAATATTTTGCAATTTTGGACTGTTTTGTCTGGGACTGTTTTGTTTGGGACTGTTTTGTTTGGGACTGTTTTGTCTGGGACTGTTTTGTTTGGGACCGTTTTGTCTGGGACTGTTTTGTCCGGACACGGGTTACCTGACTCTGCAGAAGTCACTTCGAAATTCTCAGTGACTTCAAGCAGAGTGGGACGAAACCATTACGTAAGTGTGATTTGATTTTGAAGTTAAGCATCCAATTGCGTTAGATTCGCCAATTATTTTTTGAGTTGTCAAGAATAATCAGTTGAGTCTTGGTTATCTCCTGTCAGTGGAGGAACATCTCTTCAATTGTCTTGATCTTCCAATCAAGTTTAACAATGTTACGAGCAATATGACACGACCTAGCAATAGCATTTATTCAGATTTTTGTCTCTTTTTAGGATCAAGAATCCTGTTCTGTTATTTGAGCCCTATTTCAAGCCTGCCCTGTTTCAAACTGCCCTATTTCAAACTGAGCACAATTTCAAACTGCCCTATTTCAAACCTAAGGTCATGTTTGCAGAAATTTGCAATTTCATTTACACACTGTTTAAAATAAGGAATGATATTTGCAAAGAGAATTTGAAAAATTGCGGTGGCCGCTAGTCAGACCAATAAACTTTATCTAGCAAGATCTTCATTTTTTCCTATAACGGTTTGATTGTTCGCACTGTTGTTTAGCCGCAGTTTTTGTTTTATTGCTGTTCAACTGTTTTCTAATCATCCATAATATTGTCCATAGTTTTCACATTAGTCCCAAAAACACGCATCGTGAACTGCAGCGCCGCCGAGAAAGGATTTATCTAGAGTATTGGATAGAGAAAAACTTTGTTGCCTTCACCAAACTCGCTTTCAACAGCATCAGTAATAAACCGCTGGTTAGTGGGGAGCAGTTTTATCACTTTTCTAATGTCAGAAAAAAGCGCAATCATGCTCTGACGTAATTGGTCCCGTTGGTTCAAGAGTATGTTTAGCAATGATCCGATGTTGTAATTGACACAAATCTCTGCCGAGAAACGCTTCTCAACGATTCTGAATTGTTTTGGTAGTTGAGTCGCCGGAACTTTATGGGTCCGATGTTAAACATCCAGAGTTGACCCAATAATTCAAAAAGTTATAAAATTACAATTTCATATTATGGCGTCTATGCAAAACCACCCAGGATAAGAATTGTCAAATTTTTAGAATTTATATGAAAACTTGTAAAATAACAAGGCGGCTCGGTAATGTGCGATCGCACATAAGGTTCCGACCCCGCTCATCCACAATTTTGGCATAATGGTCTACAAAATGATGAAAAGATGGAAAAACACAAAAAATTCAAGTATTTTTCAAAAAAAACTGGTGTATGAACGAAAAGATAGCCTCCAAATCAAATATTTCAGTGGAATAGAAATGATGCATTAGATTGATGAGATATGCCGATATTAAGAAAGCGAGCAAAGACGAACGCCAAAATCAAACAACAACAACAAACATTAATTACATCAGAAAATTTATGTCCAATTTAAAAAACAAAACGTAATAACAAAGCCAAAATAGCGTCAAATAAAACTGAAATTAAACAAAAAAAACTTGTAATTTACCAGAAAAAAATGGCTATTCTCCAGTTCATAATCAAGCTTGGTAACAATTAGACAAAAAAGAACCGAAACTTTGAAGTTAGAAAATTCGCTGAATATTTTTTAAAAAAACAATTAATTTCAAAGTAATGAAAACCATTAGGAATCAACCAAAATATCCCATAGGTTTACAATTACCAATGCTTCTATAGACGGGAATTAAGGACTCTTGGTATTCAATTTTTGTGGAGCTACAAAAAGAACAACAAATAGACAACAACCTAAAAATCAATTAAAACTTGCCAGAAAATGCTTTGGAAGCCGTAAAGCCATACTTTGGCTCCAAAAATTATGTTTGATTGCACCTTCGTCGAACACCGATAATGTATTATGTGGCCGTTCTTTATTGAAAATATGCAACAATTAGACAAAAATGAAAAAAATGCAAAAACTATATAATACTTGTTTCTTTTTCGAATAAAATTTATTTCCAAAGACATAAAAGTCATTAATTCAAATAGAAAAATTAAAATTCGAAAGGAAGCCCTTGAGACCTGCAATTTTCCAGAATGTGTCTTACGTCTACAAAAAGAGCGTCAAATATGACAAAAATCAAAAATTCGTTTATTTTTTTGTGAAAAACCCGTGTGGAAGCCAGTAAAGTCATAACGAATTCTCCTAATACATTAGATTTTGTGACACGAATCCCTTTTGACACCTTCCCTTGAAATGTATTATGTGACCTCTCATTAATGAAACTAGGTAACAATTATCTGAAACTAGGCAACAATTAGACCAAAAAGAAAAAAGGCAAGATTACGTAATACTTGTTTTTATCGAAAAAATTTTTTTCCAAAGACATGAAAGCCATTAATTACAAATTGAAAAAAATGAATAGGTTCGTTTATTCTTCCAAAGGAAGCCCTCAAGACCTGCAATTATCCAGAACAAGTCTGATGTCTATAAAAATAACGTCAAATATGACAAAAATCAAAAAATAATTTACTTTTTTTTTGTGTGAAAAACCATTGTCGAAGCCAATAAAGTCATAACGAATTCTTTAAAAACATTAGATTTTGTGACACCAATCCCTTTGACACCTTCTCCTAAAAAAATAATGTCATCTTAAAACATTAATTAAGAGACCCGGTAACAAACAGACAATAAAAGGAACAAAATTGCGAAATTGAACGGTTTTTTTTTTCATTTAGGAAAACAATTGTTTTCAAAGTCTTGAAAGCCATTATCTATCTTCTAATATCAGAACATCGGCTCATCTACTCTTCCAGGAAAAGCCAATCAAACCGGGTTAATGAACAGGAAATTAAATATGACTAAAAAGACAAAGTAAAAACGACAGTTAAAGACAACATTAAAAAATTGAATTAAATTCTTCGAGAAAGTACTGTCAAAGCGGTAAAGAACCGCAATCTATATCTTTGAGGATTTAAATATTATCAATAGTGCGTTATTTTGAAACTGAAAAATGTGTTATGTGAACTGACAATAACGTGATAATTTGACAAAACTAGAAAACATGAAAAATGGGCAAATACCTTAAAATTAAAAAAAGTGTCAAACCTAGTAGTATCAAAACCAGAACACCATAACTTAAGGCGTAAAACTGCAATAAAGGTCAAATTTGTCTCCAGCAGAAAGAACGAGCACTCTTTGCACATTGCTGACACGAAGCTACAAGTTGACCAAAGTAAGAGAAAAATGGAGGCAAAATTCAATAAGCCATTTTTCATTTAAAATTTAAAGATTTCGAAAGTCAAAACGACCATAAGCTTTCAAACAATTAACTGGATAAATTAATTCCGAGGTAATTAGGAAGCCAATAGGACCTATCACTAGTGAACTTTGATTTGAAATGTTCTATTATTTAATTAACATAAAAAAGATCGAATTTTTTTTGTAAAAAACCGACTGACGACAATCCGAATTATTTTTGGATTTTAACGGTCCAAGATTGGTACATAACTAGTCCTACTAATGATGGTTGTCAATTAGGAATAATTTTTTTGGAATGTCATTTATATAGATATTTAGTTAAAAAATCATAAATGCTGCGTTTTTGATAATCAACGAATAAAGTTAGCAAAAAACGGCAAAGTTTTTTTATAGAGCACTCTTAACGGAAGTTGAAGTGGAATTAGCCCCTTTTTCAGTCTACAAAGATTGTGTTAGTGGTGTTTGGGTGTGCACGTCCTGCAAATTTAATCAGAGTGGACTAAAAAACTTATTTCGTGCTGTTTTTGATGAAAAAGTCTGAATTTGTGAAATATTTAGCCAAAATTTGTGACAAAAAAATTCAATTAAAACAGCCGACAATATATTTTGCCTTTAAACGTAAAATCAACAACATTTTTTTGTAAAATTGTTTTAAATTTTATCAAAATTGGCAAAATTTTCGTCGAAAATTCCGAAAAAAGGAGAATGAAATCAGCGGAATTCACTCTATTTTCTCGAAAGTTTAAACCTCGGTATCTCCCTGTCAAAAACGAAAATCAAAAAAATCTTTTTAATTCCATATTCTACGCTGGACAAGCTTTCTAATGATACCAGTCTCAACTCTCTACGATGAATATATCGATCGGCCAAAATTGACTGAACAAAAAAAACCCATTTGAGTATATAGTTCCTCCCCCCTCAAGAGGGGTCGGAACAATTATGATATTTCGGAGTGAAGAGAACGAAATTGAGCAGGTTATGAAAAAAGATTTGAATGACACTTACATCATATTTAGGAGACGCGTGATAAAGGAAGTGTTCCTGTCTTTTCCCACCCTGTACTCTGTTTTTGAAAGCTGAGCCAATAGCCCCAAACGCCCTCACAATCATACTCTCTCCTGTTACCTTCTTAGCCGTGTAAAGAGGAGTCCCAATCACGAACAGCACTGTAGCTACCAGGAACAACCCAGCTGGAACCTAAAAAAGTTGAATAACCTGCTTTGTATTTGTTAATTGATAATTAATAATCAGAACTAGTTTTAGGAGTTACAATATAATGCATTAACATAAACAAAAGATTTGAGAGAAGAAAATTGATTTATGGAAAACAGTTTCAGATTGAAGTAATTCCCCAATGAAATGAACCCCCTTAAAAGTTAAAGAGTTGCCGATTTGGCGCATTTTGCCATGCTTCGCAGGCGATGGCCATGCCTTAGCAACCCGTGAGACTTGACGTGAAACTATCACAACAGAAAAAAGTATTGAGAGCGAAGTTCAGTGTTAGGATGGTGGTTTATTTACGCGTGGGTTTATTTCCTAGACGCGATGAAAACAAGCCTGCTTGCCGTAATTTATCCCATTATAAAAATATTTTCAAAGTAATTAATAATTTTGTGTTGTTTACACACCTTGTGTAAAACTAGTATAATAAACTGCCCGGAACTATACATAAAACTGTAAGTACTCGGTAATTCTGTGGTTCTTATATAATATGTTGGACTGAAATGAGCTGAGATAAAAAGTAGTATCTATCTTAATTCTCCTCTATGAGGTCTTCCTGGGTTACCACGTGATGAGATGTACGTTTCTTTGGTAGTACCTCCAGGCAGTTTTTATCGAATTATTTTGATTGATTGTTGCTGGTTAATTTCCGTGTCCGGACAAAACAGTCCTAGACAAAACAGTCCTATGAGTTAATTTTCTGAATGTTTTGTTTTTAATTGATATGAACGAGGATTATACCAAAAAGTTGTTTCAAAAAACATTTTGGCTAAAACTATGTTGTAATCAGCTTAATATTTGTTCAATGAATTGCAATTATATGAATAACTTAAGTGGTTCCTGTGTTAATTGGTGTGCATATGTTTAACTCTATGTTTAGATCGGACTCTTTTGTCTATTCACCGTTAATTTCAATTCAAATTCAAGAAAAAAAGAGCAAAAAATGTTACTGACTCCGAATGCGAGAGTGTAGCAGTCTTTGTCGAAGCATTGCACGTCTTCTCTGAGGATGGGAGTGATTACCATGGAGACAAAAGCACCTATGTTGATACTGACGTAGAACACCGAGAAAAACATGTCCTTCAGGAGAGGCTGAAACACAATTCACAAATTCATTCACAACGCCAATAAAGCACTATTTGATAGTGATAATAAATAAAATATTCTGGAAAACTGCCAAAAAACATAGCGTAAATATATTGGTACAGACTTCAAAATTTATGGTTACTATAATCTGAATAATATCATGCGATCTAAACAGCAAACAGAAACAAAAAAAATACAGAGACATTTCTCTAAGTTGAAATGCCAAACATGCATTTTATATAGGAGAGTATACCGTTGTTGGTTTGCACAAGTTTGCGACTAATTTTGTCCCATTTGAAGCCGATTTTTTTTACTGGAGTTGCGGAAATAGATAGCTTGTTTAGTTTGCCTTCCATAAACAATCGTGAACAAGAAATGATGAAGTATTTTTTTTAAAAAGGCTTTGTATCTCAATATTGATTCCACATGAAGGTTGATTCCCTGTCCAATGAAGGTCCACTAACAAAATATTTACAAAACTTTTATTAAAGGATTGTTGGAGAAGTTTGTAAACTGTCATTGATGATTTATTTTCAGCTAAGAAAACAACAATAATTTTTTTCGAAAATTATGATTGAATTTTGCTTAGATTTTCAATTCTGTTAGATTTTGAGGATCGTGAGCAATTTGGCATGAAATTGTAGTTATAAGTTGGCGGATACTGGGTGAAATTTTTGAAATGCAATTATTGGCTAGTTTGTTATCCAATAACTTATACCTTGACCAGAAAAATGTCCTCGTAGCCTCAGATATGAGCGATGTCAGAAACAATTTGTATGGCAAACCTAAAATGATTCTTCGCCGGTATAAGTTGTTTCGCTTCATTAAACGATATCATAATGATGAACGAGAAGAAATAGTCCAGCTATCATAATGTTTCTCGACCAGTTTTGCGAGGTCGCCTGGCCTGATGAACGATTTTTTTTTCAGTTTGTACATCTCAATTTCCCAGACGTTAAATTGCGTAAATTGAATCCGAAACCATATCTAGAGACGATCAGGCCTGATTGAGAAAAATGAGAGAAGGTCCCAGGCCTGATTCAGATTCTGATCAGGTCAAATACAATGCTGCTAAGAGAACTCAATAGTTAACTCATTCCCGTCAGATTTCTCTGCAGTTCCCACCTTTATTTGAGATGAATTGAAGCGATTATTCAATTAGAGTCGCAACAACAGACCTTGTCATTTGGTATCTGGTCCCCTCCGAAGGCACAAACACATGGCTTGATTCCTCCAGTGCCGAGTGCTATCAGACTGAGTCCCATAACTGTTCCAGCCACCATCTCATTATGGTTGAACCACACTGGTACTGTTGAGACAGCTTTAACCACGTGACCAACTGCATACACCAGCGAGAAGAGAATTATCGTTCTAAAATGCATTAAAATAATGATAAATAAATTTTAAGTAATTAAGAGAGTTTAGTTTTTAACCCACCTTAACCCCTGAAATTTGACTGAAAGTAAAAAAAGATTCAGTATTTTTTGTATTCATTATCGCAGACTAAAAATTAATCAGATGTTTTACCCAAAAATGTCCCTTTCTGTCCCTATTCAAGTAAGCCAGTATTGAGGGCTTTTGTTACCACAGTTTAAAATACCCGGCAAAACGCACCCTTTCTGCTTCCATATTCTTGAGAACTGGTTGTAAAATCTTTGTGGTTTTCTAGATATGTCCCACGGGTTGAATTTCCACTAGTGTCCACCAGAGATACACTAGTATTCCATTAAACTCCCGTTCCCAACTACTTTCACTTCTATTCCTCTATAATTTCATAGTTTTAGATATTTTGAATCAAAAATATTGAATGACCTCAAATTTCAGTAACGTGTCATAATTTTCAAGTTTCTGGCTGTAAGGCAGTGTCAACTCAATAAGAACACTTTTTTCTTGTGAAAAAAGACAAATGTTGCAATTCGGAACGTTGCAATTTGTTAAGGAAAGCAGAAACACTGGCCCGAAAGCGGTCTCTGAGGTATGGGGGCTTGTTTTCTAGAATTTTGCAATATTCCACCATGAAGAAGAGGAATGCAGTCATTTTTTTCAGATTGTTGTTAATGAGCAAAATGGCTAGCCAAATAATGCCAAAAACATCTGGGACGCATCCTGTATTACCTGTTGTAAGTTTTGATGTCGAATTCAGGAAAAAAAGGCGATCGAGCACATGAGCCGGAAAAAATGGGTCCAGTAGGAGAATACATGTTTGCTTTGATTCCTTAAGTACTTAGAGAAAACACGCCATGGTATATATGGTTTTAACGCTCGTTACAAGAAGGATTTGATGAGCTCGTTAAAATCAGTTCAGTGTTTGAATTTTTTCCGTTTGTGCCCCCCCCCCCCCCCCCCCGGCTCAGTGGTTGCAGATTATTTGTAACCCAGAAGCACGTGCCAAAACTTTACATAACGATTTACTGTTTAATAACACGTGCTCTGTAATTGGGGAACAGTAACGTACCGGAGGGCACAAATGGAAAATTTCCCTATATTTTAAAAGTTATTAACCTCATACCTCTGTAACTGACTCGAGGCTCACTGCTCGATCGTTAGTTTTCTTTTTAACAGATATTGGATCTGTTTTGTTTGGGCTCCCCCTTCTTTTTTATGAACCCCAGATACAAATTATTTGTTGTTATATAGCACGTTACTATGTAAGAAAAAAGCACGAGCGCCTGGGGGTCATAAAAAATTTCATGCTAACAAGGAGACTCGGTAATGTGCGTTCGCACATTAAGTTCCGACCCCGCTCATCTACATTTTTCACTTAATAGTCCACCAAATGAGATAAAAAAATTAACATATCAACATATTGTTCAACAAACTACTAATAGAATAAAACAATCTATTCTAGAGAGCCTATGAGATCTGATGGCTGCCATTATATGACTACCAGAATAGACGGCAATAAAAATTAATTAGTTACAAATATTAATTACGACCATAACTCCTTGTTCATTTTTTGAAAACCATTAATAACCAAATCAAAATGGCATCAGATAAAATTTATACAAAGAAGATTAACCGGTACTTTTTAGGAACAAAATAAGGGACTTTTCCTCAATGCGTTTATTAAAACATCGCTTTTAAAAAAAAGAATTAAATTAGAACTGATTAGAAACAATAGGCATCAAATGAAATCATTCAGAGAGTCTTTTATACCTCAAAAGAGAGCGACTGAGGGCTTTCATTATCCAGTATATGTCTTACGACTACAAAAAAAACGACAAATACAGGCAAAAACGAAAAGTTTTCACGAAAAATTATGCACGAAAACGATGTCCCCCAATCAATTAAATATTAAGCTGATCACTAAAAACAAAAAAAATCTTCGTTTGCATTTTTTGCAGGTGACATCATTTGTAAATCAAATGGCGTCCATTATTGTGATACTATGAAAAGAAAACAAAAACCTACAAAAAAGGGGCAAAAATGCAAAAATCACGAAAATTGGTTTTATGAAAACTGGTTGTTCCAAGAAGATAATTTATTTGAGGAAAATAAAACCGTTATAAAGAGCAAATTGTATTTCAATAGATAAATGATGTGAAATGTATATAGAGATGCTTAGCTACAATTTAACAGAATTAAAATTTTCAGATCTCAAAAATCGTACTCTTTTTTTATTAGAAACAGATATTTTCAAAATTCATAGCCAACAAAAGCTTTCGACTAAAAGAATAGACAGTTTGTCTTGCAACTACTAGGAAAACTAATTATGATTGTTTCAATGATACTAAAACATAAGACTATAAAATAACATTAAATACAAGCTGAACTAATAGGTTTCACAAAAAAATTTACGAAACCACAGTTTTGAAGCCATTAAATTTATAACATATTAACCGCGAGAATATAACATCTTCTTTTCTGTCTCCTTTGGTCATCATAACGTCTTTTTATAAAACGACTATCACAAAATGACAACAAAAAGAACCACAAATCTGAAAAGTAAAAAAACTTCACAAAATTCTTCTGAAACAAAATGTCTAAGCCCGGAAGACATCATTTAAAACGTTTACACAACAGAAAAATTATTGTTTGATTGAACAAAACAGAATAGCTCTAACATAAAAGCTCTGAGTAATTAGGCTAGTTTAGGAAAATGATACAACATTGAAAAAGTCGAAAAAACGCAAACCAGGACAAAAAGGGATAAGCTGAAGAATACTATTACTCTTTTTTTAGAAATTTAATTTGAAAGTCAAAACAACCATTAGCTTTTTACGATATCAGTTATGAAGTACAATTGTTTATCTATAGTTGGCCACTGAGACCTTTAATTAAACAATATTTGGCATATGACAACAAAAAAATTACCACAAATAAAGGGCAAAAATAAAAAAAACGCTACCAAATTCTGCAAGAGAACGGTGTCGCAGCCCTTCAAATCATATGTTATGAAAACAAAAAATATGTTCAGTTTCAATTGTTGTAAACCATTTAACAATTAGATTGTCAATTAATGTGACAATTTACAAAAGAAACAAAAACAACAGCAAAAATGGACAATTATGCACAAAAATCTGAAATTTTTGTATGAAAACTGATTATTCCAAAAGCGAGAAAACCTTCTGTTAAAACAATCGGCCACAATATTAATTTGTATTCTACAAGGAGGAAAAGTTGACCTGTACTTACTGGGAATAAGCAAAATATTGACTAAAATAATATAAAAAAATTGACGTGTTCGAAAAATCACAGAAATTTCCTTAAAACAAATACATTCAATAACATTTGAGACATTAGGTAACAACCGAATTAAAAGAAAAAAGTTCACTCTCACTTCTTGAGGAAGAAATTTAGATCTATGAGTGGTTGAACTTAAAAATCAGACTGCCAAAAGAATAACAATTGAAGGCAAAAGACAAGAATTCAGTTAAATTTTAATAAAACTCTTTCTAAAAGCCATAAAAACCCTTTGGTTCTCTGAAAACAAACTATATTTGAATTCCGCCTCAAATTTACTTAAATTGGTGCTGTCATCAACGGAGCCGTCATAAATTGGTGCTGTCATAAATTGGTGCTGTCATCAACAAAAAATATTGTCAGTAATTAACATTAAAAAAAAACAATAGCAAAATATTTTGAAAGGCAGCATCAAAATAAAAACCAAAAAGTCTCTGTTTCTAAGAACCCATGATATTATCGAACCTCTCCCTGATTTTGTCGGGCGCCAAGCACACCGACCAGGTGTTCCAAGTGTTTGCGAATTAGAACAATTGTTGAGTGGAATTCTTCAAATATTGAAGAAGAATTCAAAAAACGATGCTTTTTGTAAAAATTATCGAGTTAAATCTGCAAAAAACTGGAAAGTTTTAATTCCAGGGGACTTTCATACGGCGCGCAATTGCAGCTAGTGCTCTTTTTGAGATTAGGGAGTCTGTGTTAAGATTTTTCGGTCACTAAGTCTTTCAAACTTTAACAAAGTGGACCAAAAAAGCATATTTTGTGCCATTTTTGATGAAAAAAGTTTGAATTTTGAAAATTTTATCAAGAATTTTAGCCAAAAAACTACAATCAAACAATTTAGCAACGCTCTTCTATCTCTAACGGTAACAACAACACTTTGCCGTTCTCTGAAAATGTGAACAAAAACAGTCGAACTTTCACAAAACTTTAAACCTCGATAACTCCCTGTAAAAAACGAAAAATCGAAAAAATCTTTTTAATTCCGTATTCTACGCTGGACGAGCTTTTTAATGATACCACTCACAATTCTCTACGATGAATATATCGATCGGCCAAAATTGACTGAACAAAAAAACCCATTTGAGTTTATATGTGGGCAAAACAGAATAGATCCCAGATGTTTTATCATCATAACTGGTTAATATGAGTTACCGTATCAACGCGCCAAACTTTTAAGCCCATGATGAACGTCAGGTATGCACTGTTCGAGAAATGATAAGCCCCTCCTGGCAGCTAATGCTTTTTATTCAAACTTATGTCAACAAACTAATGCTTTTTTACATCAATAATGCTTTCTGCAGCATACAATAAAATGAGGTTATCATTAATACCCGTATATAGAGGGTCATATAATCTACCTGAGTGGGACAGTTTCAATTTATTAAACAATTTATTAAACTTTTAGGAAACCACTTCCCCAAAGGGAAAACCCAAAAACGGAGAGAATTTCGTTAGTTTACCGTAGTTGAAATCCTATAAATATACCGAATACCTTTTTGGTAAAAGCAGAATAATTAATGAAATGATTTTGTACTCACTTGTATTTACCCCACCAGGTGTCAGCAATGATAGCCCCGAATATGGGAGTGAGGTAGCACATCATGGCGAACGTGTGGTACACACTGATAGCTGTTTCGTGATTCCACATCAACACTTCCACAAAGTAGAGAGTGAGGATGGCTTTCATTCCATAGTAGGAGAACCTCTCACACAACTCATTCAGGAAGATGAACCAAATACTCACTGGGAAATCCAGGATCGATTTCTGGGAAAAAAAATTATGAAAAGTTGGATCTATTCTGTTTTGTCCCCGAGAGGTTTTATGACACCATCTTACAAATTACAAACAACAAATTATGTGTTGTAAAATGACTTTTTGCGATGAAAAAAATAGAGCGTTCAAGTTAAAGTTACTGGGGGTGTAAAATTTATATGACCACTAGACTGAGGGGGGGGGGGGGAGTGGGAATGGATCCGAGAATGCTTTTTGTTTTATTAAGATCATGCAGTTATTTAGTACTTTATTCGGGTTGAGGTTTCATTGCAGAATTATGTAAGAACCTCGGAAATATTTGGGTGAAATATGTAAGAAAAAATATTTTCACCCAAATATCATTCATTTTTTAGCTGTGATTTTTACACAGTGAAAGTAGTCGTGATATTTAAAATGGCATTGAGACCAATTAACCGTAATTGTAATTCTTGCACCGAGCTTGTTACATTTCAGTTTTAACTGAATCTGATACTGAGTTATATGTCAAATTTGCGCTTATCACATCAACTTGAAAAGGCTCTGGACTTGAAAAGGCACAGAGTGAAACTCTAAATTAGATATGATTACTTTAGAGTTTCACTCTGTGCCTGTTCAAGTTCAGAGCCTTTTCAAGTTGATGTGATAAGCGCAAAAATGACATATAACTCAGTATCAGATTCAGGTAAAACTGAAATGTAACAAACTCGTGCAAGAATTACAATAACGGTTAATTGGTCTCAATGCCATTTTAAATATCACGACTACTTTCACTGTGTAACAATCACAGCTAAAAGATGAATATTTGGAGTAAAAATATTATTTTTTTTTCACCGAGGTTCAACCCAGTATTCGGTACCAGAATCAAAAATCAATTATGTTGAGGCCCAAAAAAAGAACTCACGAGGGGGCATCATGCGCTCAAAATTACATGCTAAGAAAACCTCGAAAAAGTCGCGAAAGTGAACATTTTTGGGTTAATCATCAAAGGGGTGCTTACACATCCGGCGCCCACTTCTTCTCGCTGGATCTCTGCCTCCTCTTCTGGTGTTGAGGTGACACCAGACATCGTGAACTTGTTACTGGACCTTCGGGACTTGCTGCCTCGTCTACCGCCTCCCATCTCACTCTCGTCATCTGTACATAGCGCGTGCAGTGAAATATCAGTGTAAATTCAGTGAAAAAAAGTCTGTGCAGTGAATTATCAGTGTAAACTCAGTGAAATAGTGTCTGTGCAGTAAAAATACAGTCAAACATTGGTGAAAATACACCAAAAAAACAGTAAAAAATACTGTGAAATATCAGCTAAGACAGTGAAAAGTCTGAAACTGCAGTTAAAAATCAGCTTGAAAAACGGTAAAAATTTGCAAGCATGGTCTAAAAATCCCACTAAATACAGTGAAATCAGGGTTATTTTAGAGTAATTTATAGGAATAATTACTATGTCTCTGTTATGTCAATTAATTCGTGAAAATCTGCTCGACGGGCACTGATGACAAATGAACTATTTGTAATTGAACTAATAGTCAATAATCAAATGAGTAAACTAACAAATGGCTCTTTAAAGACTTTTTTTCTCTCATGAAGAAAAGCGCGCTGAATAAAGCAGGTCACAAAACTTGTTTTATATTGAAGAACTTTCTGCTTTTGCATTTTAAAAAATTTAGAAGTCAAAATATCAAGTAGCAGACTAATAAAATATAAGCAAACTGATGTATCAAAAATTGAGAGTTAAAGCTGTTATACAAGAGACTAACTGCATTCAGATTTGTGTACTCTTTTTTGGTGAGCTTGAAATGCTTTCAATAATAGCAAAACTTAAAAACGCTAATTAGTTTGATTTCATATATGTTTAATGTTGGGTTATGGACTTTCGCAAGCGGAATAAAAAAGCGTTTTTAACTAAGTAAAAGAATTAATTTCTCAAAAATGAGAGAATAACAAAATGATATTTTACAGTAGAATTTAGAGATTTACAGGAGAGATCTGATTATTAGATCAAGATGGTGATTTGAAATTGGGGATGAAAAAGGACTCAAAAATCAGCTGTATATATACCCATTATCAGTGTGAAAAAGTCAAGATACAAAACTAATCTTAGCACCGTGATTTATAGTGGGGGTCTCAAGGGTTACCCAATATGGTTTGCTTCTGCAAATCAGTCGCAAAGGGAACCATAAATGGAATGCATTTGCACTTTTCTAAGAATTCATTCACACTTCCGGAGATATCATCATCATTTAATACATGCTGGGAAGATTTTACATCAATTAATCTAACTCTAATAATAGTTATCTAGATTCACCAATTTGAACCGAATATTGATTCTCAGCACCATTTCTTGACGGTTCATTTATATAATTTCTTTGATCAAAATCAAATTGCTTGTCTTTCTAATCTGGTAAGTCAAACTTTCTTTCTAATTCTCACTAAGTTTAAGACTATAGTTTGATCGAAATTCTAACACCCCCACTCAGACTTGAGCTGATTGTGTAGAGTCTGTTCCCATCAAAACTGCTCTGAATGTTTCCACTTTCGAAACGGGTAAGGACTTTGTGAAGATGTTCGCTGCCATTTTGTCTGTAGGAACGTAATGAATTGAAATAGTCCCATCCTCCGTCTTGTCCCGGATGAAGTGAAACTTTGTTTCGATGTGCTTGCTCCTTTTGTGCATGACTGGGTTTTGGCAGAGTCTGATACAACTTTGGTTGTCTTCTCCAATTGCTATTGGACGTTTCTGTTGGATGCCAAAATCCTCTAGAAGTTGTTTCAGGTAGAGTGCTTCCTGAACTGCTGCTGCCATGCCCTGATATTCTGCTTCTGATGAAGAAAGAGCAACTGTGGCCTGCTTCTTGACACCCCAGCTGAGTGCTGCGCCACGTCCGTTGAGCTTGAAGTAAAAGCCCGTTGTTGATTTTCTGTCGTTCACGTCTCCTGACCAGTCTGCATCACTTTCCCCCACTAAATCATAACTAGCCTCTTTTGTGTAAGTAAGTTTTAAACCTTTTGAACATTGAAGATATCGCAGAAGTCGTTTTCCGCACATCCAGTGTTGATTGGTAGGTGCATTCATGTGTCTGGACAGAATGTTGACTGTGAACATGATGTCTGGCCTCGTCTGTTTGGCCAGATACAGAAGTGATCCAACCAAGCTTCTGTAGATCCTCTGGTCCACTTCTTCGTCTCCGTTCTGTGCTGTCTGAAGTTTCAAATTCAAATCAGCTGGAGTTCTTGAGGGTTTGCATTGATCCATTTGAAACCGCTCAAGCATTGTTTCTATGTAGCGTTCTTGGTCGACTGTGACTTTGCCCTCTTCTCGTCTGATTCTTAGACCCAGAAACCAGTGTAGTCTCCCTCTGTCTTCCATGTGAAAGGTTGCTTCTAGTGCCTTCTTGACATCAGAGACCACTGTCATACTTCTTGATGCTGCTATGATGTCGTCAACCCAGACCAAGATGAAGGTGTGATCCTCTGCTTCTGATCTTGCGAACAAGCAGTGATCGTTCCTGCTTCTGGTGAACCCCTGTCTCAGTAGGAATTTTGCCAGCTCTTTGTACCAGTTGTTAGCAGCCTGTTTCAAACCATAAATTGATTTATTTAGTCGACATACTAACTTCTCCCCATCTGATCCGCGTTTTACAAACTCCTGTGGCTGTTCCAGATACACTTCTTCCTCGATTGGTGAGTGCAGGAAAGCAGTCTTGACATCAAATTGGTGCATCACATGGCCCTGCTTCGCTGATAGCTGAAGTAGAATCCTGAATGTCTCTGGCTTACAGGTAGGCGCAAAAGTCTCAAAGTAGTCCAGTCCTTCCACTTGTTTGAAGCCTTTCGCCACATAGCGCGCTTTGTATTTGTCCACTTGACCACTGGGTCCCAATTTCACTTTGTAAACCGATTTGCCCGGTATGACGTCCCTGTCTGTGGGTGGTCTCACTAGGTTCCAAGTCTCGTTTTCTTGGAGTGCCTTGACCTCGTCCTTCATTGCCCGGTGCCACTGGTCCCAATCGTCACCTTGCTTGGCTTCGTAGACTGTTTTGGGTTCCACATAGTCGCCCTCAGTCACAGCAAGATGGGTCCTGACTTCTCCAAAAAATTGCGGAACATTCCTTGCTCGTGTCCCTCGTCTGGGCTCTGCTCTGTCCGCGTGTTCCAGTGCATCTTCATTGAAGCCAACTGTCTCTAACTGTGAGAAGTCTTCTGTGTCACTGTCTTCCAGTGACTCTGAGTCTCTGTGACTCCCTCTTGTTGCTACTAGATCCTTCATCTAGTGCTGTTTCTCCAACATCCGAGGCCTCTTGTCTCAGTGTTGTTTCTTGTGTATTCACGCTCCCTGCGTCATGCCACTCCTCCTTTATTGCAGTAGATGTGTCCTGTCTGTCTCTGTTGTCATCATCTTGATGACCATCATCTGGGTGCCAGATTCCCAGTTCCGACCCATCATCTAGTAGGTCCGCCGTTTCTTTGTTGTCAGGGATTGAGCCTACTTCAGACTCCTTGATGATCACATCTCGAACTGCCATCACCTTGCGTGTGTTGGGTATGTACACCAGGTATCCGTTTTCTCCTTCAGTGTAACCCACAAACTTTCCTTCCAGTGCCTTGGGTTCAAGTTTGCTGACTTCTCTGTCCCTCTTCCTCATGAAGACTGTGCAACCAAAAATAGATAATTTACTAATTGAAAGCTTAGGTTTTATACCTCTCATCAGCTCTGCTGGGCATTTTTCTTCTCCTCGTCTCACTACCAAGTTTCTGATCCTTGCTGCGTGAAGAATTGCTGCTCCCCACATCATCTTGGGAAGTCCTGAGTCAATGAGCAAACATCTTGCCATCTCCAGCAGTGTCATGTTGCACCTCTCAGCTAACCCATTCTGTTGTGGCGTTTCTGGTATGGTCTTTTCCTGTAGAATGCCTGCATCTAAGCAGTACGTCTCAAACTGCTCTGAGAGAAACTCCTTCGCATTGTCTTGCCTCAGCTTCTTGGGCGTCCCCACACTGAGAACAAATTTCTTCAGGCTGGCCAGTGCTTCACTCTTTGCCTTAAGCAAGTCCACAAACACAAACTTCGTGTATTGGTCTGCAAACACTATGCAGAACCGGAACCCTGACAGTGACTCTACTCTGAAAGGTCCCATCACGTCTGTGAACACCCTCTCCAGCTTCTCTTCTGCTTGGGCCTCTGCCACTCTTGGTACTGGAGTCTTTGTGATCTTGGCCAATGCACACACATTGCATACATCATCGAGTTCCCCCACTGTCTCTGGTGCATTCCTGACCACATCTGCTTGATTCAAATGACCCAATCGTCTGTGCCACTTCCTTGCACTGTCAAGTTTCACGCTGTTGGAACTCATCTTGAATTCTAGAACGCTGCAGGGTAAGTAAAACAAGTTATTTTCTTGTGTTAGTTTTACCCGAGTTCCCTTCTGGAGTTTCATGCAGCTGTTTTCTCTCTCGAAAGTGCAGCTATGTCCCCACTCCGTGCATCTTGAGACTGATAGGAGGTTTGAAGAATAGTCCGGCACACACAGAACATTTTTGAGTTCGCATTGGAATTCCCCTTTGTTTGAGGGTATGCTGATCCTCACACAGCCTCTGCCCACCACTCTGGAAGCCTCTCCGTTGGGATTTCTGACCACTGATTGAATGGGCACAAAGTCCAGGAACGCATCGATGTTCGTCACTATGTGATCTGTACAACCACTGTCCACTAGCATGCCTGCTGTCTTCCACTGGGTAAGAGCTGCCCAGCATTCCTCGTCTGGTGTAGCCAATGCTGGACCCATTGCCACTGACTCATGTTTGCCTCCATCTCTTTGTCTCTTGCATGCCCTGTCTAGGTGACCCTTCTCACCACACTTGCTGCATTGTGCTGTCTCCTTCTTCCTGAAGTCCTTGGCAAAGTGTCCAGGGATCCCACACACAAAGCAGTTTCCTTTCTTGGGTCCCTTCTTGAAGTCACGCTTCACTGCCAGTGTCACTGAACCACTTTGTCCCTTGTGTCTCTGCACCGTGCTCTCATGAAAGTTCTGCAGCCTTTTTCTCAACTCTGTGAAGTTCGTTGCCGGGTTGAAGCTTTCCTGTATTACAAATCTTTCATACCTCATTGGCAGACCATTGAGGACCAAGGCGTTGAAGAGGGTCTCTGAGACTGCTTCCCCTGCTTCTTGTAGCCTTGTGAGCAACTCCTGTCCTCTGATGAAGAAGCTGTCCAAATCCTCAGAATCCTCGAGCTGCAGTCGAGCAAGCTGTGCCACTAAAGTCACCACTGTCGGCGTCTCCACACTCTGAAATCTCTCTTGCAAAAGCTTCCAAGCCTTTGCTCCATCTCCAATGCCGTCATCTCCCACACAGTCATGTCTCATCAGCATGAGGGTTGTTGCATCTAGAGTCAGTGCCAGATGGCACCACACATTGTTCCGTTTCTCCTTGATGTCTGCAACTTCCTTCTCATATGCATCCTTCAGCACCTTGTGGTTCTTCTTTTCATCATTGGTTGCCCCATTGGCCAGTGGCGCAGGCTCATTGGGTTGCTCCTCTGTCCCCAGTAGTGATTTGTAGAGTCCCTTTGTCTGCATCATCGCCACAAATCTTGTGCTCCAGATTGGAAAGTCCTGTGCCTTTCCTGTGTAGGTCAGCAGCTTCACTGTCTGTTGATCCATTGAAGTTTGAGCAGGCAAAACAGTTGTGAAAAGAAAAGGTACTAAGCAGAAAAGGATTATGACTGTCAACAACAAATTAGTTTTGTTTTGGAAATTAATTTTATGACTTAAAAAATTGCTGGGCCCATAACCTGTTAGGGGGTCTATTCAGGTGCAACTACTGTGAAAATGGACCAGTACTGGATTCGAACCAGCATCTCTTACTTGCAAGCCTAGTGTGCTACCCAATTACACCAACTGGTCTTAAGCTCTCGAACTTGGGCGTCTCTTATAACCCGTTCTTACGTTCTTTCTTGTTCCTCAAGGCTTCATTTCTCTAGCCAAGTATACGTTGAACAAGTAGAGCTTCTTGTCAAGCTATGTCAAGCTTATCTTATGCACAATTTACATTAGGTTGTTCTCTTTCAACCTTCTAACACTCCCCCTTAAATTGCGCATCCTCTCTTTCACAGTTTCTAACTATATTGTCTCTCTTTTGCGGTTAGCTCAGAGACTAGGGTCATGAATTTTTTATTCATTAATGACAAAAAGTCTCCATTTAAAATTTAAAGCAAAACTTTGCTTGTTCTCAAATTTAAAACAAAATGTATGAATGTTTTTGAAACTTCAATCGTTTCATTTCAGAGTTTATCCACAGTCACTTTTTTGGTGGTTTTGACCAGGTTTGTTTTCAGAAGAGGGAAAAATTTTCAATGGAACGAGTGAAAAATTCAAGACTAAAAAATTTTCTGTTTGGCTTTTTATGAAAGCACTGAAACTTTCCAAAACAGAAAATTTGCAGAAACTGACAGAACGAATGGACAAAAAAGTAAGGAGGCTCGGTCAGGTTCTTCGTATATATTCCGTCTCTTTCTAATTTGCAAAAATGAGATTAGTTTTTCTTCAGAAAGAGTACGGAATATGCATTTTTCAAAATAAACACAGGTTCAGTCAGGTGTGAGACTCAAACCCGGTAGCTTCTCTGGAAATAAAAATCTGAAAAGCAGTGAAAAATTTTTGTTTTCGTTAACAGGGAACAAACGAAAAAAAAACTAAGCATTCATGAGCATGATGGACAAGTTTGCTACTAAAATAGTCAAATATCAGACTATATAAAACCCCTTAAGCAAATAAGTGAAAAAACTTCGGGTTTTTGTGGTTTTTAAATTTAAAAGGCTTTTTAAAAAATGACAGATTGTCAATTCAACTCTCATTAAGGTCTTTGTTTTTCGGATCAAGTCAAATCAGTATAAAAGTTGAACTCATTTAGCAAACCTGATGTTCGCAGGAAAAAATATTGTTGAATCAAAGCAAAGTACTACTATATTCTGTTCAATTCCCTATCTAGCATTATTGACATTTTTGCGGAAATAAATTTTAAAAGTCATAAAAAAAGAAAAGAACGGGCTTCACCTAACATGGTTGTTAACTATCAAGGAAAAAAAGCAGTTACTGTTTTCATGCACAGTGAAAAACAACCGCTGTCAAAATATAAAGTTAGGTATTGTAATTACGACCATCGATTCTAAAAAGCAATTTTAAGAAATCGAATTTATATGACCAGTATTTTTAGTAAATGATTATTTCACTCCACGATTTCTGACTAACACTGTCAATTTCTAAGTTAGGTACATCAGTTATCATTTATTTTGTTTTGACTTGCTAATTTTAATTGAAGACACAGGATGAGCAGGTTGTCTGCTAAATTATTAAAAACAATTTTAAAGCTAAACTGCGCAATCAATTTAATTCATCAAAAATATGTTCCCTTGAAAATCGTTTGATTTTTAATAATTGCAAGAAAACTGACTACCTTTTCCCAAAAAATATGTCATAAAAAACAATTTTATCGTTTTCGAGTCGTGGCTCTCAACGTAATTGTAATAGTAAAATATCAACTCATTCAGCTCAAGTTGTTTAAATTTGTGTTGAATTATCCAAGACTTTTCTACATGGGTTTAAAATGTGACATTTTCAAAGATAGGGTTCTGCAAAATAAAGTTTAACACTTTTTGTAGCGATTGAAAAATGAGTGCAATAGGGGTCAACTGAATTTTATGGATGAAAATTTCAATACTGCCTAATTTCGACAGAAAAAATGGGGGAAATGTCTAAACTCGGTCAATTTTTGCCTACAATTTGAACAGCAATGAAAAATAAAAATAAATCTAAAATAAACCCAGTAAAAACAATCTGATTTTCCCATTAAAACACTCCAAAGGTTATTCTTCACTTTTTGTTTTCAAATTTTTTGAGCCACCACAGGAATTGTGATTAAAAATGATTAGAAATAATCAGATTACCTCGACTGTCCGAAATGTAATGAAATTGCCGTTGGTGATAAAAACTAATTGTTGTACTGTTACACTTCCCTAACCTGGATTCGGAATTTATTACTCAAAAATCCGCTATATTGTTTGGGTATGTCCACAAGTAGGCTGCAATAACTATTTCTTCACTTTTACTAACTTTATTTTATTTCCAATTGAATCTCAAATGTTGTTCACAAATTTGCAAGGAAGTTATTACTTTAGATTGAATTTATATGCGTGTTGTTAATGACCATAGATTTAATCACATGATAATGAGTGCGAAGATTGCAAAATACAAGAAATTATATCTTGACATCATTAGGGGGCATTGTTTTTTGCCTATTGTTCAAAATTAAAAATGAAATAATGGCCGACTAGATTTAATAAATATACATACCTAAATAATTCAAAAAGACTTCTGAGACCAATCCGTTTAAATTAAATCATTTCGTCGAAAATGGGGTACAATTTTTGCAATTTCTACAAAACTTTCGGCAATGTTTTTTTTTGTTGTTGAATCGGCATCATAGTTCTGTTTAGCGAATCATTAAAAATTCGGTTAAGATAAAGCCAACTACTGCTTTATATATGTTAAATTTTATATCTAGCAAAATTGACAATTTTGCGGAAATAAGTTTTAAAGTTCATAAAAATAAAGAACAGAACGGGCTTCACCTAAGATGGCTTTTAACTATCAATGCAGTAATTACGGCGATTGTTTTTAAAAACCATTTTAGGAAAGCCAGTGTATTTGACCGCCATTTTTAGTAAATGGTAATTTAGTTCCAAGCTGTCTGACTCACACTGTCAATCTCTAATTCAAATACTTCAGATGCCGTTTATTTGGTTTTGACCTGCTAATCTTAAATTAGGGCAAAGGATGAGCAGTTTGTCCGATAATTCATTAAAAGTAATTTGAAAGCTAAATTGTGCAATGAAATTAATTCAACATTGTAAATATTTAATTTTTGATAACTGCAAGAAAACAGAGCGTAATCCGAGAAAGATAAATTGAAAAAGATCAATCTCATCGTTTTTGGATCGCAGAAAAAAAATGTCGCAAACGGTCACCTCTCAACCTCTCAGCATTTAATAGCATAAAATTCTTTTTTTTTACTAAACTATAAACTATATACGGTCAAACTGGTCATAAATATTGACTGCATATATTGAATATTTCCCCCAATTTTTTACCTTGTTCGACTGATACCTTGTTTGACTGATAATCTCAAATGAAAGTTCAAATAAAGTGCAAAAGATTTTCTTTTTGACCTATTGAAACATGACCGTGGCTCTAAAGGTAACTTTAATTGTAAACTATCAACACATTCTGCTCAAACTGTTTAAATGTGAGTTGAATTATCAAAGATTTTGCTAAAGAGGTTCAAAATTTTCCCTTTTCAAAGACAGGGTCCTGCAAAAAGATTTTAATACTTTTTTGCAACCATTGGAAGTTGAGTGCAATAAGGGTCGATTGAGTTTTCTGCATATAAGTTTCAACACTATGTAAATGTGACAGAAAAAAAACGTGAGGGGGAAAACTGTCCAAAATCAAAAATCAGCCAATATTGTTGGCAAAAACAGAACCTCAAAATCTTTGAAAAAAAAAACTGAAACCACCCCAATTCAAGCAATCTGATTTTCCAATAATACCACCGCAAAAAAATTGTTTCACCTTTTGCTTTCAACTTTTTTATGCGGCTACAAAAAATGAGATTAACAATGTTTAAAAATAAACATGGCACTTCGACGGTTCGAAATATGACGAAGAACTAATTTTGTACTGTTACACTTTTCTTACCTGGATTCGAAATTGAGCCGTAATTACTCACAAAATCCGCCATACTGTCAATGTATGTTGACAATTAGGCTGCTATAACTATTTCGTCAACTTCACTAAATTTAAGTTATTTCCAATAAAATTTCAAAAGTTGTTCACAATTTTGAAACAAAGTGGTTGATTTAGTTTGAATTTGGATGCGTGGTATTGTTGACCTTCGATTTAATCACATGATCATGAGAGCGTATAGATAGTAACGATTCAAGAATTTATAACTTGTCGTCATTAACGGGGGGTATCAACTCTATTCCTATTGTTCCAAAATACTGAAAGAAGTGATGGCCAAATAGACTTGATAAGAATACGGCAAATGATTCAAAAATTGGTTTGAGACAAATCGGTTTGAACTAAAATAATGCATCTAATTGGGGGTACAAGTTTTGCAATTTCTACAACACTTTATGGAAATGTTTCTTTCGTTTTTGAATTTGCTTTATAGTTCTGTGTTGCAACTCCGTATTAACGACATTTTTACACATGCTTGAAAGTTACTTGATTATGATTACTTGAAATCATGATTAAGTCAAGATTACTTGAATTATGCTAGCAAAAATAAATCTATATGATATATATCTATATATATCTACATATGATCGGCTGATGAGTGCCCAAAAAACTTTTAATATTTTCTGTTCTTATGAATGTTCCTGTTCTTTTCGTTCCTGCTCATATGGAGAGCCAAAATTGCAAGCACACGACACTTTCTCCAAACAAACAATTGAACCAGTTTATTATATCTAACCGTGTTTTTATTTCCGTTTTTAGTTTTTAGGCAAACTAGGACCTTAAGCCGAGTCAATTTCATTGTTAAGCAAGTCTAATAGCAAGCCTAGATATCGGGTCTGATTCGGAACTAAGATGTTGCTTTTTTTGCACTTGTCAATCTTGGGCAATTTCTGATAAAATCTGGTCAAGTATAAAACCTGGTGTTGACCATATTTTGGCAAGTCTAATTTCAGGTCAAAAATTGTGTTCTTCCTATTTCAACTCTCAAATTTAAATGGGGCGAGGAACTTTATGCTACCCTTTCTTTTGTTGAGTCAATTTTGGCCAATCAATAACTTTAGCCGAGATATTCCAAGAGTGTTACCATCAACGAATGCTCGTATAAAATTTAATTGATCTTTTAATTTTACATTTTTCGAGGAGAAATGGAACATGAAATTTCAATCAAATTTCACATATCCGACTTTTTCACATTTTCTAGGTTTACGTGCTTTAGAGAACCTAAAAAATTTTTTTTTAGGCCGATTTATATCTTTTTTCTATGAGAAATGAAAAATGCTCCCCTCGAAAAATTGAATTTATCTGTTCCAAGACATTTTAAAATTTGTTCAAGGAGAAATGGAAAAAAATAAATTTTGAAAAATTTCACAAGTCAGACTTTTTCCCGATTTCTACGCGTCTATGCTTACATATCCTATAAAAGATATAATCAATCAAGGACCTCGTGCAAATACTCATGTGAGTTGCTAGATTATCAGGCAGATTAAAAATGAAAACATAACATGGCAGAACACAATAAAACACTTTTATAGGAAAAAAGTGTAAGAACCTTACTCATTATTTTAAATCAGTTGAGTGTTTTTTGATCAAGAAGAGCATGCATTTCGCAAAGTATCTGAATGTTTCAAAATTGGAGACAGATTTGATATAATTGAAGCAGTTTTATGGGTTACTTCTATTTGTTATTTTCAAGAGAAAAATATTAGTTTGGATGCACTTTCGAATTAAACTGTTTCTAACCAAACAGAGTTATTAACAGCATCTGCGCTACCTGGTAATCGACTTTTAAGTGTTTCGTCAGTTGTCTGAAGACCAGAACAAAATTTAGAAAAATTAACTGGTCTAATTCCATGAAAGATTTTAATTAGTCATGCAACAAATTCCTTGACATTATCTTCGTTGCCTTTTTCCAACAATTTAGGTGAAATTTTTGTGAACATTTTAAAGTAAAATTTATCTGAAATCAATCTTTTTAACCTGTATCTGAAGATCATTTGCTATGCAAAGAAAAACGAAAAGTTAAAGCTGAAAAGCGAGATCAAAATTGAAAATGAAAAATCTATTAAAATCTATTTCAGATGACCGTTTTTTAACTTGTTCTTAGTTATCTGGTCTAATGTTAATCAATATTCGATTTTGACCATTTAGGGAGCGAAATTAAAATTAAAAAATTCAAAAGCTATTAAAACCTTTTCAGATGACCGTTTTAAATATTTACTCTTTGTTATCTTGTCTATTGCTAACAGATATTCATTTTAGATAGTTATCTTCTTATCAACTAGTAAATTTATTCTCCAAGTTCAAATAGAACGTTCCAATTAATATAACGCGAACAGTGATTATGTTACCTAGGAAACATTCACATTTTCTATAATTTAACAGAAAAAAAAATTCGAAGACCTAAAAAACGTTTCTAAAATTGTCAGATTGTTCCTTCTCGAATTAGCTATTGTTGTTATTTAAATCCAGTAAAAACAATCTCGCAAGTTTAGAAACGGTTGTTTGTAAAAAACTATTTATCTTTTAAACTATAAAAAGAAAGAAAATGGACAAAAAATTGTTTGGAAACAATCGGTTTGAGCAATTTAAAAATTTGTCAAAAGTTATATCCTTACGTTCTGATATCTAAATTTGACAATAACATTTGGTTGTCAAAGTTACCCAGAACCTAGAAATGTATAAGCTTCTTGCAAAGCTCAACTAATTTTTCCATTTATCATATAATATGCATTGTTCTTGCCCAAACTTGAGTCTCAAAGCTTTTTAGCATTGAATCAGAACATTTCGAGAGTTAACACTCAATTCAGTTCTGAAACGTTGCATATCCAGAGTATTATAAAGTTTACTTATGCACAGTTTTTCTTCATTGTGATCATATTGACGTCTTAGTGTTCACCCAAGATTAATTTATTTTGTATGGTCTGAAAATTGCTCATGCACTGACGTTAAGTCTGAGCAACATAATGTCATACTTTTATTGCCTATAACTGGTAATTACTATAGTAGTCTAGACGATATTTATTCTTAAAAATGATTGTAGGTAATTACCTCAAAATCTTTTTAGCTCAGTGGTTAAGATCTGTTACGCAAAATTGATGTTACTAGTGACCACGAGGAAATTCGAATAGCATATTAGACAAACCATGTTGGCGGGAGTTTAGCAGAATATTATTCTCATGATATAAATTTAATTGAAAAATTAAGACTAGCCTGTGTTATAATCAGAGTACTGGTCATCTAGAAAAAAACATTATGTGTACTGATTCGGCGCCGATTTGCTCTGCCACTAACTAAGTTTCTTCACTGCTAATACGTTTTCCCCTAACACACACCGATAAATAGATTGATAGGCTGGATTTCTTCATGTGCAAAGCAAAGCGAGTGCTGAGCTCCCTTCCCTTGTTGTTATGTTTTTTACAGATGAGCACTTTCATCAAACAACGAATGGAAATTTTAGCATGTTACCGTAAAATAATCACTTATAATAGGTCTCAATTTATGGCGTCTTCCAAAAAGAATAAAATAGTTAAAAAAGTACAGATTTACTTCATAAGACAATCAGTCTCAAAATAATTTCGACAAAATTGGCTAACTAAGCCTACGCAAGCAATCGCAAAAAAATAACACCTAGTATTTTTGATTTGTCAAATAATTAGCTAATTTTAATTAATCATGAACCAAATTGAGGCACAATATTCCCAATGATAGCGGTTTTTTTAATTTTATGATCTCATCAGACGTCTCATCAACATCCTTGTATGAAATATCATCAATTACTAAACAATAAAAATCCAACAGATGTGGATTTTATCAAGATCTTGTTGGCTTCATATCAGTCATTATATTCCCAATTATTAATGCAAGATCTTATATACTTTTTATACAAACTGTTGATTCTCATAAGCTTTTATCAAACAAACTCACCGCCTTGAACAACAATTGAGAACTTCGCTAACAAAACTATTAATTGCTTTTGCGTAGACTGAAGAGAAACTTTGCCTTTTTAATTCAAAAAATGAAAAGTGAGTAACAATGACTTCACAAATAACGTACTGATGCAAAATTAAAGTTATATTTTGCCCAAAACTATAACCGTGGTCTGTTTATATACCAAATTACCCTTATTAATAACGCTGGTGCATTTCATTTTGTCAATCCATTAAATGCTTAATTTAAGATCTGAGAAATTGCTCTTTTGATACAGAATTAAAAACAGGTAAATATCTATTCACCTGGATCTGATATGGAAATCAGTTCAAATAGTGCGCGCTAGAGGCAAAAGAAAAGAATATGGGATCATTTTTTTCGGGAAATGGCTATCTAATTTTCTGATTGTAAGTTGATAGAAGTTGCTTGCAACTTCTTAGCTCGAATTCACCAGCAGTTGGTATATCGAACTTTGAAGAAGCAAAATATCGATTTTTCTTAATGATTTCGTTTTGTCCAGTAATTGCGCAAGCAACTAGGTAAAGATATTGAAGAACCAATGTTATTATGTTGATTATAGTTTTAAACTGTGTTTTTGATTGCTAAAATGTGTAATAGATAATATTTTTGTTTTAGTCATGTTTGCAAACAATTGTACATTGAAACATAGTTAATGTTAATGAGAGAAATGAAAATTACAAAAAATGATAATTAATGCTATCAATACGTTGAATTAAATATAAAGTTGCAGCATTTACGAACTTAAATAACATTTCTATGAAAAAATAAAATTGTGATGTAAGAAAAAATGAGTAACATTTCTTAACTTCAAAAGATATTTTTCAGAATTGTGTTTCAATTAGAAAATGAGCTTTCTTTTTTCCTTGCATATAAGAAACTAATGAATCAGACTTCAAAAATGATGCACGGATGTTTTGTTTGAACCCAGGTTTCCCAGAAAAGAAATAGGTTATTTATTAACTCATTCGATTAATGTTGAGTTATAACACCTTCTTTATTTTCTTAAGCAGCCTTGGTTGAACAAAAACGATTCTTTCAACATCAAATAATCTTTTATTTAAATCAGAATTTGGGTTTACGTGAATTGATTTTATTCTTTACCAGAAATGGGGACATATTTAATTTGTCAAAAGAACTCTAAGATTAGTGGAGAAATTTTTTGGAAGGCATCATATTTTGATAATTCTGACACATTTTAGGTATTTTTGCAGATTGTCATTGTTCATCTCGACTGTGATAGCCAATGTTTTAGGACCGTTGACAGACCATAACCAGCTAATGATATTTCAGAGAGCAATTGCTGAACATATCCTGTTCTACAAAGTATTACCTTAATACATTTGGTCAGCTGATGTTCATTTTTAAACGCGTCCTTTAAGAATAATATTCTGTGGAAAACTTTAACTCAAAATCATCCTAAATTGATTACAACTGATTATTCTTGTATGAATAACATTTTTTGCTCTGATACAAAAAAAGAACATTGCAGAAAAATCTCGAAATGGTGCTGCAATGTTGTCAGTTTAAGTTTCACCACAAAAAATATCAAAATAAAATCTTATCAAGTTAACCTTCGAAATCCATAGGCGAAATTGGTGACCCCACAAAAGGCAACTTCTCGTCATTTGCAGGCATATTTCTCAACTAATTTGAATAACTAAAGAACCCTAAAAGCTTCGGATAGGTTTCATAGAATAGTTTGAGTTAGTTCGTTTTACAGTTAATAATCAATTCTCATCAAAGAAAGAATAGTAAAAGATTCTTGCTTGGTTTCAAATCTATGTCAACACTTAGTTGCTATTTAACCTCAAGTCAAATATTTCGAATAATGGTGGCCCATCTTTCAAATTATTGTTGACTCACAAATAATTCGGGAATAAACAATCTTTTGTAGAATTCTATTGCAAATAAACAAACTTTTGCTGTTTCAAATTAAAACTATTCTGAACTTTTGGTCGTTCTTTGGAAGAATGTGAATTTGAGCTCATCAAAAGTAAATAAATTGATTGGCCAAAAGAACATTTTTGAAATTTTTCAAAATATTTCAATCGGAAGCATATACCAAATTAGGTCATAGCTTAAAGTTTCATTAAATTACGCAATTGAAATATAAAATTTGAAATGAACTTCAAATTGCGGTATAACTGTTAAATTTTAATTATTCCATTTTTCGCTAAAAAGTGACACAATAATTTTTCTCCAGCAAAATGGCAAAAAAAACGGCTTCCAAAAAAGTTTACGATTCTGAAGGGTAAAAAGTTGGTAAACAAATGTCAACAACTTCGGTAATATATTGATAGAATAATTATTGCAACATTTTTTTGTTCTTTTGTAAATAAAAATAACTACGCGTTAATTAAGTATAACTGCTACCCATCAAATAACAGCTCATGGGAAATCAGAATGAAAGAGAGAAAAGCGCATATAGGTTTGAACTTATGGTTTCAAATAGATTTTTTATTTGATAGTTTTTGTACAAGAATACATTGTGAATTGACTGTATATATTGCTAACAGATGGCTTGGTAGGTTAAAATGTCAGAACGTTTTCCGTATAGAAACCAGCACTAAAGTAGTGTACTAAAACTATTATATGTGAAAGAAACGTGAATGAACAGAAAATACGGTTCAGAGAAATAAATTCACGAGAGGAGAATTTTCTGCTTAGCATTTTTAGGAAAAAACTGATGAATTAATGAATTTTTCCAGCATTTTTTTTTACAAAGGTGACGAATTATTGCATTAAAGCAAGCCTCAAATTTTAAACTCAAGGTTATTTTAGCGCTTAGAGTTTCAATTTTTCATGAAGTCTAAAAACTTCATTACGGATAATTCTTTGAATTAAAAACTTTGTTGAACTGAGTGCAATTGAGGATGTTTGAAGTGTTTAAATTTGAGAAAAGAAAACTTCCAAGTAGGTCTTTAATCAATGGTTTTTTATTGCATCAAAACTGGCAACGCAATTTTGACCAAAAGATTTGTTGAAAAAAATTTTCGACAAATTTTTTTATTGTTTTTGATTGTTAACAAGTTCCGGATTTTAAACAAACATCATAGTATTAATTGCCTAAACTGCTGTGTAGTGGATTTCAGATAAACCATATCAGGAACTTAAGTGTAAAGATGAGCGGGACAATAGTAGATGAATCTAAAATTGTGCTCATTATTTGTTTTCTTAGCAGTTTGGTGGTTAGAATGTGGGGAAGGGTTTTTTAAGAAGGGTTAGAATGTGGGGAAGGGTTTTTTAAACTGACTGTTTTTAATCTCATAGAGCAAATTAAAAAAAAATGGGCAATGACTGATTGACTTATCTTTCTAAAACAACATTTAAAGAAAGCCGTAATTTTAGCGTAACAACAGTAATAAAATATAGATGAGGAAACTTTGAAAGCTCTGAAGCTTGTGATAAACATATATCAGGCAGAATAAATTGGTGTTCCGAATAAATTGGAGATCCGACCAAAAATATTGTAAACGATCACTGAGCACCAATAGATGTATGCTTGGAGATCTATTGGAGGCTATAAGCTTCTGAGAAAGTGTTAAAACATACACTATAGTACCAAAAAACTACGTTCATCTAAGGAATTAAAAAGACAGCCACTAAGAAAAAATTTTAAGCTCAAAACAAATCTGTAGTAACTTTTCAGCAGTTTTTCTGTTTTTTTTTTAAACTTCAACTAGACGGTTTGTTTAGTGCTCATACAAGTTTTTGGCGACATACGAGTCAATGTTCCTACACTTTTTCTATTGAAATGTTTATTTTCCTAATTGTTGCTTTGAAGTTGTCTGTGAGTTTTCAATTGGATAGAGATTGGGGCTCCTTGCTAAGCATTCTTCACCATTCTGCCACCAAATATCTGAAAATCGACAATTTATTCACAAGAGCATGACCTTGCTGCTAATGTGTTTTTTGTCGTTCTTTACGTGTTTTATTCCTTTTGAGAAACTCGGACAATTCTTTCGCTAAAACGGTCTTGAGCCTGTTGATTTTTGTTGTTTACTAGATATTGATTGAAAGTTGAGTTGATTTTGGTTTTTGTCCTGGAAAATGGGATTTATTAAATTGCATAGTTTTGTCCATAAATATAGGTCATTGCAAGTCGCGTTGCAAACAGTGGACGAAGACATCAGTTTAGCCATCTTTTCATTTGAGAAGAGTGAAGGAAAAGGAAACCTTGTTTAAAACTTCAAAAGTTCACGCATTTTTTCACGCCTTAGCACAAACGTTTTGATCAAACATTTCGCTTAAAGAACACAAATTTTACTGTTTTTACATTTCTGTCACCATAATAAAAATCTCAACTAGAATTGCAAAACTGAAATCTATCTACTGAATTGAGAGAAAACAAGGCGGCTCGTTAATGTGCGTTCGCACATGATGTTCCGACCCGAGCTCATCTACATTTTTGACTAAAATGTCAACCAAATCAAGAGATAACAAAAATAGATGTTTGAGTTTAAAACAATCGTTACACATTCTATCTACTAATTGAATTACTAATGCCATGCTTCATTACAGCACCAACGTGACCTGACATTGAAGAGACTAGAAAAAAAATAGCACCAACAAAATTTTGGCGGCAAAAAATGAATATCTAAATTTAAAAGCACCTGGTAACAACGTCAAAATGCAGTCAGATAAAACCTTAACTACACAAGTTTACCTTTTACTAACTATACAGCAGATGAAAAGTTTTCTTAACGAGACTAGGTAACAAGCCGACAAAAAGAACGAACAGTGAGGCGAAACTTAAAAATTAATCAACATTTTTTGCACCAAGAAAATTCAAAAATCTTAAAAAACATGAAAAGCTATTCTCTGAAAACTTTCTCTGTGATCCACTGAACGTCCTCTCTAAGCCAATTGGATTACAATAATCTTTGGATAATGTGATAAAGAGTTCAAAAGTGACCAATAATTCAAAAAATCCAAAAAAAAAAATTTAAAAAAATTGAAATCTTTGTCATTGAAGTCATATAACCAATAGCTAGAAGATAAAACAGCTAAACAGAATATTTTTAGTCGCAGTAAAAAGCAAGTGGGTCCAGTCAATACTGAAACTCACTAACAGTTCAAGAAAAATTTAGGAATTGTTATTGTTCAAATAAAATTTTCGAAAAATGATTTTTATTTTAACAGACATTAAATTCAATAGCTTTCAACGGAAGTCAATAAAAACGCTCAAAGATGCCCCGGTGGCAGTACATTTATGTTTGTCATGCATAGGTATTCATTATGAGATCACAGTAAGTATAATGACTATTAAAACAACAAAAAAAAACAGGAGAAAACCAAAAAATCAGTAGAAAAGTGCAAGAAGAACGTGTCGAAGCCATTTAAACCATAAATTTTTGTTTAAAATTTTTATTGGTCATCCACAGAACATCGTTTTTAAGCTAATGGGAACTGTCAATATTTGGATAATGTGATAAGATTTCAAAAGTAACCAATAATACGTAAAAATCCAAAAAAAATTTTAAAAAATTGAAATTTTTTGTCATTGAAGTCATATAACCAATAGATAGAAGATAAAACCGCTAACCAGTTTAATTTTGGTTGCAGTAGGAAGGAAGAGGGTGCTCTCACCCCTGGACTGACTTACAATTCACTATAATAAGATTATGATTCTTTAATATTCAAAAAAAAATTCGAAAAATTATTTTTTAAGTCTTAACAGCCATTAGCCGCCCCCTCAATGAAATAGACATGTTCACTTAATGCTCATTATGGAACATATTGCACTGTTAGTCAATGAATCCCTACCATAGGACTCCAAAAAAAATAGTAAAACTTCAAAAAGAAATTCAAAATTTCATTCAAAATTACGAAAACTCAGAATCGAAGCCAAAAAAAAAACATGAGCAATTCCTTGAAAACGACGTTTTTTGTTCATTGCGCTTCATTCGACTATAAAGGAGTTTTGTCATTAATAGAACGTCGATATAAAATGTGACTTGTCTCTAGGTGACTTAAAAAAGCAAAAAAGAGAAAAGTTTTATTAAAAAAAGGGCTCTCAATTAGAGTTCGATTTTTTTTTGATAGTGAACTTCCCTATGAGACCAGAACTAGTCTTTCTATCGCCTTGCATTCAACTTTTACGAACTCAAAATTTATTCTTTTTATAGAAATTTGAATTAATGTTTTCGTAAAAAAGATCTTAGTTTGAAGAAAATTGTACTAAAAGTGAACAATCATGCTAAAGATCCCATTGTTCACACAAAACTTCAATCCTCGATAACTCCTCGAAAAAAACGAAATTCAAAAAAATCTTTTTACTTTTGAATTCTACGCTGGACCAGCTTTTTAATGATACCACTCACATTTCTCTACGACGAATATATCGATCGGCCAAAATTCACTGAACAAAAAAAAAAAACCCATTTGAGTATATAGTTCCTTCCCCCACAAGTGGGGTCGGAACAAAAATTTTTCCTATAACTTTCATGTGAACAGCATCAAGAAAAAACGTCTTACCAAAGCTTTTCGTTACCTCAAATCATCAAATTAGGCCATTTCTATGCACAGATTTGGAGCCTAGCTAGGTATTAAAAGCAAAGCAGTTATTCAGCAAACGACTCGCCTGAGCTTCAACAACTCAAGCAGTTCAACAACTGGTTTACTTTGGAACATCCAATTTAATTTTTTTTTTGTATTTGAGATGTCATAAAATCCACAGTTAATACAAAGGTCACGAGCAAAAACGGTTTTAAAGGATTCTTTTGAGCATGATGCGGAGCTCGATTTTTTTCAGGTGGAATCTAAACCTCAATATAGTACGCTCCTATAGTTTTTTTTTTAAAAATCCGGCATTAGTTGCTTTACAAAATCTAAGCGATTATTGAAGTTGAATTCAATAATTAGACCACCGAAAATCAGGTGTCAAAAATTGATTGATTGCAAATTTAAAGATCATAAAAGTAGTAACATTGAATCGGTCATATTAGAAGAAAAGAAATTTTGTATTGATTGAAGATTCCCTTTCAAAAATTGCACAAAAATGTTTCAAGTTGAAGATTCTACACTGATGGCGGACATTTGATTTATTTTATCTGATTGATATCTCATTATATTAGCGGAGTTTATAGTTTCCGTAAATGATAGAAAATCATTTTTGGGGCTCATGTTTAAATATAGATATTTTAAATTACATTTAGGAAATTTGGGTGTTTTTCACGACAAAAAACTGAAAATATTCTGTGAATGTTATCTGTTGATGTCTTCTATCCATATTTTACAAAGATAGCCCAAATAAGAAAAGTAACAGCGTTCTCCGTTGAGACATCAATCTGGTTCATGTTAAAATAAAAATTTATTGCTGAGTGAAAAATACGGAGATCAATTGGTGTGCTAATTTTTCGCCTGTCTCAATTTTTCGTCTAGCTTATGTTTTAGTTTATTATGATTGTAGCTTAAAAATTATCGCTTATAGAACTGGAGATACCACTTGCTTTTTTGTCCATTTCGAAACATATATATGAAAAAAATATTACAATATTGTTATTTGTGACGGTTTCACAAGGTCGAAAAACAATTTCTTTTGTTCAAACCAGATCCAAAATCGGAGTTAGAATCCTTATTGATCTTATTTCAAGTATTGTAGTTGTGTTTGAGCAGGAGAAAAGCCAGACTTTTTTATAAACCCCTTTTTCCGACGGTGAATACGGACTTAATGGTTATACATTATGAATCTGCGTTTTTCCAAAACATTTTTTTCCAAAATTCTGTAATACATTTTTAAAGCGTGTCTATTTACCTATTATGATTAACAAGCTTTTAATTCATTTAGCACGATCCTTGCTTCTGAAGGATTTATCGACAACTAATAGGTGTCTTTAAAGAAAAATGATATAATATATTTCATCCTTCTGAAAAATTGTTGTGCTAGAAGATATGGCAGTATAATAAATAGATGAGTGCTTAACAAATCGAGAGGAAATTTTTCTTTGGCGCAATAATGCACAAAGACATACAATACAAACTCTAAAAATTTACCCCACCTGGCTAGAGGAAATTTTTCAAATTTATACGTCATATTTCATTTCGCTGATGGTATGTATAGGTTCAAACAAATGTTTAATTTTGGCAAATTGTGAAAACGAAAACCTCATGAAAGAGAAAGAAACAAGTGTGAAATGAATCCTAAGACGTGATCTATGGATTACCTTTTGTAAGGAGACTCTAGATAGTCTTATGGGAGTCTCAATACTAATTACAATCCTAAGACTTGCCTGACTAATTAAACTTCTATATCTCTATTCTTTTACTCTTCGATAATGAGTATTAGTAGACGGTACACGGGCCCCAATGCTACGGTCTAAACTATATCTGAATCTTAATTCAAGAGAGGAGTAGAGTGAGAGAGAGAAATATACTTTATTGTTACATCACTTCTGACTCAGATAGTAACCAACTAAAAGAGTGGAAGGGATGAAGTCAGTAAAATAGAAAGGGGAATATTCACATATCCAACCAATCTGAGTAAAGTATTTCAAATTGATTATATTCATATATAAACCTTTCAATTTGATATTGGATGTCGATCAATATTGACTCCAATCCAAAAATGATCAACTCATTGTGAAAAAGATATGGTGTGGTCACAACTGATTATCCTCTAGGTCCTTTTGGCCAATGATTGCGAACAAGAACCTCAGGTTTTGAATGTGACAACGTGCAACCTAAGACGTGCAGAAAACATATAAACATATCAGGTCAGGTCCAGAAATAAAGTTCAAAGAATTTTCTTTGACTAAACAAAACTAGACTTAGAACAGAATATGAGTGAATTGGGAAAACCAATTCTAATAAAATCAGAAAAAAAATTTAAAAAAAACGAAAAATCAATTTCAAAATGCCGCTTGTGAAAAAAACCACTAACAAGAAATTGAAATTTGGTTCAAACAAAAACTAGGCCTAGAATGAACTATGAATGGACTAGGAAAACCATTTCAAAATTTCCAAAAAATCCGATCCAAAAAATCGAACAGTGAAAAATCAAAGTGAAATTGAAGCATTTGAACGAAAAACCACTGGCGCGATTTTTGTTCAAACACCGTTTTTTCACTCTCTGATGTTAAATTTAGCTCAAAAAAATTTTACGCCGCAAAACCACTCGCTTTTTTTCGCTCCACTTCCTGTTTCGGCGTAACCAAAATCACTACTCCACAATTTGACTTCAAAAATCATGAAAATGTGTGAACAGATCTTAAAAAAACGACAGCGCCCAATACAATTCAAATTCTTTGAATTGTGAAAAAAACTTTCTCAGTGTATGAAAAAATAGAAAATCGAGCTGTAAATGACATACAGATTGTAAGAAATAAGTCCGAGAAACTCTCAGAATTATTTTGAGAAAAATGTTCTGACAAACGCAGAAAAAAAATTCAGAGAATATATAGTACAATTTGTTTCAAAGCCTTTTTCAAGAAACTCAATGTTTTCAACGCATTTAGTGGGTACGTAAGACTTAACGATTGAAATTTTTGACCGCTTCTAAAACTTAAAGTCATTAAAACTGGGGACAAACCGACAATTCAAATTTTTTAAATCACTGATTCACGGCATTCATCATTATTCAAAATCACCTCTTTTCTTTCCATTTTCAGTTATTCGAGCATTATTTATGACGATCCATAATTTTCATCTTATTTTTTCACACCTTTTGATGTCCATTTTTGCTTAAAAAACTTGTTTTCCCCGACAATAACAACAAAAAGAGCACATTGTGTAATTTAGTACAATTAACTTAACATTATGTTCAATATGCCAAAGGGATTCTGAATGTTGTTCACAATTTTATGAATTGATCTAACATATTGTTTGAAGTGAAACAATTGCAACTGAGCTCAATTCTTTCTCGGGCGAGATGAGAAGGAATCAAAGAGATGAAAACAACACAGGACAATAATTGTGTTGTTCAGACCCGTGTGATAACATTTCACGTTTCCTGAAGATAGGCAACAGGGCGAAGGTATACAAAAAGTATTGTTAATCTATGATATTATTAATAAGGTGGCGATAGTGAGTTAATAGACCCGGGTAACAATGCCCCCATTGTTGACTACTAATGAATACACAAGGTTAAGAGAATTGCTATTATTGACCTGTTATTAAACCGGTTGTATTATTGGGCTAATTAACATTCAATTTCAGGGAATACTAGCCGTGATCTTTTATCCCAACAACTTGCGGGGGTAAATTAACCCGAATAAAAACTCATTCCCCAATTTTCAACCCGCACCTCATTTCTGAAAAATTTAACCCGCGCCTGACGGAATTTAACCCAATCTAGTCAAAAATTTTCAAATTGAAAATTTTGAATACTTTCTTTCATTATTTCGAATTTTTTATTTAAAATATTGTTGTTTAGTTTCAAATTGCCAAAATTTAGTTATCGTTATAATAGATAATTTGCTTTTAAGAAAATGTATTCAAATTTTTGACTATTCGATAGTGTTAGAGAGATTGAAAAAGTGATGTTGACAAGTTAGAATTAGTGCTAGTTTATAACTAGAGTGGTTATAACTGTTTATAAAAGGTTAAAGTAGACGGGAAGCAACCTGGTGGGAAGATAAATCAATTAAAGGGTCCATTACCTCATCCGCTTTTCCTATATACCTGTTGATTAATCACTCCATCCCTCGTTAGACACAATTTTGCACCCTCACATTATAAATTGCATTTGGGCAAACCCATTTATAACTAATTTATAAACTGGTAATATAGTAGTTAACAGCTTTTACCGTCGTTCGTGGCTACAGTTTTTTTGCAGCAGTATACGTGTATGGTTCTTGTTTGAGAGTCGGTGTTTGTTATTTTTTAAAAGGAGTAAATTTGTTACTCAATTCTTTCTAGTAGGTGAAATTTCAATTTTTCAATTCACAAAATCCCGTCTTTTGTTGAGGTCCACTGTTTTCTTTTCAATTCCCAGTGGCTAAAAAAGTATCCAATTAATTCGTCTGTTATCACAGCATAAAAGCAAATACAATATCACATTATCATTATATGTAAACTCACGTAACTACACTGATTTAGTTATATAAGTATAAATATTTACACTCACCTTAGCTCGTTAGCACCTTGTAAAATTATTTGCTCAAAAAGTTTATTAAACCCATTTTTTGAAAAAATATCTCCTCTACTTAAAGTCTACTATGGACTCTCAATTTAAATTGATTATACTGCTCGTTCCATAAGGACAGTTCGAAAAATTTACAGAATTACTTAAATTTAATTTTAGTTACAAATTTCTTTCTTTACAAAATTTTACTTTAGACCAGGACATTTAACTTTTATTGTTGTTTCTGCGCTTAACTTTTGCCGCAAATTAATAAAAAATAAATATATTAGTTTAAATTTGGATAAACTATCCATTAAAATGTCCAACATTTTTAGACCTTGGGAAGCCAATAGTCCAAAATTGACCCCGAACGACATATCTTCAATTGACCGAGACCAAATTCCGAGAGACAGTTCACTTATAGTCCAACATGTTCCTCGGTCTGTTCCAGTTTTGCATCAAAACTGTCACGCGAATGGGGTGGTTCTCGAAACTTCATTTAATCAACAATTATATGAATATGGTTTGATTTGTCTTCAAACAATTGCAAGTAATAAAATTTTAACATCGAACGTTAATAAGCAAGAAAGCAACCAGAACATTATTGACAATTCTCTTTTTCTCAACAATTTGGCTGAAAATATTTTCCTACCAACGAATAACTCGCTTTTGTTTGACACTCAAAACCAGAAGTTTCTATCAACTTTGTCACCAGAAAATCATTTCACGTGCAGTGTTAATAAAACGGTTCCACTTTTGCGAAATATTTCTAATAATCTGGGGAGAAAATGCGAAACGAAACGAAATATTGGAAATGCCACAGCAAGAAACCTTCAACATGACGCTTATTTCCAACTCAAGAAAAACTGGACGGCCGAAATTTGTTCAGAGTCGCAGATTCAAATAAATGATAAGAAAGTTTTCAGCTGTAAAATATGTGAAAAGACTTACAGTTCGCTAGGAGCGCTCAAAATGCACATTCGAACACATACATTGCCATGCAAGTGTCATATTTGTGGAAAGGCTTTCTCAAGACCGTGGTTGCTACAGGGTCATATAAGGTGGGTTTATACCGACAATTATTACTTCTGTTAATGAAAGTTCAAACTGTATTATAAATATTTTGTCAATGAAGTCAATGAAGAAAAAATAGGTGATCGACGCAAGAGTTTATGTCAAAGTTCGTTGGGTCTAGGAAATAAACCCCCACGGAAAAAAACCCACCACATAAATTTAGATAGGAATTAAACCCCCATTTTAAATCTGAATTTTGGTCGTGGTAATTAGTTCGGTTGTGACAGCTTCATATCAAGTGCCACGGGCCGCTAAAGCATGGCCATGGCCAACTGCGCTAAATGCGCAGCTTGTTAAAACTCAAGTGGGGTTTTATTTCCGCCAGGGATAATTTCCTATCTAAAATTAGGTGGGGGTTTTTCCCGTGGTTTTATTTCGGAGACCGAAGTTCATTGTTTCTGATAAAAATGAATCAAGAAAACGTGAAAGTTTTTTATTATGCCTTCTATTTGAGATCAGCATTATCAGTCCAAACTGATTTTAGGATCTTAAACGGTTCCAAATAAAAATGAACAAATGGAGTCTTGTTTCAGCTCCTGCTAAAAGCACATCTATTAAAAAAGCTACTAAAATGATTTTCCAAATAATTCAGTACACTTTTTTGTTAAAAACAAATGAAAAATTGTTCAAAATTGAATTTACTGCCGAAAATGCAGCATTAGTTTTTCATAACACTGCAAACTGGCGCTTTTTAGTCAGAATCTATCACTAACTATCAGACGAACTCAGAGAATAACACAATTGAAAAGGACAAAAACTTTTAATTAACTATCACTTGTAAAACCCCCGAAAAGACAAAAACACTGCAAAATGCTAAAAAGTTACACAAAAAACTCATTTAAGGATTTTGTGAAAAGCAAAAATCCGGTTTGAAAAACAAAGAGTTTCACAAAAAATTTCACAAACTCTCAGGAGCTCGAAAAAGTTGTTCGCAGTTGAAAAATAAACATGAAAAATGTTGCATAACTCTAAATAAAGAATCATTATACTATATTTTTAACTATCTATATAGCTTATAGGCCTTTGCATGAAACGGGTAAAATTTAGGAAACAGAGAAAATGCTACAGTACTTTTGCTTTAAATTAGCATTGTCTTTTTCAAAATTCATCCAAATATTCTGGAGAAATTGAATCTCTGAAATCGCAAACATCTTGTGGTATGAAATTGGAATACATTGTTTTAGAATACCTTGTATAAACATTGATTCGCTCATAATACGAACAAAATTTTAAGTTAAAATAAACAATTTTTTTTAAAATGTCTACAAAATATTTACAAAATTTAAAATTAAAATTTATTTGGAATTAAAGCTCTTGTTGCATTGCAATGATTTAAAGGACAAATGTTGAAGACGAAACAAAATGTGGAGCTATCACTACTTGCCGCCAATCATTCTCTCAATAGGCATAAACTTTTAAGTTTCTATCTTTGAAATGATTTTCTGGCAAGGAACACCTAAAAACTGAAAATACTAATATATTCTTAGGTGATATGTTAATCGCAACTTTATTGTTTTTTTAATACTGTTACAAACTTTTGACGCACTGAATTTGTGCACGTTAATTTTTAAATAAAATGAAATTGAGAAATTTTATGCCAGGTTAACTCGAATAAAAGTATCGGTTTAACAAAATGTCCTATGGTCCTCAATATCAATCATAATTTAAAGACTTGGATGTCAATATCTTGCCTTTTTCGAACAAAAATATTTCCATAGATGATTAATTCAGAAAATGAATTCACAAAAAACCAAGCTATATTCAATCTGTCCACCCATGTTAGAGACACTTGAATGGATCGTTTGCTGACCCAACTGTGTTCTCTCCTTTAAATTGTGCTCTTGTGAAAACATATCATCATCGGTTGTGCATTTATGAAAAAGTGAAATAATTTGTCCTGTTATTATTTTAAGCCGTTATTGGCTCCATACTGTTATTTCTTTCCCATGAATACAACATCAATGAATCCCGAAACATTGAATCCGATGAGCTCATGAATTATTGATATTTTTTTTTCGTCAACACAAAAGTCAAAGCAATTTCTTTGCTTAGATTTCTTGACCAAATTTTAATTCAGGTATCTTTGTAATCAATCTGATTGTTGCTCATTTCTATTTCAGAACCCACACGGGCGAAAAACCCTTTGTTTGTAACCAATGCGATCGGGCTTTTGCCGACAGAAGTAACTTAAGAGCCCACTTGCAGACACACGAAGACAAAAAGAAGTTTGCATGCAAACGGAAGGAATGCGGCAAAACATTCTCCAGAGCATCACTACTCGACAAGCACTCCTGTCCGATCAACCAGGGTTCGAGCCCCGGCCAGGACGTGAAAGAACAAGCGGAGCAAAATAGTCTTTCAACTCAAAGGAAAAGTGAAACCTGTAATTAGTTGAAGGAATTGCTGCAATGGATAATTTGTAATTTGAGAACTTAGTCTCTGCTCGTAACAGAAAGCATAATTATGAACCAGCTGCCATAGACCTAAAACTTCAGTTTCAGAAATAGAGTTAATATAATTATTACCCGTTTCTTTCCCTCGCTTAATAGTAATTTAATTTAAACCCATAAATTAAATTACATATATCGGTTTAATTTTATAGGTATTAATGAACGCTAGTACTGCTTTTTATTCTACTAGAAACCAATTTTTATTGACAAAACAGCACTAAGTTTACGATAAACTCGTATGACAACAGTTATTTTGTTCACGGGGAAAGGAAAGAGGTCTCATAGTTGTTTCATTGAGCTGTTTGAATTGTTTCTTTTTGCTCTAACTATCTATGTCACAACGAAGCTTTCAAGTTTACAAAATGACTCCGAATAAAACTGCATTTTCAGTGAAGTCTTTCAAATTTTTTCATTTATTTTCTAAAAATTTTCTAAATTTCGATGACTGTGTAAATCAATGCACACATTTTGAAATGATTTATGATGATGTTATTTTAAAAATTAATTGGAAACCTTTTTCAAATTTAAATGTAGCTTTATTCAAATTTATAAATAAATCTATCATTCAAAGTCGATTTTTACTCTAGCTAACTTTTGCTGAATTCGGGAATGCTGAAAACTTTACAAAACGTCGAAAATTGATACGAAAACACACAGGTTGAGGTACCATACGGAATTGACCTCTGATCAGACCACCCCCAGACCAAAGTGACCTCTGATCATATTGTGCGCTCGAACCAACTCACAGACCCTGTAATTTTGGTCTGGAAACAAACTGGTGCATTTGAATTGGGTCTGATCAGAGGTCACTTTAGGATGGGATCTCAACATGTGTGTTTTTGTATAAATTTTTAACGTTTTGAAAAGCTCTTGTTTTAAACAAGTCTATCGCGAGACTAAAACTGATTGCGTAACTTTGAATCGCTATTGCATAACAATCCGGTGTGTATTGCGTAATAACCCCGAAGGCCCGTGGTTTGTTATTACAAAACAGAGATCAGGGTTTACACGTTTGTTTACGAAAGACGCTTTCTGAGTAACGATAGGTCTGCTTAGAGTACTGAAAGCTACGCTTAGAAGTCTTATCGGGACTGTCAAATAAACAAAGTCAGTTTACACCAATTGCCTGAGGAGCTTAAAAGCCCGGATTAGGGATGGCGCGTGTAGCGTTTATAAGTCATAACCAGCGGATACTTACCTAGTTAGTATAAATTAGATAACCGACTTATGTTGGTATTTTGTTAATTAGACGGTATAGTTAATCTTGTTGACTTAACTTAAGGATAGTTTGGTTTTAGGAATATCCAATTTACAGTTATTTCACAAATTAGCTAATTTGAAATTAGTTGCGCCCAAAAAGGAGTTTTCCGAATAGTTCCCAGACACAAATCAATTTCATAAACAGAACAAATGCTTCTTTTTGACGACAGCAAAATCAGAACAGTGATCATCTAAACGCAATCGAAAACAACCCAGCACATAATCCTATTATTCATTACAAATTGTAACTTATAAAATTACTAAATAACTTCTTGAAAAAAAAGCGCCCAGTCATTTTAGTTTTTGTAACGCAATGAAGAATTATCATGTTGCTGAGCACGAAAACAGCTACAAAAAGGTAAGTCTAAAAATCATAAAAAATGTCAAGCTCAATTTTTAAGAAAAACGGAAAACGGTATAATTCGTATCGTTTTTGACATAAATACAGAAATTATTGTTCATTTTTTATAGAAATTTTTCATATTCAGCAAACTGGCAGAACGCGTTTTTCTTTAAGATTTCACTGACCAACTTTTGTATAAATCCATAAAGACTAAAGTCTTCTTCATCCGAAATGAAACCTCATCATCGATTCTCTCAAAAAATTGTATTTTCAAAATTTTATAAACTATATCAGAGAACTTATGCCAATCTGTTTTATTTGTGCCCCCCCCCCCCCCTGAGTACGTTATGCACCACTCAGTTACAGAGCGCGTGTCATTACGTCATTACATAGTAAGCCATTACGTAAAAACATGGCACGAGCTTCTGTGGGTTGCAAATAATCCGCACACGGGGGAGGGGGGGTACAAACAGAAATTTTCTGTCAACAGCCGAGTTTTTAGAACTTTGAATATTAAATAGTTATCCGCTGTCAATATGAATTTGTGTTGTTAACAGTTGCGGAAGCCTTTGGTTGAGAAGCAGAGACGTCTGAGAATCAATGACAACCTCAACCAGCTCAGAGACGTCATTCTAAGAGTTCTCGGCAAATCGGTAACTGTTCTAATTTTTCAAAAAAAAAAAAATAAATTCCATTTTTGCGGATCCCCTCCCTTCAAGTAGATTATTATACTCCATATTTATTATTTTCCACTTTTCTATCGGTATATGTAGTTTATAATAGATATTGCAATGGTATATCATCTCTTAGGCTATTAAAACTCATTAGTGCTATTATCACCCAAAATACTCATTAGTTTGTTCACAAACAGAAACAACAAAAAACAAAAACAAAAATTTTGCTCACGGAAATGGCGCAAACAGTCTTTTGTTTCAGGCTAAATTTTTTGGTTATTTGAAATCATATTTACTGCTGGGAGAACCTTAAAAACAATACAAGAGAAAAGATGACTGCTTTGAAAATGGCCGTTCTTACGCAACACAACACAACACAACATAAGCTATCAGTTTCTTGAGAAAACAAACTTTGAAGCCCCTAAAATTAGAAAAAGCGTGAACATTTTGATAAATAAGTTTGTCTATTCATAAACAGTGTAAAATTTCAGGCATACACGAAGCTAGAGAAAGCGGATGTGTTAGAAGTGACAGTCCAGTTTCTAAACGACTTCGTTTCTGCCAGACAATTCGGATGCCTGCCTCCAACGTACCCAACCTTGGCAATCTCCCCGCCCACACTTGGGCACAACACCCCTCAAGCGCTAATGGACCACAATGAATTGCCCCAAATGATACCAAATCTCAATTCAGAACAGAATTTTAGAAACTCTAGTCAACCTGCAGTTCCCGGAAATGGCGCGCTGTTTCAAACCTCAGTTGCACCTGAAAGCTCTAGAGCAGTTCATGATCTAGATTGTTCTAGAATGTCGAATCTAGATTGTTCTAGAATGTCGAATCAAGATTGTTCTAGAATGTCGAATCTCGATTGTTCTAGAATGTCGAATTGCTCGCAGACGTTCATGAATTCCGATGATGAGACACGTTGCATAAATGGGAATAGTAATGGATTGAGCGTTTCTATGACGTCATGTTTTCACGAGGATGATAGTTCCAACAGTAATATCAGTAGAGACAGTTCTGCCTTGTCAATCTTGTCGAGCAGCTTTTTGACTAGCTCACAAAATGAAGATCAAAATTGCCCAGATGAAAACAGCAAATCTAAACTAGTTTGGCGGCCATTTTAGATCAATTGTAACAAAACCGAGAGATTTATCTCTAACTAAATTTCTTATTTCAATTTTTTTGTGATTCTTGTGTCAATTCACTTTTCTTCCAAACGGAGTTTTCATTCAATTTCTGGCAAAATTTTATTAAAATTCCAAAAAAATAATTAGTTGGATATTAGTAATTAGTTACAATGAATAAGATTATTAAAAGTAATTTAATTTGAGCAATTAAAAAATCTACAAGTAATTATAGTCAGCAAAACGGTGTTCCAACAAAATATGTGGTCTTTGGAACCAAAAATACATCCATATTTCAAAGGAAAAGTGATCCTGTTGCAACGAATTGCGATTGAAACTAATGAGTTTTCTTCCAAAAAGGGTACACAAATGGGGGGGATTCTGTAAATTTGGCGCTTTCTTTCAAATAAACTCAAACAAGAATCACCAGCAGCGGAGTAACGCAGGAGCAGAAAACACCTGTAGAAAAACCAAAAATTTAAAATTGTACAGCCGTTTAAAATATGGCATAACAAATGGTATTATGAGAAGTGAATGAAGGGTGGGTAACAAGAAAAGTGTAAAACAAAGAAAGCCAAAAGGTAACCTGTAGGCTCAATATCATCAATCAAGCAATGGTCGCTTGACCCGTGGATGGAACAAGAAGACGCATATTAATTCCAGCAATCATTAACATAATAAGTAGGCACCGGTAGCAGGTCACGTGCGCAGTTACAAAACAAGGCCACTCGGTAATGTGCAGTTGCACATAAGGTTCCGATCCCGCTCATCCACAATTTTGGCATGATTGTCTACTAAATGAGGAACATAGAAAACTTTTTTTAAATTGGGGTATGAACAAAAAGATAGCCTCCAAAGCAAATAACTCAGTGGTGGAGTGAATAATGGTGCATTAGACTGATGAGATGTGCAAAAATTAAGAAAGCGAGTCAAGACGAACAGCAAAATCAAACAACAACAATAACAAAAATTAATTACATCAAAATTTTCATGCCCGTTTTGAAAACAAAACTTAATAACAAAGTCAAAATAGCGTCAGATAAAACTGATAATAAACAAAATAACTTTTAAGTCACCAGAAAAGATATGCGACTACTCAATAAAAAGGCTTGGTAACAATTAGACAATAAAGAAAAAAACAGTAAAATTGTAAATTTCGCTTATTTTTCTAAAACAATTAATTTCAAAGTAATGAAAACCATTAGAAATCAACTAAAATATCCCATGGGTGTACAATTACCAACAATTACCAATAACAACAAATAGACAACAAACAAAAAATCAATTAAAACGACATAAAACGTTTTCGACACCGTAGAGCCATACTATGGCCATCAAAGTATGTTCGATTGTACCGGTAATGTCTTATGTAACCTCTCATTAATGAAGCTAGGTAACAAAGAGGATAAAAACAAAATAAACGCAAAATAAGTAACAGTTTTTTCGAAAAAATTATTTAAAGACATGAACGCCATTAATTACAGAAAGAAATAATTAAATAGGTTCGTTTATTCTTCGAAAAAAACCTTTGAGAATTGAAATTATCCAGAATGTGTCTTCCGTCTACTAAAAGAACGTCAAACATGAAAAAAATCAAAAATTTATTTTCGATTTTTTTCCGTGTCGAAACCAGTAAAGTAAACGAATTCTTTAATAACTTTAGATTGTGTGACACTAAATCCCCTCGAAACCTTCCTTTGACTACAATAATGTCATATGTGGCTTGTATTTATCGAGAGTAGATAACAAACAGACAATAAAAGGAGCAAAATTGCGAAGTTACAAAGTGTCTCTTTTTAATTTATATAACAATTGTTTTCAGAGTCATGAAATCCATCAGCTATCTACTAATATCAGAAAATCGGATCATCTATTCGTCAGTCAAAAGCTGATGAAACCGGATCATTGCAAAGGATTTTTAATACGACTAAAAAGACAACGTAAAAACGACAGTTAAAGACAAATTTAAAAATATCAATTAAATTCTTCCAGAAAGTAGTGTCGAAGCCGTTAAAATCATAATCTAAATCTACAAGGATTTTAAAATTATGCCTTATTTTGAAAGCCAATAAGGAGATATAAGAACTGCCAATAACGTGACAACGTGACAAAACTAAAAAATGTGAAAAATGGGCAAAAACCTAAATTTTTTAAAAAAAAATCTGAAATCTAGTAATAGCAAAGCCAGAAAAACATAACTTAAGGCGCAAAACCGCAAAAAAATGAAGCTAATTTCAACAAAAAGAAAAAAAAGTCTTTCACTGCTGACAATAGCTACAAGTTGACCAAATTAAGAGACGAATAGAGGCTAATTTCAATAGGTCATTGTTTATTTAAAAACTAAATACTTTTAAAAGTCAAAACAACCATAATCTTTCAAGTAATCAACTAGATACAACAATGTGGAGCTATTTAGGAGTCCAATTGGACCCATCTTTAGTGAGCTTCGGTTTGAAATGTTCTGTTATTTAATTAATGTAGAAAAGATTGATTTTTTTAATAAAAAAGACCGACAGATTACAATCCGATTTATTGTTGGATTATACCAGTCCAAGATTGGTTCAAAACTAGCCCTGCTAATGCTGTTTGTCTATTAACAAACACCTAATTATTCGAATGTTCCGGATATTGATATTTTTTTAGTCAAAAACTTAAAAATAGGTGCTGCGTTTTTGATAATCAACGAATAGATTTAGCAAAAAACGGCAAAGTTTTAATTACAGAGCACTCTCAACGGAATATGAGGTAGAAAAAGCCCTATTTTGAGTCTAAAAAAATTGTTTTGAGTGGTATTTGGGTCTTTACTTGCTTTAAATTTAATCAAACTGGCTAGTGAAAATTAATTTGTGCTGTTTTTGATGAAAAAGTCTTACTTTTGAAATTTTTAGCCAGAATTGACAGAAAAATTTAGAAAAAATAAGCATCAATAATGTTTTGTCTCTTTACAAATAAAAATTAACAACACGTTCGAAACAATTAACAAATTTTAGCAAAATTGGCGAAGTTTTAGTCTAATATTCCTAAAAATGTGAATAAATTCTCACCGGAATTCATTCTATTTTCTCAAAAATTTAAACCTCGATAACTCCCTGTAAGAAACGAAAATTAAAAAAATCTCTTTAACTTCATATTCTAGGCTGGACAAGCCTTCTAATGATACCAGTCTCAACTCTCTACGATTAATATATCGATCGGCCAAAATTGACTTAACAAAAAAACCCATTTGAGTATATAGTTCCTTCCCTCTCAAGAGGGGTCGGAACAAAAAACGTATGCAAAAATAGGCTAATAATGAAAATTTCGTTGCCTGGAAATATAGGGAAAATTCCTACTTTCCACATTGCAACCGACAGTATTTCTAATAGAGGTTATTCCAGTCAACGAAATTGCAGCCGTATCTGGCCTCCCCGGGTTGCTCATCATACACAATTTTTAGTTGTCATACTAGGTCATATATGATTCCTAGTATTCACAAAAGGTCATATATGATTTGTATGATTTCTTAATAGACATGCAAGGATCATATATGTTTTCCTAGAAATCATACAAGGATCATACAATAAAATTCGGGTCTTTCCCATTATAGCCCCCCCCCCAGCTTAGTGGTCGGATAACCTATAGCCCCCAAGCATGGTAAATATACCATAATGAGGGGCTATATTTTCATGGGGGGCTATAATGGGAAAGACCCAAAAATTCAAAACCTAAATGTTGTACATCTTTCATTTTCTTTTGATGTTGAAAAAATTTCCTGGAATTCATACAAGGTCATATATGACACATAAAACATTGATTAAATTCACAAATTTCCGTATAATGTAGTCAGAGGGCATAATAAATTATTATATCGCAACTGCATTCCACATTTGATTTTTTGTGTGGGCGGAAAGGATAAAATTTAAATACATTCAGAAAACGAATTTGAGGTTATCTGCAAAAATTTTTCCAAATATTTTTTTTTATTAATGAGCATTTATAGGTATAAGCTGACTTCAGAGAATATCAGAAGTTTATTTATCTATTTGGACTTACTCATTAATTGCGTGCCCAGCTTTGCAAATTATATTGTACGTTTGGGTCTTTTGGCGGACCACAAAGTGATGCCAGGGAATCACACAAGTGAGTCCTTGACGGATGAGTATTTTAGAGAGATAAATGGTTTAAATGTTTATGAAAATAGATGTATGATTCTTGGTATTCTTACTAGGATCATATGTGATTTCTTTGTAGTCAAACAAGGTTCATATATGATTTCCTAGTAGTCATGCATGATTTCTTAATAGTCATACAAGGATCGTACTAGGAAATACGTTATAATTTGTATGATACCATATATGATCCTTCTATGACTACTCAGAAGTGGTGACCCGGGTCTGCTTTCATGGTCTTGATCGTGCTTGACCTCTTCACCCTCCCTGTTGGTTTTCTCCGCTGAATTGAAGGCACAGTATATTGGTCGATCCTTCTATTCTGTTCATTTGAGGAGACCGCAGTCAGTACTGATCAAATACGAGGTCTCCTTGGTTCTCTGAGTGGTTTGGGAGTCACTGAGTTGGAGCTTGAGAAAATAAGTTACAGCTTTTGAGTCTACATATGTGTAGAAATAAACATGAGTTGAATTCTAACAGCAAGCAAACATGACAAACGAATCGAACGTTGGATTGCGAAGAGTAATTGAGAAAAAGAGTGCTTGATAGCATTATAAATTAATTATATAAACCTTTTTATTGAAATACTTTTCCTCTCGTGAATTAGTAGCAACTCATAGTAACAGATTATTTATAAGTAATTAACTAGAAAATGGGTATGCGATTATCACTAAAACTTTCATGCATGAATTGCCTGTACTTCAAAGATCATGCTAAATGAGGTATGTACTACAAAATTAAAACAAGAACGCTAAGATCAAAGATTTTGATCGGCTCAGCTTAAGGTTGTTGAAACATTGGATGTGAGAAGGATTTTTAAAAAACGGAACCCATATTTCTCGTTTATTTGGAAATCGAATTCAAATTGGAACTGTAACCCACTCTGCTCATTGTCTCCATATGCAGAAAGATTTTCAGTTAATCTTCTAGCTGCCCAGCGAGGTGGTAGACATATAACTCGACAAAACGTCGTCTGGGGGGGGGGTGTCATTCCGGGGGTGTCATTCCGGGTCGTTAAATACATGGTCCCGGAAGAAGTTCGCACACCATGCGCCTGTCCGTTTCTTCTGAAAACAGTATTAACAGCCGAAGTGGGGTTGTTAAGAAACAATGCACAGGAGTATAAGAAAGTAGTCAGACAAAAACGCAAAGGCTTGACAGGACTCGCTTTTGAGAAAAAGCTTAAGTGCGACCCATGCAATACTACACTTTTTCCTCCCCCCAGGCAAACCTGCTAATTTTACATAGTAATTTGCCATACAACATCAAGCAAAAAGTAACGGGGGGCGTAATAGAAAACGCGCGGGAAGGGCAAATAGATCCTAAAATCTTCATGAGCACAAATATTCCCTTACCAAAAACTTTCCGTAGTAACTGGAACGACGGAAATATAAATACGGGCCTGGCGTTGTTCAAATGGAGTGATTTTGGGCCGCAAGAAAAAAACGCAAAAACCGGACAAACATGAACGTGATCTCAGAACAGAGACAGCATAAACGTCAGATCAATAAAGTCAAGCTGTGTCCAGAAGCGTTTTTGAAAATGAAAATTAGAAATCAACTCATATTTTACGCATAAACCGAGAAATATTTTTTTGGTCAGCAATAGCAAGGTTCTAGCTCACAGTTTAAAAACAAATCAGAAATTTTTAGAAAGGTTTATATTAGAAGCTGGAAGCTCCTGTTTCTTGCCCAGGTTTAAACCTCGACTTTTGCAGAAAATCGATAACTCTAGCGGAGGAGAATTTTAATATCTTAAAATTCACAGTCGGTTTTCCTACTTAAACTTGAAAACAAGTCTTTCCATGGATAGAGAAAAGGATTTTTTGTGGGAACTATGGGCTCAGATTGGTTCTTCATTTTTCCAGCGAAGTCTTTTTCATTGGTTTGTTTTTTCTCATTTCCTGAAAAAAAATATTTTTTTTTTGACCGAAGTACCCATTAAGGTGGCTAGTGAGCAAGATTTAAAAAATTTCCAGCAGAACAATCCAATAAAAAGAGATGTAGGAAAATTGCAAAAAATATAAAAACAATGAAGTGTTGGAATAAATGAGTTGTTACAGTTTGACTATGTTGCCACCTTGTTTTAATTGAATGCAACTAAGTAGTTCAGTTGCAATGGTGCTTTTTAGTTCAATAAAAAATTGTTATTTTAATGTGTTTCTTTTAAAATTGCGAAAGACGAAGGATCATACTTGTTGATTAAACTATAGGAATTCATGAGCAATAGAGTGGAGCTTGGAATTTTTTGTAGAAAAACAGACTAGTAAAAATGGTTTTCTTTGACTCAAAATTTCGGTTGATGCAAAGTCGAACGCAAAGTTTGGCTGAGGTAAAAGTTGATCATCGAGCTTGGCTGGAGCTAAAATCAAGCACTGAAAAAAATAATTCTGGCAGAATTAACCAGCAAAATGTTGTGTCGAGTTAAAATTGCGATGATCATAAAGTCGAGCTAAATCATTCATGGACTGTATGGGCGAAGTGTTTTAATTTCAATTTGTGTTCCAAATTTGTGCAATCAGATATCGGACCTAAACCCAGTTGATAACAAGCTGTGTTTAAAAATTGAATACTTTACCGGCGCAGAAACCTATTTAATGTCATTTCAAAAAATTGTATTTTCCGACGTCAAGAATATTCTTAGAAGTTTGTAACTTTTTTAACGCTTGATGTTCTGCAGTCAATGACTTTCTGTCAGTTACCGTTTTCTGACGTTCTGCCACGGATTTAAACTTAACGTAACTGAGGTAGATTTTACCTGTGCTGTTGTTGTGCGGGAAGGAAGTCTTGACACCAAATTAGTGTAACGTAACTCAAACATTTTCATGCCGTCCATCTGGCGTTCAATATGCCTTTTGCGGCAAAATTACATATGTTGTTGTAAGGTTTCAGTTGTTGTAAAGCGGGGACTCACTGTTCCGTCCCTTATAGATCAATACTCCTTTTTAAACATTTTTTATATTCTTTAAATTTTTAATGCAATTCAAAATTTAAGTGCCAAAGGACGGTCTTGGCTGCATATTGAGGTTTTACTAACTATGAAACAATTGGACCTATTTCATGCCTCAATTTTGCCGATGTTATACAGCTAAAAGTATAAACAAAAAGTTGAAGATGATTGAACAAGAAATATTTAGAAATCTTGAAAGCCTCTGGGAGGGCAATCAAGAAATCCTGTAATCAATTGAACTATTTTAGTGAAATCTTGGTGGCTTTCTAAGCGTAATTGATGTCTTAAACTATCCATTTTTATATGTAGAGTTTCATGTGTTGTAAAGCGGGGTCTCACTGCTCCGTCCATTAGTTAGATAAATACTCCTTTTTTTCATTTTTAAAAAAAAACTTTTAAAGACAGACTTCTAAAAACATGGCTGCATTTTGAGGTTTTTGTCAAGTATGAAAAAATTGGACCTATTGTATGCCCTCAATTTTGCCAATTTTAGGCGCGTAAAACTTTAAACAAAAATTAGAAGATGATTGAACCAGAAATATATAGAACTCCTGAAAACATCGGTGAAATCCAATCGTCAATTGAACAATTTTATTAAAAAATTGGATGATTACTAAGGGTAATTGGTATGTTAAACTATCCATTATAAACTATCCAAATAAATCAATATCATGATCACCAAGTATATCTGTCTAGATTTTTTGCGTTCTGTCATAACCCCATTTTACCTAAGTTCAGCCTTGCCCACAAAATGTCAAATTCAAATTCCAAATTTTGAGTTGTTTAAAAAAATGAAGATAGTCAATTACTTTTGTCTCAAAATTGACTAGAAGAATTTTTCCGCCTCTAAATAGGCGAATCATAGCTTTTGAATTATTTTTTATTATCTTCAGATTAGGGCAAAACAGCAAAAAAAAACGAACGTTTTTGCTTGAACTAGCATTGTCAGGTTATCAACTTAGCTCTATGTGTGTTTTCAACCAAAATGAAAATATATCAACAGCATTACAAAGATTAAAGCACAGTAAACTGAAATTCTTTGATTTGCCATTTCCGAAGCATGTCAACAATTTTTTTTCGTTTCTGAAATTTTAAGTATTTTGATGTCTCATCTCAACTTTTTTTCTTGCACAGAAAATCCACCCCGGAAGTGGCATCAAAAAATTAAGAAACTTGAACCTTTTTTGACTCCAGACAATTTGATGAAGCAATTTTCTGAAGAAAACACCAACAATTAAAAAAAAGACAGCGTATAATGCGTTGCACTCAACGCCACGTCATGGAGCAACTATTTCATCGCAATCAGCCTAGTAACCTATCATTTATGCTGCGTCATCTATTGCTCATTCTATAAAAATAATATTTAAGCACCAAACTTTCAGGAGTTAACAACTGAACTTGTTTGTAATGAACAATATTGATAATCACATTATATTGCCCAGTTTTAGTTTAGTATTTCATTTGTATGAACTTATTGAGTATCATGATCATGAACAATTAATTTCTTTATTAAGTTTGCTGTTTTTGAGACGTGCTTGCATCAAATAATTATTTCAACAGAGGAATTATAGTTTTGTAGTATATATATATATATATATATATATATATATATATATATATAAATATATATATATATATATATATATATATATATAAATAATATATATATATATATATATATATATATACCTGTCATGTCAGGTGAACTTATCATATCATTTAGAACGTACTCTGTAACTGGGGAGTGAGAAGTGCATAACGTTATCGGGCGGTCAAACTGAAAAGATCCAAAACATTAGTATCGAAAAAAGTCCCTGCAGAGGGCATTGCAGCCCTAGAGGGCACAACTAAAGTAGAGCCCATTTATATGGCTATGTATAGAGTCAAACAGCTCGCTGAACATGTTAGCAATTTTGCTACAACTTGAAGCCACCCTTTCTTTGCCCAGGCCTGTCCAGAGTAGGTGAAAGTCGCAAAGATAGTACACAGACAACGGCAGCGCAGTGGGATGTTCGTAGAACTTAATCTTGTTCTTCAAACAGCAGGCTGATTATGTTAGCAATTTTGCTACAACTTGAACGCCCCGATATGTCCATTATTTGTAAAAATGGCTTCAAAGATCAAAACTTTCAGGTTGTTTGAGGAGACGGCAGTTGAATTTGTTGATGGCGTCTGTAATTTAGGATCTGTAATAAGCAATGAGAAAGCCTAAGAGACCTTTAGGGTAACCATAGCTTGAAATTATGCCGATTTATTGAAATATAGGGCAAGTTGCATGAACTTCTCCTCAAAACGCTTATAAATGCCTCACAAGAGGTGTGCAATAAACATTAAATTTCGATTTTAGGACAATACCAAACTTACGGAATGTCTTCACGGATACGGAACCCAACATCGAAACGCACGTTCTACCGTCGTTCTTTGACTCCCAGGTGTCTCAAAAGGTAAGGTGATTGTATTCGCGTTAAACTTGGGAGAGCTGATACAGCATCCATTGGTCAACAGATGACAGAGTACGCTAACCGTATAAGGTCCTCTTGAAGATGAGGATCGGGCAATTGCACATCTCACCCAAGAACGCATTACGTTCAACCAACAAACCGCACGCCTGAATACAAATCGATTGCGTAAGAAGGATCTTATGGAAAACTATCAGTCCGAGCAAAGCCACGTAATAGAAATGGCTGCGGAAAAAAATGATTCTCAAACTGGCTCACAGCTCTACCGCTTAAACGTTACAGTTTCACGCTAACGAATTCGGAGACGGGCTTTGCATTAGATATTACATGGGGGCCAAAATTACGCACCTTAATTGTCCATGTGTAGAAAAATTTCAACATGTCACATGCTCTTCATTGTGCAAAGGCTGGTCTTACACAAAAGAGACACACTGAGATCGGAGACAACTTTGCTGAGGTCATACAACTAGCGGCGATTGTATTTGCGTTAAAATTGGGAGAGCTGATACAGCATCAATTGGCCAACACATTATAGCGTATGCTAATCGTTTAAAATCCTCTTGAAGACGAGGATCGGGCAATTGCACATCTCACCTAAGAACGCATAACGCACGACCAACAAACCGCATGCCTGAATACAATACGATCGCGTAAGAAGGATCTTATGGAATGCCATCAGCCCGAGCAAAGCCATGTAAAAGAAATTGCTGTGGAAAAAGGATTCTCAAACTGCCTCACAGCTCTACCTCTTAAACGTTACGGTTTTACGCTAACGAATTGAGAGACAGGCTTTGCATTAGATATTACATCGAGACCAAAATATTACATTCGCACCTTAATTGTCCAAGTGTTGAAAATTCCAACATATCACTTGCTCTCCATTGTGCAAAGTTTGTTTATACCCAAAAAAGACACACTGAGATCCGAGACAACTTTGCTAAGATCATACATGACGTTTGCTATGATATCGAAGTTGAGCTGAATCCTCAGTTGCTACACTTCGAGTCTTTTATAAACAAAGCTACCAGCTATGAAAAAAAGGCGCGATTAAACATTAAAGCGAAAGACCTGCGGCTTCCAAGTTGATTCATTAATTCTTCGATGTGAAAATATTTAACCCACTCACCAAGTGATGTTCGAAAAACGCCGTAGAAGCGTATAAAAATCATGAGTCGTCGAAGTGTCTCATATATGAGCAACGAGTACTTGACGTCAAAAAGATTAACTTCGTTCACCTCGTTTTCTAGTGCATGGGGTGCAGGACGTTCCAAAACGCGCACTACAAAACAAACAGCCGGCAGAATTGCTGAAAAGAAAGATCAATCATGCTCGGACGCAGTAACACTCATACGCACGAGAATAAGTTTTCATCTCCTTGGCAGCGCCTTGGTTCAAAAGAGCCAAATGGCATTGATAGTTCGTGTAGTGCCAGAGTGCGAAATGGGCGACTATATTCATAATAAATTAGTTTAAATAATTGTGACTTTGGCAAAGAAAAACAGAGCATATTAAATAAAAAACATTGCGTATGACAAAATAAAATTCGCAAAACCCCACACGACGTATAGTTAGGGTTAACGAAAATTCTGAAATTAAGTATGAAATAAGAAAAAATGGCCGGAATAGAAGAATCCGGATTAGTAACGTTTTTAAAAAAGGACAACAGATGTAAATATGATGTTGTAAATAGCCTAAATATTTTAATCAATTTTAAAGATAATCACGAGAATTGTTTTAATTTTGGTCTCAGACAAATCTCAATACATTTTGAATTATCTTTTTATTTGTGAAACAATTCTCACCTGACAATGAATGTTAGTTTCAAAATCGTTTGTTTTAAATATCAGACTTATTTTTAAATTGACAGATTTGTCTCTTCTACATCATGTACTTTGTCAATTGTTTGAAAACAGAGCCTAGAAAAGGGCTAACTGCAAAACAATATGAGGAGACGTCATCATTATTTTAGCGTTTTAGCAGATATAAATTTTATAGATTTACCGAAGTGACGCACCTTTTGGCTGCGAGCTGGTTTCACAAGCTCGCTGTAAATAGTCTCCCATAATCAAGAAAAAATTTTTTAGGGAAAGTGACATCAGTTCCCGGATTCACCGTCAACAGAAATTTCAAAAATTGGTTCAAAAAAGCAAAAAAATCTCATTACTAAGGGTTATCTTAGAAAGAGGAAAATTTTGTTGGTTTAGCACGATCTGATAAAAAACTTGATCTCAAGTCACAATTCGAACAACTACCAACCTTGCATCGTGTTGATGAAATTCCTATGAAGAAACAAAGACAGTTTCAGTGGGTTTGTCTACTCTCAGCGGACTGGCACAGAACGTTTTTCGTTTTTTAGGAACTGCTGAAATCGAAGCTACTGGTGCTAAGCGAAGCATCTAATTTCGAGGAGGAAAAGCAAAACAAGGCACGATAAATTTTGTGAGCGGCATCGGGACTCTGGATTGGAGATTAAAACCTTAGAGACAGTATTATGCTAAAAAACAATTTAAGGTGTTTGACCAGGAAAAGGCAAGAACTTTGGCGAAAAGAAGAGGAAAGCTGTAGCCAAGGCAAAGAAGGTGCAACAGAATAAGACTGAGGAGCAGCTCCTCAACAGTCGGGTTTCATTACCCATGTCTTTGAGCTTCTTCTACGTATCTGCTTGCTGCTGTCAAAGACGTGACTCTAGTATATTTTGAATAAATCAAACTGTTAAAAACTCTATCTTGATTACTTCAAAAACCCTAAACCAGGTCACTATCTGTAATTTTTGAATTGAATATCCAAAACAATGATGGAACAGTGATATATTTCCGGATATTTATAGGTTTTCTGCACTTAAAGACGAAGTTTTTGTGAACAAGCTGTGCACAGTTTTCAATTAAGGATCCTGACAGATAGGAGCAAGTTTATGGAGAAGGTGAGACCACAACTGATGCCATCCGTTGTTTGTAGCATTAGACGTGAGATAGGGGAACAATCTAAGAATGGTTCACAGCAGACTTTTCTGAAAACTATATAACTGTCAGAGAAAAAAGATAGACCGCGGCGCGGGGTAATGGCTTTCATAGTAATGTTGTTATAGTGGATAGTGGTGAACTTCCAAAATTTGTACTTGAAGTCATATCGTTAGGACCTAAACACCCTGTGAGAGACGAGTTTGATGAAGTGCATTTCCCCACAAACATTGACAAACATTGACGAACTAAGCGAGAGTAACACGGAGTGCAAGAAGCTTTACGAAATTGAGGGTTCTGCAAAATGGTATGTAAAAATGTACAAAATAGTCCAATTAAAAGAGGGGTGAAAAAAGTGAATGATTACCTAAAAACAGGATTTGCTGGCGGTACAAATTGACAGACGCTGCAGTTTCAGTATGATGTTGAGGTCAACGTACAGAGAAAAACTAGAAGATAAGCTGAACTCAGCTTAGATCAGTTTGATCAGTTTCAACAAATCAATGGAGCAAACGATTAAATTGTGATCAAAAACGAAATAAAGATTAATTACAGACCACAAATTATCAAAACTCAGATCAACTGGTACACAACAAGCGAGGCTTTACGGCCTTGCAAGGATACAACAGAAAGGTACAACTGGAGGGTTTACGGCTTTTTTGATTCTTGAAAGCGGTTATGAAACTTTTAAGAGAGTTTTGGCATCGTTTTTCCGGAACCTACCGGGCGCAAACGTTGACTGCAACACGCAAGATGCCAGAAAAGCTTAAGGATAAATCTCTCCTTGTGATAACGAACAGATAGCATCTCTTGACGTTAAAAGTCTGTACAACAACGTGCCAGTTGGAGAGGCTACAGGAATTGCTCTACGATAACTTTATTCAAGCAAACTAGCTCCAGAGATTCCAATATGCGCAATGAAAATTTAATTAAGGCTAGTGGTGACAAATTTTCATTTTCACTGTATCGCGTTCTGCCATGCAACATCAGATGGTCTAGCTACGGGCGTATCACTGGCTGCAATAATAGCGGAACTGTGGTTAAAATCCGTTGAGGCATGACTGCAAAAACCACAGCTCAGTTAGAATATCTGAAAAACTGTTACAAAATCATTTTTGATTTTTGAAAACCCTCAATAAAGTCATTATCTGTAATTTTTAGATAGAATTTAAAAAAGAATGCATTTACAATGATATCATTTTGGTTTTTTTGAGATTTCACGTTCCTAAAAGTGACGTTTTTTGAATATTTTTCAGGGAGAAGGATATAACAGAAGTGATGCTATTCGTTGCTAGCAGCATTAAAAAAACAATACGCAAATGTTCAAAACAGAACTTATGGAAAACTTGATAACTGTCAGACAACAGGATAGACCGCTGGAGAATGGCTCCCATAGTAACGTTGTGATAATGGATAGCGGTGAACTGCTAAAATATGTGCTTGAAGTCCTATACATGGGAACTAGGCACCCTGTGAGAGACAAGTTTAATGAGCTGCACTTCATCGCAGATGTTACAATACTTTTACGTTATATACGCAAGGATAAAATGGCGAGATAGGCTTTGTGAAACTCAGACGTCCGCAAAAACATATGTAAAAAAATATACGAAATACACCGATTGACAGAGGGATAAAAATGCATGAATACATAAAAGACAAGGATTTGATGGGGTTACCGTTTCACAGAGCCTGCGGTTTCTGTGTGATGTGGAGGTCAACGTACAGAAAAACGTGAAGTTTTGCTAAACTCTGATCAGTTCTAATGAACTCAATGGGGCAAAGGATTAAATGGTGATCAAAAACAGAAAACGGATAAAAAACAGTCAGCAAAAATTGGAGAAACAAAATTTATCAAAGACTCAGATCAACTGGTGCACAACCAACGAGGCTTTATGGGCTTGCAAAGATTCAACAAAGGCACAACTGAAAAGTTTATGGCCTTCTTGATACTTGAGAGCAGTTATGAAAATTCGATGAGAATTTCGGCACCGTTTTTCTGGAACTTACCGGGCGCAAACGATAAAACCAACACGCAAGATGCTAGAAAAGCTTTAGGGTCACTCTCTCCTCGTGATAACGAGCAGATAGTATCTCTTGACGTTAAAAGTCTGTACACCAACGTGCCAGTTGGAGAATCTGTCAAAACTACTCTACCTGAACTTTATGCAAGCAACCTAGCTCCAGAGAATTCAAGATCCGCAATCAAAAGTTAATTAAAGCTAGTGGCACTTAACGATCATTTTAAAGGTAACGGGATCTGGTATGTAAAATCAGATGGTCCAGCTATGGCTGCATCACTGGCTGTAATACTAACAAACACGTTGATGAAAATGTTTGAGGAATCACTGTAAAAACCAGTGCTCAGTGGGAATATCTCAAAATTTGATCAAAACGGGAATTGCAGAGACCGCAACCAGTGAATGAATTTCCGCGGAAAATGAGTCGGATGTGAGTTATACAACAACTGATTTCATAGAAAAAGCCAAAAAATAGCGAAGAATTTCCAAACATGCAGGATGTTGTCTGGATTTGCACTTATTAAAGCAATCAACAAACAGAGGGGCAAGTTGAGGGGAAACAATTGTTCGAAAGGTATGTGGTTACATTATCTGCACAGTTCGTTCTGAACCGGACATCTAATTAAAATTCGCAAATTCATAACACATAATCCTGTAAGTTACCATTAAAAAATAAACATGGAAGTCGATTTAAATGTTCTTGATATCGACGTAATTGTGATCAACAAAATTAAAATTACATATCATAGGTAATAAAAACAAACTGACCGAGAAATTATACTGAATTCTCGCAGCTTTGCACGTCTTCAGAGGGACAGTTCAGAGGGTTTTCAACGCAGCAAGTAATTGGTTGTCCGTCAATCAAGCGCTCGCAGAAAAAGACATACTGGACCAAAAATCAATATCAATTGGAATGGTCTTCAAAAAGTGAGCCAGATCTTAGAAAAGGTAATAATTGGCAGTAAAGATCAATTGAAAACAACACCAAAAGAACATCAGAAAGCCAGATTGGGTCTCATGATATGCCAAGAATTTTTTTATAATACAGAGGCAACCTCGTAAAAAATTTTTCCAGCAAATTGGAGAAACTATATGAAATGCAAGTGATATTCATAACGCAAAAATTACGATCATTCCTCTCCACCTTAAATTTTTTTTTCGATAGAAACCTGAAATCCCAGGTGGTATATGAGATGAAATGTAATGCAAATGGATCCATCTATGATGGGCAGACAACTGGAGGGTTTACGGCTTTTTTTGATACTTGAAAGCAGTTATGAAACTTTTAAGAGAGTTTTGGCATCGTTTTTCCGGAACCTACCGAAAGCAACACGCAAGACGCCAGAAAAGCTTTGGAATAAATCTCTCCTTGTGATACCGAACAGATAGCATCTCTTGACGTTAAAAGTCTTTACAACAACGTGCCAGTTGGAGAGGCTACAGGAATTGCTCTACGAGAACTTTATTCAAGCAACCTAGCTCCAGAGATTATATATGCCCAATGAAAATTTAATTATGGCTAGTGGTGACAAATGTTCATTCTCATTGTATCTTGTTCTGCCATGCAACATCAGATGGTCTAGCTACGGGCGTTTCACTGGCTGCAATAATAGCGGAACTGTGGTTAAAATCCGTTGAGGCATGACTGCAAAAACCACAGCTCAGTTAGAATATCTGAAAAACTTACAAATTCATTTTTGATTTTTGAAAACCCTCAATAAAGTTATTATCTGAAAATTTTGGATTAAAATTAAAAAAGAATGCATTTACAATGATATCATTTTGGTTTTTTTGAGAGTTCACGTTCCTAAAAACGACGTTTTTTGAATATTTTTCAGGGAGAAAGATATAACAGAAGTGATGCTATTCGTTGCTAGCAGCATTAAAAAAACAATACGCAATTGTTCAAAATAGAACTTATGGAAAACTTGATAACTGTCGGACAACAGGATAGACCGCTGGAGAATGGCTCCCATAGTAACGTTGTGATAATTGATAGCGGTGAACTGCTAAAATATGTGCTTGAAGTCTTATACATGGGAACTAAACACCCTGTGAGAGACAAGTTTAATGAGCTGCACTTCATCGAAGATGTTACAATACTTTTACGTTATATACGCAAGGATAAAATGGCGAGATAGGCTTTGTGAAACTCAGACGTCCGCAAAATCATATATAAAAAATATACGAAACACACCGATTGACAGAGGGATAAAAAATGCATGATTACATAAAAGACAAGGATTTGATGGGGGTACCGTTTCACAGAGCCTGCGGTTTCTGTGTGATGTGGAGGTCAACGTACAGAAAAACGTGAAGATGTGCTAAACTCTGATCAGTTCTAAGGAACTCAATGGGGCAAAGGATTAAATGGTGATCAAAAACAGAAAACGAATAAAAAACAGTCCGCAAAAATTGGGGAAACAGGTGAAAATTAGATACAAAGTTTATCAGAGTCAGATCAACTGGTGCAGAACCAGTGAGGCATTATGGGCTTGCAAAGATTCAAAAAAGGAACAACTGAAAAGTTTATGGCCTTTTTGATACTTGATAGCAGTTATGAAAATTCGATGAGAATTTTGGTACCGTTTTTCTGGAACTTACCGGGCGCAAACGATAAAACCAACACGCAAGATGCTAGAAAAGCTTTAGGGTCACTCTCTCCTGGTGATAACGAGCAGATAGTATCTCTTGACGTTTAAAGTCTGTACACCAACGTGCCAGTTGGAGAATCTGTCAAAACTACTCTACCTGAACTTTATGCAAGCAACCTAGCTCCAGAGAATGCAAGATTCGCAATCAAAAGTTAATTAAGGCTAGTGGCAACTAATGATCATTTTAAAGGTAACGGGATCTGGTATGTACAATCAGATGGTACAGCTATGGCTGCATCACTGGCTGTAATACTAACAAACACGTGGATGAAAATGTTTGAGGAATCACTGTAAAAACCGGTGCTCAGTGGGAATATCTCAAAAATTGATCAAAACGGGAATTGCAGAGACCGCAATCAGTGAATGAATTTCCGCGGAAAATGAGTCGTATGTGAGTTATACAACAACTGATTTCATAGAAAAAGCCAAAAATAGCGAAAAAATTCCAAACATGCAGGATGTTGTCTGGATTTGCACTTATTAAAGCAATCAACAAACAGAGGGGCAAGTTGAGGGGAAACAATTGTTCGAAAGGTATGTGGTTACATTATCTGCACAGTTCGTTTTGACCCGGACAACTACTTAAAAGTCGCAAATTCATAACACATAATCCTGTAATTTACCATTAAAAAATGAACTTGGAAGTCGATTTGGCTGTTCTTGATGTCGACGTAATTGTGATCAAAAAAATTAAATTTACATATCATAGGTAATAAAAACAAACTGACAGAGAGATTATACTGAAATTTCGCAGCTTTGCGCATCTTCACAGGGACAGTTCACAGGGTTTTCAACGCAGCAAGTAATTGGTTGGCCGTCAATCAGGCGCTCGCAGAAAAAGACATACTGGACCAAAAATCAATATCAATTGGAATGGTCTTCAAAAAAGTGAGCCAGATCTTAGAAAAGATAATAATTGGCGGTAAAGATTAATTAAAAAAAAACATCAAAAGAACATCAGAAAGCTAGATTGGGTCTCATGATATGCCAAGATTTTTTCTATAATATAGAGGCAAACCCCGTTTAAAAAATTTTCCAGAAAATTGGAGAAACTATGTGAGATGCAAGTGATATTCATAACGCGAACATTACGATCATTCCTCTCCACTTTAAATATTTTTTCGATAGAAACCTGAAATCCCAGGTGGTATATGAGATGAAATGTAAAGCAAATGGATCCATCTATGATGGGCAGACAACTGGAGGGTTTACGGCTTTTTTTGATACTTGAAAGCGGTTATGAAACTTTTAAGAGAGTTTTGGCATCGTTTTTCCGGAACCTACCGGGCGCAAACGTTGAAACCAACACGCAAGATGCCAGAAAAGCTTTAGGATAAATCGCTCCTTGTGATAACGAACAGATAGCATCTCTTGACGTTAATAGTCTGTACAACAACGTGCAAGTTGGAGAGGCTACAGGAATTGCTCTACGAGAACTTTATTCAAGCAACCTAGCTCCAGAGATTCCAATATGCGCAATGAAAAATTAATTAAGGCTAGTGGTGACAAATGTTCATTTTCATTGTATCGCGTTCTGCCATGCAACATCAGATGGTCTATCTACGGGCGTATCACTGGCTGCAATAATAGCGGAACTGTGGTTAAAATCCATTGAGACATGACTGCAAAAGCCACAGCTCAGTTAGAATATCTGAAAAACTGTTACAAATTCTTTTTTGATTTTTGAAAACCCTCAATAAAGTCATTATCTGTAATTTTTGGATTGAATTTAAAAAAGAATGCATTTACAATGATATCATTTCGGTTTTTTTGGAGATTTCACGTTCCTAAAAATGACGTTTTTTGAATATTTTTCAGCGAGAAAGATATAACAGAAGTGATGCTATTCGTTGCTAGCAGCATTAAAAAAACAATACGCAACTGTTCAAAATAGAACTTATGGAAAACTTGATAACTGTCAGACAACAGGATAGACCGCTGGAGAATGGCTCCCATAGTAACGTTGTGATAATTGATAGCGGTGAACTGCTAAAATAAGTGCTTGAAGTCCTATCCTTGGGAACTAAACTCTCTGTGAGAGACAAGTTTAATGAGCTACACTTCATCGCAGATGTTACAATACTTTTACATTATAAACGCAAGGATAAAATGGCGATATAGGCTTTGTGAAACTCAGACGTCCGCAAAATCATATGTAAAAAATATACGAAAAACACAGACAGGATTGACCCAAACACGATTGACAGGGGGATAAAAAGTGTATGATTACATAAAAGACACGGATTTGATGGGGGTACCACTTTACAGAGCTTGCGGTTTCTGTGTGATGTGGAGGTCATCGTACAGAAAAACGTGAAGATGTGCTAAACTCTGATCAGTTCTAAGGAAATCAATGGGGCAAAGGATTAAATGGTGATCAAAAACAGAAAACGGACAAATAACAGTCCGCAAATTTGAGGAAACAGGTGAAAATTAGATACAAAATTTATCAAAGACTCAGATCAACTGGTGCACAACCAGCGAGGCTTTATGGGCTTGCAAAGATCCAAAAGAGGAACAACTGAAAAGTTTATGGCCTTTTTGATACTTGAGAGCAGTTATGAAAATTCGATGAGAATTTCGGCACCGTTTTTATGGAACTTACCGGGCGCAAACGATAAAACCAACACGCAAGATGCTAGAAAAGCTTTAGGGTCACTCTCTCCTGGTGATAACGAGCAGACAGTATCTCTTGACGTTAAAAGTCTGTACACCAACGTGCCAGTTGGAGAATCTGTAAAAACTGCTCTACGTGAACTTTATTCAAGCAGCCTAGCTCCAGAAAATGCAAGATTCGCAATCAAAAGTTAATTAAGGCTAGTGGCAACTAATGATCATTTTAAATGTAACGGGATCTGGTATGTAAAATCAGATGGTCCAGCTATGGCTGCATCACTGGCTGTAATACTAACAAACACGTTGATGAAAATGTTTGAGGAATCACTGTAAAAACCAGTGCTCAGTGGGAATATCTCAAAATTTGATCGAAACGGGAATTGCAGAGACCGCAACCAGTGATTGAATTTCCGCAAAAAATGAGTCGGATGTGAGTTATACAACAACTGATTTCATAGAAAAAGCCAAAAAATAGCGAAGAACATCCAAACATGCAGGATGTTGTCTGGATTTGCACTTATTAAAGCAATCAACAAACAGAGGGGCAAGTTGAGGGAAAACAATTGTTCGAAAGGTATGTGGATGACATTATCTGCACAGTTCGTTGTGACCCGGACAACTACTTAAAATTAACAAATTCATCACACATAAGCCTCTAATTTACCCTTAAAAAGTAAACATGGAAGTCGATTTGAATGTTCTTGATATCGACGTAATTGTGATCAACAAAATTAAAATTACACATCATAGGTAATAAAAACAAACTGACCGAGAAATTATACTGAATTCTCGCAGCTTTGCACGTCTTCACAGGGACAGTTCACAGGGTTTTCAACGCAGCAAGTAATTGGTTGGCCGTCAATCAGGCGCTCGCAGAAAAAGACATACTGGACCAAAAATCAATATCATTTGGAATGGTCTTCAAAAAGTGAGCCAGATCTTAGAAAAGATAATAATTGGCAGTAAAGATCAATTAAAAACAACATCAAAAGAACATCAGAAAGCCAGATTGGGTCTCATGATATGCCAAGAATTCTTCTATAATATAGAGGCAAACCTCGTTAAAAAATATAGAGGCAAACCTCGGCAAACCTCGAAACTATCTGAGATGCAAGTGATATTCATAACGCGAAAATTACGATCATTCCTCTCCACCTTAAATTTTTTATTCGATAGAAACCTGAAATCCCAGATGGTATATGAGATGAAATGTAATGCATATGGATTCATCTATGATGGGCCGACAAGTCGGCAAATTGACACTAGAATATCCGAACTTCATGATTTTTGAAAACCCTCAATAAAGTCATTATCTGTAATTTTTGGATTGAATTTAAAAAAGAATGCATTTACAATGATATCATTTCGGTTTTTTGAGATTTAACGTTCCTAAAAATGACGTTTTATGAATAGGTTTCAGGGAGAAGGATATAACAGAAGTAATGCTATTCGTTGCTAGCAGCATTAAAAAAACAATACGCAATTTTTCAAAATAGAAATTATGGAAAACTTGATAACTGTCAGACAACAGGATAGACCGCTGGAGAATGGCTCTCATAGTAACGTTGTGATAATGGATAGCGGTGAACTGCTAAAATATGTGCTTGAAGTCCTATCCATGGGAACTAAACACCCTGTGAGAGACAAGTTTAATGAGCTGCACTTCATCGCAGTTGTTACAATACTTTTACGTTATTTACGCAAGGATAAATTGGCGAGATAAGCTTTGTGAAACTCAGACATCCGCAAAATCATATGTAAAAAATATACGGAATACAACGATTGACAGAGGGATGAAAAAATGTATGATTACATAAAAGACAAGGATTTGATGGGGGTACCGTTTTACAGAGCTTGCAGTTTCTGTGTGATGTGGAGGTCAACGTACGGAAAAATGTGAAGATGTGCTAAACTCTGGTCAGTTCTAAGGAACTCAATGGGGCAAAGTATTAAATGGTGATCAAAAGCAGAAAACCGACAAATAACAGTCCGCAAAAATTTAGGAAACAGGGGAAAATTAGATACAAAATTTATCAAAGACTCAGATCAACTAGTGCACAACCAGCGAGGCTTTATGGGCTTCCAAAGATTCAAAAAAGGAACAAGGTGGATGAAAATGTTTGTGGAATCACTGTAAAAACCGTTGCTCAGTGAGAATATCTCAAAATTTGATCAAAACGGGAATTGCAAAGACCGCAACCAGTGAATGAATTTCCGCGGAAAATGAGTCGGATGTGAGTTATACAACAACTGATTTCATAGAAAAAGGCAAAAAAGAGCGAAGAAAACACCAACATGCAGGATGCTGTCTGGATTTGCAGTTATTAAAGCAATCAACAAACAGAGGGGCAAGTTGAGGGGAAACAATTGTTCGAAAGGTATGTGGATGACATTATTTGCACAGTTCGTTGTGACCCGGATAACAACTTAAAATTAGCAAATTCATAACATATAAGCCTCTAATTTACCCTTAAAAAATGAACATGGAAGTCGGTTTGGTTTGAATGTTCTTGATATCGACGTAATTGTGATCAACAAAATTAAAATTACATATCATATGTAATAAAAACAAACTGACCGAGAAATTATACTGAATTCTCACAGCTTTCACATCTTCATCTTCACAGGGACAGTTCACAGGGTTTTCAACGCAGCAAGTAATTGGTTGGCCGTCAATCAGGCTCTCGCAGAAAAAGACATACTGGACCAAAAATCAATATCAATTGGAATGATCTTCAAAAAAGTGAGCCAGATCTTAGAAAAGATAATAATTACAGAAAAGATCAATTAAAAACAACACCAAAAGAACATCAGAAAGCCAGATTGGGTCTCTTGATATGCCAAGAATTTTTCTATAATATAGAGGCAACCTCGTAAAAAATTTTTCCAGAAAATTGGAGAAACTATGTGAGATGCAAGTGATTTTCATAACGCGAAAATTATGATCATTCCTCTCCACCTTAAATTTTTAATTCGATAGAAACCTGAAATCCCAGGTGGTATATGAGATGAAATGTAATGCATATGGATTCATCTAGGATGGGCAGACAAGTCGGCAAATTGACACTAGAATATCCGAACTTCAAAAGAAGTAGTCACAGGTGGGTTAACATATTGTTGAATGTAGTGTTTCCGCGAATGACGTTGAATGGGAAATTTTTGATGCTTGTCGTACAGCAGAGAAACTCATGACCACCGAAGCTATACGCATCAGCAATTAAATTGAAGCCTGGCTTAAACACTCGCAATGAATATAGTGGCGGGAACTCACGTTAAAATTTTAGTTCAAATCATAACTATGATTTGGAAAAATTCAGGCAAAAATTATTAAAAACATATTGTGCATGACAAAGCGAAATCTGCGGAAGCCATACAAGAAGGATACTTAGGATTAGGCCAAATTCGTAATTTCCCTAGAAATACAAAAACATGACCAGAATCAAAAATCCGGAGTTGGAACGTTTTTAGAGAAATTGATAACAGATGTAAATATGATTTTGTAAATGGGCTAAATATTGTTTACATGAAAGATTTTCAATTTAGTTCTTAATGTAACTCCTGGAATTATTTAATTTGTGATCTCAGACAAAAGTATTTTTCATTTTATTCATTTTATTCTTTAACAGATTGTGAACCAGTTTTCAACCGACGATGAACGTAATATTCAAAAAACTTAGTTTTAAACCTGAAAATGAAATGAACGTAATGTGACAATGAGCACTAAAAACGATGAACGTTTTAAACGTGACTATGAATATTATTTCAACAGAACAGTTTCTTCTACAATCTTTTTATAGAAAATCAGTTCTCATGACGCATCTCCAGAGAGTTATATTGCCTTGTCTTTAAAATTATGTACGATGCAGTGATGTCTCAATTTAAATAGAAATTCATGTTTCACGATGCAGCCCTAAATAGTTACTGTGCCCTGTCTTACCAATTTGATGCATTAAGGTCTCATATCAGGGAATCACCACTCGTCCACTGGATTGTCCTGCGCGACTTAAGAGCAAACCCCTATTCTATGTTTTTTGGAAAAAAAGTACCTAACAAACACTAAGTGAACGACGACATCGAGAATAACTAATAATGCACCGCTTCTTAAGATTAAAGTTTTTTATTGGAAAGTTCGAGAGAAATTGCAACCGATTCAGTTTTTTGGTCTTTCCCATTATAGTCCCCCCGCTTAAGGTCATATTACGTACGGTCTAACTATCCGTAACAACAATGTTATGGGCGGTTAATTTCTTGGGGGCTTTATTTGGAAATAGTTGCTCTGAGTCTACTGCTGTGTGATCAAAACAGTTGTTTAAATTTTCTTTATGCCATTATTGAGCATTAGTCTTCTTTCTTCCCACTCTTTTCTCGCCGTTCGTAATAATGCAACAAGAAATACGTTTATTCCCAAAGCACAATTTTGCTACCTTTTCAGAATTTTGCTGTAATTTGTTAACTAGTATTAACAAGTTAACAAGCTATTTCAGCAAAATTTGTTTCTGCAATAACAAGTTAACATCAAGTTATTTTTGATGTTTCTGTGTTTAACTATATTCTTTCTTTGCACTGGAAAAGTACCTATATGTGTTTCTCATATTGCGTAAATATATTATGTTTCTCTTCGCATTACATATGTATATATGCGGATGATAAAATTAACTTTTTTGTATTTATTTATTTTAGCAATGAATTATTGAGACGTGAACAAAATTAAAGTAAGTTGCCACTTTAGCCGAAATTCTTGTTCATTTTTGACTAGGCTCATGTAGACGGGACTACTTTTTAAATGGTTGGATCATTCCATTATAGGCACCTCCCAAAATTATAATCCCCATTTTGTTATTTTTTGGTTTTATACGGGAGGCTCTATGTTTTGTTTCCAGACGGGCAGATAGTATCTCTTGATTAAAAAAAGTCTGTAGACCAACAATGTTAGAATATCTGAAAAACTGTTACAAATTCATTTTTGATTTTTGAAAACCCTCAATAAAGTCATTATCTGTAATTTTTGGATTGATTTTTAAAACAATGCATTTACAATGATATCATATTGGTTTTTTTTGAGATTTCACGTTCCTAAAAATGACGTTTTTTGAATATTTTTCAGGGAGAAGGATATAACAGAAGTGATGCTATTCGTTGCTAGCAGCATTAAAAAAACAATACGCAATTGTTCAAAATAGAACTTATGCAAAACTTGATAACTGTCAGACAACAGGATAGACCGCTGAGAATGGCTCCCATAGTAACGTTGTGATAATGGATGGCGTTGAACTTCTAAAATATGTACTTGAAGTCCTATCCTTGGGAACTAAACTCTCTGTGAGGGACAAGTTTAATGAGCTGCACTTCCTCGCAGATGTTACAATACTTGTACGTTATTTACGCAAAGACAAAATGGCGAGAAAGGCTTTGTGAAACTGAGGCGTCCGCAAAATCATATGTAAAAAATATACGAAATACACCGATTGACAGAGGGATGCAAAAATGCATGATTACATGTTTTGTTTCCAAGCGGGCAGATAGTATCTCATGATTTAAAAAAGTCTGTAAACCAACAAGCCGTTCGAAGAGGCTATAGAATAAAGTCCAGAAAATGAATTTCCACTGAAAAAGAGTCGAATATAAGTCATGTAAAAACAGCTATTATAGAAGAACCCCAAAAAAAACAAATCTGCAAAGTTCGTTGTGACCCGGACAAATACTTAAAGTTCGCAAATTGATAACACATAAACCTTTAGTTTACCATAGAAAAAATGAACATGGAAAACAATTGATCTTTGCTTGATATCGACGTAATTGTGAGCAACAAAAATAAATTCACCTTTCATAGGCATAAAAAAACCGACAGAGGAATTATACTGAATTCTCGCAACTTTGCACAATTTCAGCATCAGATACAAGGGACGGTAATACAAATCTGATACAAGGGAAGGTTCACAGAGTACCACTAAGATAACAGAACATCGAAAGTAAGGTTCGCAGTTGGGTAAAAATTTTGTTAGGTGTGGTGGTTCCACCAATGAGATTGAAAGAAAAATTCTGAGTGCTTTTTGCATAGTATAGAACCTCATGCCCATTTTAAGATAAAGCCGGGACTAAACACAGGCAATAAATAAAGGGTTGGAAACTCACAATAAAATTTTAGTTCAAATCGTAGTCTTGAATTTGGAACAATTCGGACAAAAAGTATAAAAAATATGTAGAGCATGAAAAAACAAAATTTGCGGAACCACCACAAGAAGGATTTTTGGTCTTAGGGCAAATTCGCATTTTTCCCTAGAAATACAAGAACACGGCCAATATCGAAAAATCCAGAATAGGAACGTTTTCAAAGAAATTGATAATAGATCTATATATTAAGTTGTTAATATGCTATATATTGTATATATGAAAAATTGTTATTCAATTCATAAGATAGTTTCTACAATTGTTTTACATGTGGTCTCAGACAAATGTGAGTACCTAATCAATATATTTTTTATCATTTTGTTAAAAAGTTTTAACCTGACAATGAACGTAAAATTCGAAAAGTTTGTTTTAAAAATCAGAATTAATTTTAATTTGACAGTTTAGTTTCTTCTACAACATTTATAAAGAAATTCGACTGCCGTGACGCTTGTCTAAAGAGTTACAGTGCCTCGTCTTTAAAATTATATACGCCGCAGTGATGTCCCAGATTATTAAGAAGTCATTTCTCATGACACAGCTCCAAAGAGTTAGAGTGCCTTGTCTTCATAGTTTTATACAATGCAGTGATGTCTCATAGCAGTGGAGCACTACACGTCCACTGGATTGTTCGGTGCTGTTTAAGAGCAAACCCCCATTCTATTTTATAGTAAAAATATTTAACAAACACTAAATGAACGACGATATCGAGAATAAATAATAATGCCACAATTATAGAGATGGATGTTATTGTTATGTAGGACTTCAAAAGAAATAATAATTGTACCACATCTTACTTTTATTTATAGCGAATGCATTAATGGAAACATTTTTCCAAACTGCCCGAAAAAACGGAAATCAACCCTATCTACAAAAACTTAACCCTTTAGATGCAACCAACCACCGCCCAAAATCAATCATAAGTGCATTTTTTAAAAATTTTGAGCGATTCCTACATCAACAAATGACGAATCTAGTACAAAAACTTGAATTTATGAACCGGCTTCAATTTGGTTTTCAAAAACATGTTTCTAAAGCCGATGGTTTTTTTCTCACAGAATCAATTTGTAAAAGTATTGACTAAATCAATATTGTCCAAACTGTACTTTTGGATCTCTCAAAGGCGTTTGATTCCATATCTCATGATATCCTAATAGAAAAAACTAAAAACACTTGGCTTTCAGAGCGATGCACAGAACCTCAAAAAAGCTTACTTTCTAACAGACTTCAACGTGTTAAAAAAGGTTCAATTTACTCTAACTGGATAAAAATTGTCAGAACTGTACCCCAAGGAACCGTATTAAGACTTCTTTTTTTCAAATTATCTGTAAACTACCATTGTACAGCTATTAATACTGATGTAACAGTGATTTATTTTACTGATGATTGTCTGTTTTTTGCTTCTAAGCAGGATGAAAAGATAGCAAAATGTCCCTGGAATCAAACTTACAAAATTTAGCAAACCACTTCAGAGAATATCATTTATATTTATATTCTCCAAAAACAAAAGTTCGTTTTTTTTCAGCGAAAATGTTGAAAGAAACAAAAACCAGGACACAATTTTAGTAGATATTAAATTATTCAAAAAGTCTAAATCTTTAGAACTGACAATTGATAGCAGACTCAGTTTCATGATTCATATTAAGCAAAGGATGGCTTCGGGGATAAAAACTATAGACTCAATTGGAACTCAACTACCTACATCACGCTTAAAAATTTTACATCATTCAGTCGTTTCGTAACATCTCAACTTTTCTGTTCTGTTTATTCACCGCATTAGAAAAACTATGATGACTTCTTTAGAAAAGCATCTGAACTGGGGTCTTAAAAAGGTGTTCTTCCGCTCCAATTGCAAATGGTCACGGCGTTTATGACGTAAAAAACAGGTGATCGGGGTTGAGCAGAGAATTGGTCAACTTTCTATTTGTTATCGTAATAATTATAATGTCAGTGCAATAAACGTTAATGCCCGATCGACACTGGAAAAACTTTTCAGCATTAAACCCCGAGTTTATCACTCTTTTATCGCCACTGTTACTAAGTAAACAGTGGCGATAAAAGAGTGGTGATAAACTCGTAGTCTAATGATAGAGACAGTTTGATAAACATGTAAATTAAAAAATCTTGTAGGATGTATGTTGTGTGTGTGCTGTGTGGTCTGGGTGTTGTGTGTGTGCGTGCGTGTGTGTCTGTGGTGTGTTGAGTTTGTGGTGTTCTGTGTGTGGTGTGTGTTTGCGGGCGTATTTGTGTTTGTGCGTGCGTGTGTTCGTGCGTTCGTGTACGTGTGTGTGTGCGTGCGTGTATGTGCTCGCGTGCGTGCGTGTGTTTGCGTAAGTGTGTGAGCGTGTGTGTGTGTGTCTGTGTGTGTGTGTGCGTGTGTGAGGGGTGGCATGAGGACAATTAAGAAAAGATCTAAAGAAATGTCTCTTACCTTTGAAAATGTTATTGTCCACAAAAACAAAATGAAAAACCAATAAAACTGTGTTCATTTTTGAAATAATCGCAACAGGTGTTGACTAAAAAAGTTACCATACGGTTGTTATCGCCCTCGAAGTCATCATAACACCTCAGCTTCGCCTCGGAGTTTGATAAGTTCCCGGTGGCGAAAACAACCGTGTGGTAATATTCTTTCGTGGCGTGAGTTTCGACTAGTTTAATCTTCAAAAACCTAACCGTGTAATTTTGCCACAATTTTTAACGTAATTGTTTTGTGATTCATAGTTTTAAGTGTACACTTTAGCTTTGATAGCGTCCCACTTCAACAATTTGAGTGCTAAACAATAAAGTGTCTTCTTTGCACTGGACAAATATTTGGGCGTAAGTATTTTATGTTTCTCTTCATATAACGTAGGTATATATGCGGACGCTTTAATTTACATTTTATATATTTAGTTATTTCGGCAATGAATTATCAAAACAAGAAATAATTAACGTAAATTGCCACTGCAGCCTAGATTTGTATTTATTTTTGCCCAGGCTTATGTAGACCGGGCTGCTTTTTAAATGGTCGGATCATTCATTATATAGTTTCAGGTTATAATGTTTGTTCAGGGCAGTCGTGGTGGCCCTTGTTTGTAAATGGTAATTGTTTTTGGAGCAAGTTCTCTTCACCATTCCTTAAAGTGGTGGACAAACATCAAGAAGCAATTATCCAGACAAGTGATCACGAAGCCAGGATACAATCTTCACCGAGGAGCTCAAGATAAGTCTAAAATTATTCAAAAACGACTTCGATTGATACCGAAAAACGAGCAGTTGAGTATTTGGCACGATCTAATCAATAACTCTGTGACAAGCCCCCGCAAAGACCCCAGAAAGCCACTTACCCCAGAACAACTTGTGAACGAAATCAAGATTATCAAGCATAAAGTAGTTGGAATAGTTTACTGCGTAAGAGAAGGAGCACCAGACGTTTACAAAGAGCTGAAGGGAACGGGAATACCTGTTCTACACATCGTAAAGGACCTTCTCTCGAGGCGAAAGCAAAAGAACAAAAAACTTGTTCGCAGCTACAGCCAACTACATCTTGCACCACACCTCGAAATCAAAACCCTAACTATTGTACGAAATCACGGCGACAATCTAAAAGCGATTATCAAAAAGAAACACAGCCCGTCTCATCAGCAACGAAATTGATCAAAACCAGTTTTCAGTCCCAGTCGTCAATTTAAGCAAAATCGTTTAGCTTTTGTTAAGCCCTATCGCAATTTCTGTTCAAAATTTTTGTGAAAATCCTATTGATTCAGTTTAGTTGGAATCGATCAAAAATTTAAGTCTTCATCAAATTATTTTGTGACAATCCTGTTGATTAAGTTCAATTGGTCTTGATCAAATTTTTAAGTCAACGTAGTAAGTTCTGTGAAACTCCTGCTGATTAAGTTCAATTGGAATTGATCAGAGCTCATGAAACAAATGGGAAAAAATTGTAAGACCTGTAACAAGCCAGTACAGGCACAAGAGAAGACATATACATGCGTTGACTGCAACTGTCATATACACATGACGACAATTTGCACAGGACTTTCCTCGGCCTCCCTCAACGGGATAATAGATCTTGGAAACAACATTATGCTTCTCTGCAATGAATGCGTGGACAAAAACGAGCGAGATAAATTCATAAGATGCAGAACAATGGCGAACATGACTGAGAAGATAGAAAATTTGTACTTTAGCAATCAACTCAAAAACATGGAAAAGAGGTTGACTGAGCTTGTAGACAAAAAGATAGAAACCGCCATCAAAACAACTTGTGAAAAAGTTGATAAAACGTATGCTGCCTTGGTCTCCGTGGAATCCACACAGGAGACAGATAGGAAACTTGGAAAGTTAATTAAGAAAGAGAAAGGCGTCGACAACATCAAACAAAGTTTCAGAATACAAGGGATCCCTGAAGATCATAACAAAACAAAAGCTGAAAATCTTGTCCCCACAATTGACGAAGTAAATGAAATACTGAGTGAAATAGGCGTTAGGCCTGAAGTGAAGGAACACAAACGACTAGGTGAATTCAAGAGAGAACGGAAGAAACCAAGAATTCTTTTAGTAACGGTCGCTAACGAACATTAAGCCAGGCTAGCCTTAGCCAAAAGTATTGAACATCGAGAGGAATTAGCAAAGGGAAATATTTACTTGCTACCAGCTCTCAGCAAAGAAGATGCCCTCAAAGAAAACCTGATTCTGAAAAAGAGAAAAGAACTGTTGAAAGAAGGAGTTCCTCGAGATAAACTCAAAATTCGAAATTTAGAACTATTCAACGATGGTGCGAAAGTGGAGATTGCCTCCGAATAAAACCAGGTCAAACTGACTTGGTTTTGTTAACATTCTGCAAATAAACGTAAGGAGCCTTGTGAACGTAGAGAGGAGAATTAAGTTTGCAAATGCTGTAATAAACTCAGACTACAACGTTATATGTCTCTGTGAAACTTGGCTCAATGATAACATTCCATCATCTGAACTATTTCTAAATGACTATTGCATCTACCGACAAGACAGACAAATGGATCAAGACAAAAATACCCACGGAGGCGCCCTCATAGCAGTAAAGAACTCCTTCATCTCCGAAAGAGTCATTTCTGAGCAACCGGATTCTAGTCTTGTCTGCAAAATACAATTAGCCGAGAACAAAATTTTTATTTGTGCCTTTTACAACCCCCCAAGAACTAGCCCGTACCGTTACGAGGTTAACGATTTCAAAAACTCCTTAAAATCATTCCTAAATCAAAGACGACCATTTTATGTGGGGATATAAACTGTCCTGATGTTAACTGGAAAACTCTAGCAAGTACAAATGAAGAAGAAAACGAAGTCATTGAATTGTTTGAGGAATCCCTATACAGACAAATCATAAACTTCCCCACCTGTGGGCAGAACACTCTAGATGTAGCCTTTTACAAAAATTGTAATTTGGTGGCACATCTCGACGAGAAATTTTCCTCAATTTACGACTGCTCGGATCATAAATCAATCCAGTTAACACTAGAATGTCCACGCCAAGACGCCAAAGAAACTCTTGGAAATTTTAAAAGTTTCGGAAACGCTGACTACGAAAGCATAAATAATATTTTAAGTACTGAAACCTTCAAACCAGTTTGCTTCACTAACGTAAACAACATGTGCGAAAAATTTTACCAGTACATGGATCAAATATTCGAGGTCCACGTCCCCAAAAGAAATAGACACCGACAAAGTCTACCTCCCGGGATATCAAGTTTCACTTCTTACAACATGAAGAGACTACAAACCCAAAAACGACTCTTATCCGAAAAACCCACTAGTTATCGAAAACAAGAAGTTCTTAAACTAGAAAACCAATTGATAGAATCATCGGAACTGGACAGGATTGTATATCAGAAGAAAATCATACGTGCAAGAAATACCGGTACAATCTTCAAACACTTGAAAAGCCTGAAAAAATCACCCAGCCTTCCAAATTTACTAATCAAAGAAAATCAACAGAGCACAAAAATGCAAGAGCAAGTCAGCATGATGAACGAGTTCTTTCACTCAGTGTTCTCACCCAAAATTCCTTTCAGTATACAAGATGTAAGATTGAGAAATCCTGAAATTACAAACTTCGAAATCTCAAAGAAAGCAATCTACGAAATACTTCTTTCACTAGATGCCACAAAGTCGCGAGGCCCAAATGGCATCCTGCCTGCATTTTTCCAACGTACAGCACGCAAAACAAGTAAGAATTTAAATGTACTTTTCAAGCAGATAAAACCACTGAGAAAAATCCCAAACACCTGGAAAATTGGAGCTGTGACACCAATCTACGAAAAAGATGACCGACGGAAAGTAGAAAATTACCGAGCAGTCTCTCTTTTAGACATTGACAGTAAAGTTTTTGAGAAATGCATATGTTCAGCTTTATACGCTCACTTCGAAAAATTCCTAACAGAACACCAACATTGATTTGTTAAAAAACGCTCAGTTAATACAAATATGCTATCTTTCTTGAAATCAATTCACGACGCACTCGATAACGAATCAATCACCGAAATTGTAGCATTCTACACAGATTTCTCCAAAACTTTCGACAAAGTACCGCATTTTGAGCTTGTACAAAAAGTTGCAAATATTGGAGTGGGAGGTTGCCTATTAGAAATTATCATTGACTACTTAGACAATAGGAAACAATTCGTTCGGGTAGACAACACAAGATTGGAAACTTTAGATGTAACAAGCGGGGTACCCCAAGGTTCTCTTCTCGGACCACACCTGTTTTGCATTTTCATCAATGACCTACCTGATGTGTTAGTTTTCTCTGACCCATTTTTCTTCGCGGATGACCTAAAAATTCTTGCAGTGAAGAAAACGTTTTGGCAAGTTCAAAACGATCTCAATGGTATTGAACAGTGGGTAAACGAAAATAAATTGAAATTAGCCATGGACAAATGTGCAAAGCTGAGCATAAGAGGTCAAACACAAAATTACGAGCTTATGGGCACTAAACTAGAGTCATCCAAAGTCATCAAAGATCTCGGCATCTATGTTTCCCATGACCTGACGTGGAAGAGACACATCGAAGAACGACTGAAAAAAGCGAACAAAGTACTCTACCTAATTCGACGAAACATAGCTCTTCAAGTAAGACAAGAGATCAAGCTCGGACTCTACAAGTCACTAATTTTGCCAGTACTCTTAGTTTAGTTGGCATCGATCTAGTATTCAGTTTAGTTGGAATCGATCAAAAATTTAAGTCTTCATCAAATTATTTTGTGACAATCCTGTTGATTAAGTTCAATTGGTCTTGATCAAATTTTTAAGTCAACGTAGTAAGTTCTGTGAAACTCCTGCTGATTAAGTTCAATTGGAATTGATCAGAGCTCATGAAACAAATGGGAAAAAATTGTAAGACCTGTAACAAGCCAGTACAGGCACAAGAGAAGACATATACATGCGTTGCCTGCAACTGTCATATACACATGACGACAATTTGCACAGGACTTTCCTCGGCCTCCCTCAACGGGATAATAGATCTTGGAAACAACATTATGCTTCTCTGCAATGAATGCGTGGACAAAAACGAGCGAGATAAATTCATAAGATGCAGAACAATGGCGAACATGACTGAGAAGATAGAAAATTTGTACTTTAGCAATCAACTCAAAAACATGGAAAAGAGGTTGACTGAGCTTGTAGACAAAAAGATAGAAACCGCCATCAAAACAACTTGTGAAAAAGTTGATAAAACGATAAGTTGATAAAGTTATCGAAAACAAGAAGTTCTTAAACTAGAAAACCAGTTGATAGAATCATCGGAACTGGATAGGATTGAATATCAGGAGAAAATCATACGTGCAAGAAATACCGGTACAATCTTCAAACACTTGAAAAGCCTAAAAAAATCACCCAGCCCTCCAAAATTACTAATCAAAGAAACTCAACAGAGCACAAAAATGCAAGAGCAAGTCAATATGATGAACGAGTTCTTTCACTCAGTGTTCTCACCCAAAATTCCTTTCAGTATACAAGATGTAAAATTGAGAAATCCTGAAATTACAAACTTCGAAATCTCAAAGAAAGCAATCTACGAAATACTTCTTTCACTAGATGCCACAAAGTCGCGAGGCCCAAATGGCATACTGCCTGCATTTTTCCAACGTACAGCACGCGAAACAAGTAAGAATTTAAATGTACTTTTCAAGCAGATAAAACCACTGAGAAAAATCCCAAACTCCTGGAAAATTGGAGCTGTGACACCAATCTACGAAAAAGATGACCGACGGAAAGTAGAAAATTACCGAGCAGTCTCTCTTTTAGACATTGACAGTAAAGTTTTTGAGAAATGCATATGTTCAGCTTTATACGCTCACTTCGAAAAATTCCTAACAGAACACCAACATTGATTTGTTAAAAAACGCTCAGTTAATACAAATATGTTATCTTTCTTGAAATCAATTCACGACGCACTCGATAACGAATCAAGAACCGAAATTGTAGCATTCTACACAGATTTATCCAAAACTGTCAACAAAGTGCCGCATTTTGAGCTTGTACAAAAAGTTGCAAATATTGGAGTGGGAGGTTGCCTATTAGAAAATATCATTGACTACTTAGACAATAGGAAACAATTCGTTCGGGTAGACAACACAAGATCGGAAACTTTAGATGTAACAAGCGGGGTACCCCAAGGTTCTCTTCTCGGACCACTCCTGTTTTGCATTTTCATCAATGACCTACCTGATGTGTTAGTTTTCTCTTACCCATTTTTCTTCGCGGATGACCTAAAAATTCTTGCAGTGAAGAAAACGTTTTGGCAAGTTCAAAACGATCTCAATGGTATTGAACAGTGGGTAAACGAAAATAAAATGAAATTAGCCATGGAAAAATGTGCAAAGCTGAGCATAAGAGGTCAAACACAAAATTACGAGCTTATGGGCACTAAACTAGAGTCATCCAAAGTCATCGAAGATCTCGGCATCTATGTTTCCCATGACCTGACGTGGAAGACACACATCGAAGAACGACTGAAAAAAGCGAACAAAGTACTCTACCTACTTCGACGAAACATAGCTCTTCAAGTAAGACAAGAGATCAAGCTCGGACTCTACAAGTCACTAATTTTGCCAGTACTCTTATATGGCTCTGCATGCACAAATCCGAACCGAGGTGAGCTACAACAGCTTGAAAGATTTCAAAAGAAAGTAGTCAAATGGATCCTTGGACAAAAAGTCATGCCGTATCCAAATCAACTGAGACTTCTTAACATACTACCACTACCAATGTTCATGCAACTAAATGACATTCTACTTTTATCGAAATCGAAAGAAAACGATAGCTTTTTACCAATGCTGAAACAAAATTCAGAAAAAGGGAGAACAAATGAATTATTCAAGCTCCCGAAAACCAGAACTGAAAAAGGCTAGAAATGATTTCTTTTTCCGTACATGCAGACTAGCAAATCGAATAGAAAAATACATTGAATTTAATACGAAAAAAGTCGAGTTTTAAATTTCATGTGGAAGTTTGTAAACGAGCGATTCGACGAAAATAACATCTGTAGCTGGCATCTATGCTGTGACTGTCAGATCTGCAGAAATAATAGGACAATTTTCTAAGACGACGACTGAGTCAACATGATGAACGAGTTCTTTCACTCAGTGTTCTCACCCAAAATTCCTTTCAGTATACAAGATGTAAAATTGAGAAATCCTGAAATTACAAACTTCGAAATCTCAAAGAAAGCAATCTACGAAATACTTCTTTCACTAGATGCCACAAAGTCGCGAGGCCCAAATGGCATCCTGCCTGCATTTTTCCAACGTACAGCACGCGAAACAAGTACAGCACGACTGAAAAAAGCGAACAAAGTACTCTACCTACTTCGACGAAACATAGCTCTTCAAGTAAGACAAGAGATCAAGCTCGGACTCTACAAGTCACTAATTTTGCCAGTACTCTTATATGGCTGTGCATGCACAAATCCGAACAGAGGTGAGCTACAACAGCTTGAAAGATTTCAAAAGAAAGTAGTCAAATGGATCCTTGGACAAAAAGTCATGCCGTATCCAAATCAACTGAGACTTCTTAACATACTACCACTACCAATGTTCATGCATCTAAATGACATTCTACTTTTATCGAAATTGAAAGAAGACGATAGCTTTTTACCAATGCTGAAACAAAATTCAGAAAAAGGGAGAATAAATGAATTATTCAAGCTCCCGAAAACCGGAACTGAAAAAGGCTAGAAATGATTTCTTTTTCCGTACATGCAGACTAGCAAATCGAATAGAAAAATACATTGAATTTAATACGAAAAAAGTCGAGTTTTAAATTTCATGTGGAAGTTTGTAAACGAGCGATTCGACGAAAATAACATCTGTAGCTGGCATCTATGCTGTGACTGTCAGATCTGCAGAAATAATAGGACAATTTTCTAAGACGACGACTGGGACGAAATTCCCCTCAGTGAAAACTGTAAATCCCCAGCAACAACAACAACAACAATATAGGCGACTCACGAAATTTTAACCCCCATTTTTGTATTTTTATGGTGGTATGCAGGGGGGGGGGGCTCTATGTTACATTCCCAAGCTTGGGGGACGATAACGGGGAGAGGTAGATAATTAGTCTACTGAACAATTAAGGCAGCTGAAGTTAGGGAATTCGTTAAGCTAATGAAAATTACCACACGTTTGTTTTCGCCACCGACAAGTTATGACTCCTGGGCGAGGATAGCAACCATGTTTTTAGCCATTTCTTAAGATTTCAACAAGTGCTCAACTTAGGCCATACTGCAATCGATTAGACGAGCTTTTGAGCTACTCTTTTCTGAGCACTTTTCATTTTGAAAAAGGCGAGAAAAGATTCATTGAAAATGCCATCTTTATGCTCCCCCCAATTACAGAGCACGTGTGATTACATGGTAAATTATTATGTAAAAATATTGCACGTGCTTCTGGGGTTGCAAATTAATATGAACCCACTAAGTTGAGGGGGGGGGGGCACAAACGGAAAAGATCCGGAAAAAGATAGCCTAATCCCGAATAATGGTTTCGCCCTTGTTCCGTTTTGTAGTGTAGTATTCATCGAGGGCTATCAAGTTATCTCATAGGGAAGTTATGCAACTGTTTTTTATCTCAACGAGAGTTGATTAATGTTATAGAAACGCAATTTTAATGAAAAGTTTCTTTGCCAAACTTAGTTGCCCTAACTTATTCGCTCTCTCGAGCAAGCAGATCTCTTCACTTATCGACGCCTTCTCAACTGTTGACCAAAAACGCTGCTCAAATTTAAATTTTTAGTTCTCTAAATAAGTTAACGTCCTGATTGTCCTGTGACCTTGCAGGTGCAGGCTTCGTAGCATCTCGCATCAGGGCACTAAGTCCCTCGGGTGCCTATGGTTTATGATCCAAAGGTGTGCGAAGGGAACTTGGGGAATAACATTACCTATCATCTGGTGTTATTAATGTCTTTTCAGATTCAATGAAAAAGAAAATTGTTTTGAATCAAAAGCATGGAGTTGCTCATTCCACTGACAAAATTTCAAAAAAGAAAAAGAAACAAGAGAATCGGAAGTTAAAATTACTTATTGAAGAAGCTAAGAACATTTCCAAGAAAAACAAACTGTCTGTTTCTGATGAGTTTTTGCCCAAAAGAAAGATGACAGAATTCGAGGATGAGGAGAAAAGCAGTGAAGTGGTCAAAAGTTCAGATACTGAAGAAAAAATGCAACCAATGTACAGCGAAGTGCCATCAAAGAAGCACAAGTCAACGACATTGAAGTTGGAAAAGGGCCAATGTATAACTTTACGAGGCATGTGCATTTTAAAGTGCATTTCCGGATGTCTTGAGATAAATTGCTACCAAGCGACTCCTGGCAGTATTTTCAAGATGATCTGTCCAAACTATGGGTGCATGCAAATTAATTTACGAGCAGTCAAGGAAACTTCGTTCCAAATATCACCGCTTGAACGAAGAGTATGTGACGTGTTTCGAGCCCTAAGTTTGTACAATACGTTACAAAATTTGTTCATTGAGCACGAAAAGTTCACATGGACAACTGATAGTGATGTTTACGTCACTATAGACAATCGAATTGAAAATTTTGTTACAGAAGCTTTAGGAAAATCTTCCAAAAGTTATCGCTCTAAGATTTGTGTGTGCGGGACTAAAAACTCTGGAAAAAGCACCACCTCTTTGTTTATTGTTAATTTGTTACTGTGTATTATATCTGAGCCCCGTGTTTTATGGCTTGATGTTGATGTTGGACAGCCTGAATTCTCGTTACCTGGGTCTGTATCTCTGCTGGAGCTGACAGAGCCAGTTTTTGGGCCAAATTTCTGTCACTTGCGGAAACCCGTGCGTTCCATTTTTGTCGGTTGCGTTAACATCGTTGACGCATTAGTCATATACCTCAATGCAATCGAATCACTGATTAATTACGTTGATGAGAATTATTCAAAAAGTATTCCAATAGTTTTCAACATGCCTGGTTGGTTAGAAGTTGGTTTGGGTTTCGAAATAACTTCCAATCTTATGCGAATCTTGCAGCCTTCACATACTGTGCAATTCTTAGTGAATGGTACAAATGTTGTAGAAATGAAGCCTGAAACAGTGTCCTCAGCCTGCAATTTGCGACCTGGTTCAAATTTGAAAGCAGTCGATTATGATTTACTTATAATTGATTTAGATAGTCCTCGGAAGAATGCGAAAACTCAAAATGCCTCTAAAGAACGGCAGATTCGTTGCATTGTCCACTTTAACGAAATGTTTGCTAATATCAGCCCTTCTGTTAATCACATACAACACACTTGTGTAATGGATTTTCCTAGGAAACCTGTTTCTCTCATCGGCAAAGTTCTTGAAGTTTTTCCCACAAACAGTAGTCTGAACCCAAAATTAATTCTGATGGCATTTAATATGAGCATCGTGGCTTTCTGCAATCTACAGGCTAACGAAACCTTTTTCGAACCTATTGCAGTGAATAACAGCGAGTTTTGTGTTGCCAACGAGAAATGTCAGAAAAGGAGCAAACGGATTGTTCTTGGATATGGAATCGTTGCCGGTGAGTGGGGGGGGGGGGGGGGAGTACTGCTTCTTAATACTTTTTAAAAATGTCATTTTTAAACTATTTTACTGGATATAAAGGATTATATTGAAATTGCAGACAATGCAACAGATAAGAGCTCCAAAATGTTTATCATAATTATAAATACTGAAACAGAATTTTGCGATGAGGGAGTACTTAATTCTTGAATTTGCACCCCCCCCCCCCCCCAAATTCGTGACTTTTATTGATGAATCTGTTAGTTTTGTTTTTGTGTTTCAGAGGTTGACAAAGAAGGTTCGAAGATGTCAGTGATCACCGACTTGACAGAAGAGGAGCTGAGTAAATGCAGTCTCATCAGCAAAGGTAAAGTGTTAAGCAGTTCTTCATTTAATAAGATGCATAATCAAAATGGTACATCTTAGTAGTGCACCCGGAACAACCCCGGGTCTTTCCCATTATAGCCCCCCATGAAAGTATAGCCCCCATTATGGTATATTTACCATGATTGAGGGGCTGCTATAGGCTATCTGACCACTAAGCTGGGGGGGGGGGTATAATGGGAAAGACCCACAACCCCCTATTGGTTGCAAAATGTATTCTGTGCAGTAGATTTATTGGAACATATGGGCCTGTGATGATTTTGAATGTCGGATTTCTGAATCGCTCTAAGAAGTGTTCTGATTTGATTAAAGGCCGGTGAGAATGATTACCTTGTGAATGGAGAGCTGGATGATGAAATTTTCATGTTGACTCGTGATTGTTGCTAAGAAGTGTTCTGAAAAGTCGACTTTTGGTTGGTCACTCGTGAATCTTAGTTGATAAGTAAACAACATGACTTCGGGAAGGATTTTTTTCTTGTACAAAGCAAGGAACCGTTTTAATTTTCAAACTAGAGTCTAACTTGAAACTGAAATTCTCGATGCGGTTTTTCAAATTGTCTGACAAAATTGTTGGGATCTATTCTGTCTCCCCCCAGCTTAGTGGGCTAATATCTTTTACGCCCCCATGCGCACGCGCTATTTTTTTCTACATAGTAATGTGCTATATAACAACATATAATTTGTTACTGGGAGGGCGTAGAAAACACGGGGGGGGGGGCAAAACAGAATAGATCCAATTATTATTTAAGTTAATTTCTGTTGATTTCTTTAATAGTGACTCGTGATTTAATCACAAAGAAGTTCTGAGCTTTTGACGCGCATGTTCACATGCATTATTTTGTTTTCAGTCCGGTCGTTTGAGAGCAATTTGCCCGACGTCAGTCCGTTATATCTGATCATTTCATTTGAAGAATTTGGTTTTAATTTCTGCATGATGATTGTGTACCAATTGACTCATGATATGTTCTCTAAGAAGTTCTGATTTCTTCATTAAGCAAAAATTATGTATTGAAGTTTTTGTGTGATGATTTTTCTTGATTTGACTCCTGATGTATTCTCTAAGAAGTTCTGAATTGACGTGGAAGCTGACTATAAGCAATGAGAATTTGTTGGGTTAATGTAGTTTTTAATGGTTTATTTTCATAAATTGAGTTAAGAAAGGGTGCTAAGTTTTCACTCTTACTTTTGAGTAGCAACATATTCACTGTTTTTCACAGGTTTGTTCAGATGAGCAATTGTGAGCGACTGCTTTAATGCTGATAGTTGTCTAGAGGTTTTTTTCTGCTCATATGTCAGTTTTTAATGATGAAGCTTTGATCTTGTGATTCCTGATTCTTTCTAAGAAGTGTTCTGACCCCATTAACTGTTTTCTTATCTTGTTCTTTACATTCAGTGCTGCTTTCTAAATGTTTAATTACTCTCAAACGAAGATTGTAGCTATTATATTGCCCCTGTACTCTTTTTTAATGCAATTTTTTCCTTGACCGATTTTTTATCTTCACTTTTCGTCGTCAATAACGGGATAAACAGGTAGCGCTCAGAGGGTATTAAATTCTCTTAGAGCCCTAAGCTCCCAAGCGTTACTAAGCTTTAAAAAATGTAATTCACCTAAACTGTTTTGAAGAGACAATTTCATGGTGTGAAGGGCGGTTCTTAATCCTAAAAGTTTGACCACCTCTGTTCCCCCCCCCCTCAACTTCCACTTGTCCACCCTCCTCCACCTGTCGATTTGAATCCCCTCTCATCTAGCCTTCGCAGCTCCCATCGTTTGTCATCCCCCCACACACTCACACTCCGGTCACCCCCTTTTATGCTAAGATGCCTAACCACCAGCTGGCTACTACCGAAGCCAACCGCTCGCCTGTCGTTTGAGAGCAATTCTTCCGTTAGTCGTTGATGTGTTTGTTTTCGGTCCTGTCATAAGACTTGCTTTTTGATGGCTGGCATACGTTTGGCTTCGTTTCTCCGAGTGAAATCATGACGATTGGTTTGATTTTTAATTAATAGGGTCTTTTATTGCTCTCAAGTGTAGTTCGATTTATTATTGCTATGCGTGCGTTTGCCAACTGCTCGCCCGTTGTAGAGCAATTTTCCCGACATTCGTTGGTTTTGCTTGATTAATTTATTTGAAGAATATGGTTTTAAGTTCTACGTGATGATTATATACCTATTGACTTATGATGTGTTCTCTAAGAAGTTCTGATTTGCTCATTAAGCCGAAAATAAGTGAGGTTTTTGTTTCAATGAGACATATTTCCCTGATTTGTATTTGGTTCCTGATCTTTTGTAACACATTTGAGATCTTCCCCCGGGTCTTTCCTATTATACTCCACCATTAGTGGTCATATAATCTATAGCCCCTCCTCCTCCCCAATCATGGTAATTATACCAGAACGGGGGTTAAAATAAGATTCGTGTGTGGGCCTCCTATGGGAAAGATCCTCAATATTTTGTGTGCACGTGGGATACTATGTAATGCACGTGCTCTGTCTGTAATTGGGAGGTGCATAACGCACGGGGTCACAAATGGGTAAAAATCCCACATTTTATTTTAGATTAGAGTAATCCTGAGCACACTGTCACGCTGCTTTGAGTTATCAAACTGCTGCCAGTGGTTGCTTCAAAACTAAAATGTAGCTATCACTATAGTTCTGCTGGTGTTTCGTCTGATTTTTCACCTGATCAGTTTGGCTTTTCATATAGAGGAGCGGTGAACTGTTAATGAGCAAGGGCCTGAAGTTGCTCTTTAGTTCTATGAGAATTTGACTTGTATGTGAAGTGTAATTTACGGATACTTTTGAGCGAAAATTCGAGCTGTGTAGTAAATCGCAATTTCGCAAGGCAGTTATCCCCTTACACAGCTACGTTAGCCTCCCTTAGCTAAGCTTGCCTATTTTACCCGTCGTTTTAGAGCAATTATTGGTATTTCCTGTTATCGTCTCAAAATTTCAGTGGTCTCACAACGTACAGACCTACAATTGTAAACATATCGTAAGGGGGGGGGGGGCTAGAATGGGATGGACCCCAGATTCTTCCTACGTTAGTCGTTTGTTTTCCTGTGTATACTTCAACTCTTCATGATGAAGCTATAATCTAATGATTTCTGATTCTTTCTAAGAAGTGTTCTGATATCTGTGCTCCCACAGTTTTTTTTAAACTGAAGTTTTGTACTCAGAGTGAGTGTAATAGTTATTAATTGCTCTCAAACGAAGTTTATAGCAATTATATTAGTCCTGTCGGATTTTTAATGCGATTGTTCGCTTGACCGATTTTTCGTCTGACCCATTTGACTTTTCGTCCTCAAAGACGGGATAGACAGGTAGCCCCAGCGGGCATTAAGTGCTCTTAGAGTCTTTCCGCTCACTAGTCTTCAAGTATGCGATTCACAGAATCTGGTTTGGAGACTTTTACTTATGGTGCGAAGGGCGGTTCTTTAGAGATTGACCCCCCCCCCCCCCCACTGTTGCCACCCCCATCAGCCCCCCCCGCTGTGCTCACTTACGCGCCTTCAATTAAGCTAAAGTAGCCTCACTAAGCTGTGCCTAGCTTGCGACGAAGCCAACCGCTCACAGGTAGTTTGAGAGCAGTTCGCCCGACTATGTTACTACTAATGTGAACAAGTGTCGTGTTTCTTTTTCTTTTAGTGATATGTGAAGCTTTATTCAACTTAGATCGTCGTATTTAAATGTTGCATTCAATTTTTCATCGGCAAGATTTGAACCTATTTTGTTCTTCGTTTTAATCGATTATTTGCCTCAGGTTGAGAATTTCTGCTAACTGGAATGAATGACCAATATCATGGGACAGACTGCCTGTAACCATTTCTATCGAAGTGGTCCTCTAATAGTGTCACAATATCTGTATCGTGAGAACCTCTTGCATACTTCTGAATTGCTGTTTTTTGTTAATTTGTGAGGTACTCATATTTAGAAACATTAAGAGTTCTCTGAAGTTGACCAAAATCTAAAATGACTACAAATTCGGTATTGAAGTTTTTAGTGATGATGTTTCTTGACTTGACTCCTGATGTGTTCTCTAAGAAGTTCTGAAGACTATAAACAACGACAATTTTGTAGTGGGTGTTTAATGAGTTTATATTTTCCTAAATTGTGTGAAGAAAGTGCTAATGTTTCACTCTTACTTTTGAGTAGCAGCCAGATCAATGTTGTTTTTCACAGGTTTGTCCAGAGGAGCAATTTGGAGCGACTGCTCTATGCTGATAGTTGTCTAGACGTTCTTTTTCCTGGTAATTTGTCAATTTTTGATGATGAAGCTCTGATATTGCGATTCCTGATTCTTTCTAAGAAGTGTTCTGAACCCATTAACTGTTTTTGTTATTTTTTTCTTTACATTGAGTGCTGCTTTCTAGATGTTAATTGATTAATTTGACTTCTAATGTACCGGTACATGATTGACTGTCATTTGACGTTTGATCGTATTTTATGATACAAAGTTATCATCGCTTCCGCGCTGTTTAAATTGAGATCTTAGTTTTCGTTGTCAATTGATGCTCAGAATACCGTTTCCCACATTTCCAGAGCAAAGTTTCAAATTATTTCTCAATTTTGAACTCCGTCTATTTAATTATCATGAACTGGCTTAAACGATGGAACCCGCTAGTCGTACTGTTCATTGAAGCGGCTGGTACTAACCTTTTGCATGAATAAATTGGCTCGTTTGTCCGGCAACTGTAAGCAAAAATTGGTTTTTGTGCTTTGTGGGGTGCTCTAGTCAGTTTTTGCGAAGTGTCATAATGCTTAGGAATCAGTTATATGGCTTGGAATCAACATTTAGTATTACGTTTCTTATTTGTGCTATATTTTGGTCGTCGAGTTTCGTGTCATTTATGTTGCTAGTTTGTTCTCGGAGCCTAATTTAGCTGCCCCTTTCAAAAATTGTTTTTTAATATTATGAGTTGAATTTGAGCTTTTGATTTTTTGTATCTTTGGCTCTACCTCTAAAGTAGTCGCAGTGTACTAAGTTGCTCACTAGTTGTTGCGTTTCGCTATCAACGACATACAATTGCTTTCCCAAAATTTTTACAACTGATAGTGCGCAAGGTTTAATGATTAGTTACCTCTTTGACGAATTATTCAAATTTTCTGAGATGTCGAATTGAAATTTGTCCAATGATGTTGTCTTTCATTTGACTAGTGATATATTCTCTAAGAAGTTCTGATATATTTTTGACTTCAACTCACAATGTTATTTACAAGGTTTTTGAACAATGTTTGATTATGAACAATGTTTTTATTTGCATTGTGAAGCCCTTGTTTTCACAGTTGGAAAAGAAGTTTGTGATGAATCTGCTTTCTTATGACTTGTGATTCTCTCTAAGAAGTGTTCTGACAAAACTAAGTGTTCTGACTCTAAGAAGTGCTCTATTTTCTAGACTTTTTTTGCGCACAGTGATTCTGTCTGAGATTCTGTCTGTGATTCTGACTTCGTCTGTTTTGTTAAACTTAACCGAAGTTGGAGTGAGAAAGACGCAACAAACCTGAATGAAAATTTGAAAAGAGCTAAGGGTTAATTTTAAATTAATCGCTAAATGGTTCGTTCCGGTATTTATGATATTGAAATAATTTTCTCAAAAATTGTGACAATTGAATGTGTTTGAGGTTTTATGGTTCTCTAAAACACTATTCGAATTGTACAATTCATTGCCCTGCTTACCTAACAACTTTTCAGTTTTCAATGTTGTGTTTCTTTTGTATTAGATAATCATTTCTCAAGTATTCGTTTTTCAATTGTTCTCATATCTCTAAATTTTTTTGTCTTTCTTACTGGCCCCTAGTTTGAGAGTTTCATTGAAATACAAGAAAGATCTTCAAAGGATCGAAGTTAGCTAAGATACGAGTTTGAAATTTGTTCCTGATGATTTCATCAACACAAAACTGTCTTTTTATTCTTTTATTTTTATCTGAGATAGCCCTTGTTATTTATGTCGGTTGAAATGATGTCTGCAATGAGTTTGCAGCCCTTTTTCCTGATTTTTTCTGAAAAGTGTACTGATAAATTGCTCGCACGTTTTTTGTCTTTGAAAGACTTGAAAGAGAGCATGTCTGTTTAAGTTTGCTTACTACTCTGTCGTTGACACATTCGATAGGTCAAGTAGTTTTGCCATATTTCCTTTTTATATATCTTGTCAGGACATCTAATGGCTGGTTTAAATGTGTGCACATTATTCGAAAACCTTGTTTTTTTGCTCGCGTTTCAGATTGAACTGAAGATGTCTGAACTTTTGCAAAATTTTATTCAGGTGTCTGTTTTTTTAAAAGTTTTGTGATACACCTTAAGTTGTGATCTTTGATTTAAGAAGTTCTGGTTAATGGTGGTTTTTCGAACGAGTTTTTGTCTAAATTGTGTTAAAATTTTTGCTATCTTTGCTTCACTGAAATTTTAACTGTTTTGGAATATCAGGTAATCGCAGATTAGTTCATTCAGATGGGAGCGATTATAAGCCAACTGTTAATTAGTAGCCGCCCTCATCTTCTCAGCCGGCTATTATAGCGCTCCTATTTTTTTTTTACAATTCAAAGAATTTGAATTGTATTGGGGCGCTGTCTTTTTTTTTAAGATCTGTTCACACATTTTCTTGATTTTTGAAGTCAAATTGGAGTAGTGATTTTGGTCACGCCGAAACAGGAAGTGGAGCGAAAAAGCGAGTGGTTTTGCGGCGTGAAATTTTTTCGCTCTAATTTTAAAGTAGTGTGAGAAAACGGTGTTTGAACAAAAATTCGCTTTCTCGCTAGTGGTTTTTTTTACTGTTTTTTCAATTTTTTGGATCGGATTTTTTTCTAAATGGTTTTCCCAATCCATTAATAGTCCGTTCTAGGTTTAGTTTTCTGTTTAGTCAATGAAAATTCTTTGAATTGTACGTCAGGACTTGTCCTGCTATGTTTTTTTTACTTCGTCGATCTTCTTTTTCGCTTTACCTTTTTGCCGCTTTTTCGACATTTTGCGTGAAGTTTTTTTGACTTCTGTAGGCTAGTTTCACTCTTCTGTCATTCTGCTCAAAGTCCTTTTAAACAGCAGCTGCTCAGCAAAGCAATTCAAAATGAAGAGAGTCAGTATAAAAAAATCAAAGTCAGAAATAGAAACGAGGTAAACCCATAAAGCCCATTTTTAGATGCCTGGTACTTGAACTTTGTTCTCATAAGTTTTAGTTACTACCTATAATGCTTATTGGTATCCATACTAGACACTGAGAGACAGGAGTATGTTCAACTACGAAATGACATCAAAATAAATTGCACTTAAAAATGTTTTTGTACAAAAATCAATTTTCGTTGATATTTTCTTTTCTTTCAATACCAATAGAGTTATGGGAATCAACGGCGGCTAAAATGTTTGCATATTGAATATAGCAGATTTTTAATGGAATTTTTAATCTCGGGGTGTTCTTTACTGCTCAGATTCTTAAGCAGCTGAACTAAAATGTTGGCCGTCTACTCAAGTTTATGCCAAAAGTTGCCGAAATTGTTCTTTATCAGTAAAATTGTTGTTTTTGATTTCTTTATAATACTATTCAAGTACATGGTTTGAAAGTTATTGGCTTAATCATATGCCTTGAATCAAAGGCATTTGACATCCGTGGTCGGTATTGTGTTTTTGAACTTTTTTACGGAACCCTCTAATGAAACCTCCCTGTGAATGTGTTTTTTAGCCGATTATGCAATGAAAATTAAGGTTCAGTTCACTGTCAAGCTCGTATTGAGAAAAGTTACCTTGTAATGTTGATTGTGACTATATTGCATTTCGGTATACCTGAATTCCTAGTATGTTTCACATGTTTCTTTACTTCGAGTGTATTTTTCTAGCCCTTTGCTGTTGTGAGTGTGATAGTAACAAAAACAATTATGAAAGTTATTGGATTTAAAGTTATTATTATAAAAGTTACTGGAGGAATTTTTTATTTTATGCTTCATGAAAAGTGCATAGGTGTCAATTTACGATTTTTTGTGATGATTACTGTCGCTTGACTCCTGATAAATTCTCTAAGAAGTTCTGAAATGTTCTTTACGTAAACAATGGCTATTAACAATGCTATTTGCATTGCCAAGCCCTTGTTTTATTAATTTTTGAAAGGTAGTTTGTAATGAACCTACTTTTAGTGATTCCTGATTCTATCTAAGCCGCGTCCCAACTATGAGCCTAATTATCATTATAATTATAATTATAATAAAACTAATAAAAATGGAAACCACTATTTCAATAATGGTGGCTACTACGGTAACACCAAGCAAACATACACTTATGTCAGAGTCGCAAACAGGCCCTGATCTTTCCTAAGTCTAATGTCATTCATCTGTAACTAAGTTTATTGATGTTATCCTATTCTCTCCTTGTTCGGGTTTTCTTATTATATCTTTTAATTTCTAATCTTAATTACACAGTTAACAGCAACAGGGTAATCAAATTAGGTAAAAAACACACCAGAAACGTCGCATATTTTCTCACACACCTTATTTACATAATATACCAGATAGCAAAGACCCTACTACTATGTGGGGACGTGGAGACAGACCCCGGACCAGCAGCAATCGGCTACATGGACCTTCAACATCAGGTTAGTCGTTCTCCTTCTTTACTCAAATTTTTTCACGTCAACACACAAAGTGTTAGAAACAAAGAACACACTTAATGAAACTCATCCTAAACTTGACACCAAACACAATCTTTGGCATTACTGAAACATGGTTGACACCTGAGGATGATGAAAAACTCAGGGACCTCGATCCATTGTATAGCTCTTTCAGAAATGATCGGAAGTGCAACACTAAGGGCGGTGGTGTTCTTCTAGCAGTCCCAAAAATCCTGTCTCCTAAAGTGAGACCTGATCTGTGTACACATTTTGAGCAAACGAGTTTTGAAAGCATGTGGGTTGAGTACTCATCCACTGGAAGTGGAACTAAAGCTGTTGTTGCGGTTTTATATAATCCATCTAAAAGTCTAATGGACAACTTTCTGAATACACTCAACCGTTCCATTGATATTGTTGCTGCTGAGGGAAAATCCCTAACCATTATGGGAGATTTCAACATAAATTATTTCAAAGAATCTGGAAGAACCAATCTAAGCACTGTTCTCAATCCTTATGGTCTTAAAGTCTGTAACACTTTTCTACCTACTAGAATTACTGAAAATGGGTCGTCCATAATTGATTTCCTTGTCACCGACACTTCCTTTACTGATTCATTCGTATGTGATACAATAGTTAAATCAGATCATTTGGCTCAGTTGGTGATATCCCATTGCAATATTAAACCATCTAAAGAAGCTGTCCGAAAGGTTATATTTGATAAGCGTTACTATTCTATACAAGAATTCTGCAAAACCCTCTCACAACAAAATTGGGGTTTTCTATGGACTCTTGCTGATCCACAAAAACAACTGGAGTATTTCACTAATACTTTCGAAAGAGTCTTAAGACTAAGACTTCACGCTCCTTAAAAAGCAGTCTTTGTTAGGACTGCACGAAAAAGTCATTTAAAAGGCTGGTTTAATGACGAGTGCAAACATGCCCTGCAAGAAAAGCAAGATGCTTTCAGAACATTTTCTGAAAACCAAAACGAAACAAACCAGAAACACTACCGGGAAAAACAAAGAAATCTTAGAAAAGTTATTTCAAGTAATGAAGCGAAAGTGAATAAAGATCTCCGACAATTGTCTACAGACAAAGACAGATGGAAGTTCATAAATGAACAAAGAAACTCGGCCCGTCCTAGCGTGAGTATTGATAGTCTTAGAAATTCATTTGGCGACGTTTTAACTGGTCCCATGCAAATTGCCGAACTACTCAACTATAAGTTTTCCAAGCTTGGAGAATACCTAGGCAGCAGCAGGAGTGCTCCACCAAACTTCAGAGAGACTGAACATGAGCAAGATTTTAATTGTTTTGGCTTTCGCTCGTTTGCTGTACGCGAAGTAACCGATGAATTACTGCGACTTAGAAAAGACAAACCTCGTGGGCCATCACCCATCCCACCTTAGGCATTGATTGACAGCGCTCATATTGTGGCACCCGTACTAACTTTGATTTTCAATAATGCTATAATGCAATATAAGTTTCCCAAAGCCTTAAAGACCCAATGAATTATCGCCCCCTATCCGTGACACCAACATTATCGAAACTATTTGAAAAACTGCTGTTCCGTCAGCACAGTAAATACCTCAATGATAATAATGTTTTATCCCAAACTCAGTTCGGTTTTAGAAAGTCCAGATCTACAAAAGATGCTCTGCTATACTTCACCGAATGTGTACGTCAAAACATGGAGGCTAATGAAAGCGTCTTTTGCGCTGCACTAGACCTTTTGATTCCAAAAGGCATTTGATTCCATTTGCCACCATCGCTTGCAAAGTAAGCTAGTCTCCATTGGTTTTGACAATTTTTCTTGTGCTTTAATACACGATTTTCTTACAGACCGCTTACAAAGAGTTTAACTTAGTGGCATCAGCTCAAACTGGATCAGCGTTAAGCAAGGTGTTCCGCAGGGAACCATCCTTGGTCCGGTCTTGTTTCTCATTTATGTCAATGAAATGAGAGATTTAAGAATCACCTTCAAAATAGTTCAATATGCCGATGATACACTTGTTTTCACATCCAATGTATATCCTCAAATGGCGAAGCAAGAACTTGAACACAGCTTTGAAAAGTTAGTCCATTTTTTTTAATACAACCACCTTCAGGTCAATCCTAAGAAAACCGAATTCTTAACTTTTTCCAAACCATCGTTAGCAAAAAGAACCGAATTGATGACATTAGATTTATGCAACGAACAAATTGAACCAAGTCACAGCATCAAATACCTAGGTGTACACTTAGACAAACACCTCAAGCATGTTATACAAGTGAAACATACTCTTAAAAAAATGGCGACAAGTATTAAAACTTTAGCCCAAATTCGTGGTAGTTTACCCAAAGAAACAAGGCTGTTACTATATCGGTCTCTGGTAATCAGTCAACTAGAATATCCTATTCTTCTTTTAACAAGCCTTTCCAAAGAGGCGATATCTTCAATTGATCGGCAATTAAACTGGGGTATCGAAACTGCCTTTTCCACAAAAAAGTTTGACCGGTCATTAGACCTGAAAAGAAAATACGATATACTTTGCTTTGAAAATTTTCTTGCTTATTCGTGTATCAACTATTTAGTTAAACTCATTAAAAATCAGCTGCCATCTTTCACTGACCTTTCGTTTCCCACTTTGGATCTTAAGCTTTATTGCCGCACTCTCAAGTTCTCCAAAGTAATCACTTTCAAAAGTCTGTATATTAAAAAATCCTACGGAAGCTTTGCGGCTAGTCTTTGGAATGAGCTTGATCGAACAACAAAACAGAAACTTCTCAATTCAAAACAGAGCAGATATTCCCTAAAACAATTGTTACTGAAAACACAAACAACATTGTTCTAAATCAGTCAATGATCACTGGCGGTCTTGTAAACTTTAATCTGCTATACAATATTTAGGTTTTTACTAACTTCTAGGTTTATCTTAAGTTCTTATTAAACCCGAACAAGGAGTGTATTACATTTGAGCTCCTCAACTACTTTAAATTACCCTTTTTTGTTGTTCATCTCCCCATACACTTTCTGTCATAATAATGTAATGTTGGCTCTATTTTTCTGGTACTTGTACCTGTATGATAGTAATTCAAGTGTCTTTTCTCTAAGAAGTGTTCTGATAAATTGTCTGTTGTAGTTTTTTTTCGGATTTGAAGATTTTGGCGGTTTTATTTTTCAAATGACTCACGTAACGGTTATTGGCTGCACATGGCTGGTTATTTTGCTGGCGTTGCTATGTTCGATAGTCTTGCAATAGTGCAGTTTTTGTGTTCTCTCTTTCTAAGCCTTGTTAAATGTGGACAAACAAAGTTTTTGGCAATTATATTAATCCTGTGTTCTTTTCAATGCAATTTTTGTCGATAGATTGTTCTTCTCATGCTTTCAACTTTTGCCCGCAAAAACGGGATAAACAGGTGAAGCTCCCATAGTGTTATTTCGCTAGTCTCTTAAGTGTACACCGAATCTGCTGACAATACACAAAATCGTGTCGAAAAGGGTCGTTTTTTTTGGCGGTTTGGACCTCCTTCACTCTGCTCCCCTCCCCACTGCAATCCCTCCTCATCTACTTCCATCGGGAACCACAGCACGCTCGACCCCCTGCGCGCTGCTCGTTTAAGATAAATTCGCCCAACGCTGGTCGATAATGCTCAACATGTTTAAGGTATAACCTCACTTATTGCTGTTTCTGTTGAGTTTTGTGAGATATATTGGTTTGAATCCTGAGATATTTTATAAGAATTTTTGGTTTTTCTGTTTTAACAGCTCTTGCCTAAATTTCTTGAAAACGTTTGCTATCTTAAGTTTCATTAAATTTTTTGGAGCTTCATTTGTATTTTTAGTTTTGGGTGTTCTTCATTGCTCATAAAAGCAAGTAGCTGAACGCAATCAGTAGCAGATTTTTTTCCAGGAGATTTAATCATCATCATGGTGGTCTATAATAAGATTGATGTGTCATTTGAAACCCCTATGCCTTGTCAGCTAAAAAAAGTTGCAATTGACCCCCGAGCTGTTGATTTCGATGATTCACTGGCGTAGTTAGTAATATTTTATAAATGCTTTTAAAAGAAACCTACTCTCAAGTTTCAAGTTTTTGGAAGCCAAGTATACGTTGAACATTTGAAGAATTTTTAGAATTCTAAATTTTTTTGCGGTTTTGTTCTCTTTCGGAACGGATTAGTTTTGTTGTTTCCTTCTATGAGCTTCTCGCATTTCTGTTGGACTGAATTTCTCACTTGTTTAATTTAAGTCAATTATTATTGATAAAATTTTCAACACGTTGTTTTGGTCAATGAGTTTTATGTATGAAAACCGCCTTTTAGTCAATTAGTTTTATGTTTGAGAGTTATTCAGGATTATGCGGAATTAATCTCCAGTTAACGGTGTTAACTGTTCATGGAGGTCTTTGGAAAGCCACAATGCTTTTTTCGTTCCAAAATTTTGAGGCCCATTTACTGGTGATATAAACTTATTTTGTAGTGAAATTTGCTATTGGAGTTTTTGTCATTAAGTTTTTTTACATTTAGAGGAAAATAAAATTTTTTATGCTTCAATTTTGTTGACCAGTAAATTGCATCAGTATAAAAATGGTTTTGAAATAATTAGCTTAAAGAATTTCACAGTTTTGTTATTTCTGCTAACAATTTCGATATATTAATTTTTGTTGATTTTGAGTGCAAGTGGTCATAAAAATTTGCAGCTGTGCTCTTCAGTAGATTTTAGAATTACAAGGTTGTTCTTGAAGACATTAGTACTTAGCAAATTTTGTAGCGAATCTTCGTTTTTCTAATTTTAGTCTGACAATTCTGTGGATTTTGCCTGGCATAACATGCCAAGAAAGATTCTCCTGCCAAGAAAGATTCTTTCTTGGCAGAAGATTCGTCTTTTATATGCCAAGAAAGATTCTTCTGAGATGCTATTTAACCTGTTTTTGCTCACTGATGGCGTTTATATGCGACAAATTGGTATCCAAGTTCTTAACATCTAAATTATTTGCAGTTTCGGTGCTGTTTTAAAATTATTTTTATCCGAATTTGTGAAATAGGTGTTTTTTTTGCAGCTGAAGCATATCTGTTCATGACTTGAACTTTGTCATCTTTCTTTTCGAACATTTGCTTTTGTTAGTGAAAGTTGGGCATTAAAATTTACAGTGCGCAATGCGATTTTGTTGTTCAGTCGTTAATCGCTCTCAAACAATGTTTTTAGCAATTTTATTACTACTGTGGTCTTTTTTCGTGTGTTTTTGCTTGACCGATTTTTTGTCTGACACTTTTAACTTGTCGTCCTCAAAAACGAGATAAACATTTAAATCCCGGAGGGCATTGTGTGGCTAATCAGCTCACTTAGAGCATCACGCCTTGCTAGTCTATAAGTACGCGATTCACCAAAATTATTTCGAGGAGGCAATTTCTTGGTTTGATGTGCGGTTCTAATCTTATAAATTTGATCCCCCGTAAGAGAGGGGGGATCGTAAGAAATAAACTCGAAACATAACAGATCCGCTTTTTCATTGGCATTGGTTTTTGTTTTTTTTAATGCTTTGGTTTAGGTAAAGTTACTTCAAAGTATATTACTTGAAGTTTTTGTAATATAAAGTTTTTTTAAACTGAAGTATTTCTTCATGACTTGATCTTTCAAATTTTCTCCTGTTGCATTGACTTCTGTTTTCTGGCTTTGAGCATTGACACTTTTAAATCTTAGTGGTTTCTGACTCCTTATCAGTTTGCCCTCCCTATCTTATCTACTGCTACGCACTACCCTACCCACGTGAACCTCCCTTTCATCACTCAAATTGACTAACTTAAAGCTGTAGAAATATGGACCAGCTGAGGATATTGATGTCTTATTAAAATAATTGGAAGACAACTTCCTGAACTATACCAAAGTTGTTTAGATAGTAAAATTATTTAAAGGTTTTTATTTATTTCAGGCTCATAATTCTTTCTGCTTGTCAAAAAATATCTGCATTTTTTGGCAATCTGTGAACTATCGTTTCAGGAAGCCTGCCGATACCCGCATGTGCCTTGATCAAATCAGACACCCAATATTGGAAATCGTTTGAATCCTGTTCACGTGAAGGAGTTCCACCCTATGTGACAGGGTTGCACCCGAGAGAACTAAATGCTTCTGGCATGGCTTCTAGGAGGAACTTCGAATCCCGTGCTAATAAAGCTACATAAGCTGGACTTGTGAAGGATTCTGTTATCTTGCTAAAACTTTGAAAAAAAATCGGAAATTCAAGTTTTACTGAAACTAGTTTTCCAAATTTTGACCAATCAATTTAAGTTACGAACCTACGGCAGATCAAAGTATGACAAACAAAATAAATTATTGGAGGACGTATATTTGTTTTTGATTGCTCTCAAACGAAGTTTGTTGTAATTAATAGCCGCGTCAGCTATTCCAGGCGGCTATTGTTGCGCTACTAATTTTTTACTTTGTCTAGCAGAGATTTGTTTCGTCTTACCGTGACGTCACTTCTGCTTTTAGGTCAATTGCGTGACTTAACTCACTAAAACAATGATTTCTGAACTCACATATGGAACTTTAATTTTTATGAAATTTACTCGAACGGTCTGTTAGATACAGGGCCACTATAAAAATAGCCGGCAGGATGCCGGAAAATAGCCACGAGAGACGCTTGTGGCCTTCCATGAATGGAAACAACTAAAGAAACAAGATAGGCAGATTGATCAAAAGTCCTTTAGTAGACCACTAGATTTTTAGTTCCATAACTTTAATTTTTATGAACATTTACTAGGTAAAGATCAATAGTGTGCATCTAAGTGGTACCAAACTTTTATGCCCTAATTCTTGAGTATTAGTCTTGAGTTCTCATTTTCGAATATCAATTTTGAGAAAGCTCTTTTAGGGCTTTTTCCTTATAGACCGTATGTGTCATAAAACTGACAGTACGTATCTAACCCTAAAAATCTAGTGGTCTACTAAAGGACTTTTGATCAATCTGCCTATCTTGTTTCTTTAGTTGTTTCCATTCATGGAAGGCCACAAGCGTCTATCGTGGCTATTTTCAGGCAACCCGCCGGCTATTTATAGTGCCCCTGTGGTCTTTTTTAATAGCTCTCAAAGGAAGTTTGTAGCAATTATGTTATTACAGTGGCCCTTTAATGCGATTTTGTGTCTGACTCATTTGACTTTGCGTCCTAGATAAACAGGTAGCGCTCGAAGTGCATTACGTTCTCTTAGAGCCCTAATCCTTAGTACGCTCGAAAAATGCGACTCAGCAAAACTAATTTGAGTAGACAATTTCGTGATGCGAAGGGCAATTCTTAATCTTAAAAGTTTGAGCACCTTAAGCAACACCTCCTCCCCCCCCTACTGCCATCACCCCCCAATTACCCTTACCTCTCCCTTTGTCTACCCTCGTCCACTTGTTTATTTGAACATCCCTCATCTAGCCTACGCAACCCTACCCCCAATCGCTTAACCCATACCCCCTTCCACCACACACACTGCGGTCACCCCCTAATGCTAGATACCTAAGCCTCAGCTGGCTGCTACTAAAATGAATCGCTCGCCGGCCGTTTGTGAGCAATTCGCCCGATGTTAGTTGGTTATATTTATGCAATTCTTGACTTGACCGATTTTTCGTCTGACCCATTTGACATTTTGTCCTCAAAAACAGGATAAACAAGTAAAGACCGGAGAACAATAAGTAGCCGAGCATAAATCTCACTAGAACTAAGTATGCGATTCGCCGGATGAGACGATTTCACGTACAAGGGGTTCTTAATCTTAAGTTTGACACCCACTCCTCACCCGTAGCAACGCACGCTCAACCCCCTAACCCACGTCGAGCACACCATCCGCCATATTCAGCACCCGGCCCCTTCAATGAAGCTAAAGCTAGCCTCTCCAAACCGCTGCAGTTGAATCTAACCGCTCGCCAGTCGTTTGAGGACAATTTGCCCGACGTTAGTCGGCAATGTTTTTTGTTGTCTAATTAATAGCCGCCCTCATCATCTCAGCCGGCTATTATAGCGCTCCTAATTTTTTTTACATTTCAAAGAATTTGAATTGTATTGGGGCGCTGTCTTTTTTTAAAGATCTTTTTTTAAAGATCCAAGTCAAATTGGAGTGGTGATTTTGGTCACGCCGAAACAGGAAGTGGAGCAAAAAAGCGAGTGGTTTTGCGGCGTGAAATTTTTTCACTCTAATTTTAAAGTAGTGTGAGAAAACGGTGTTTGAACAAAAATTCGCTTTCTCGCTAGTGGTTTTTTGTTCACATGCGCCAATTTTACTTTGGTTTTTACTATTTTTTTTTCGATTTTTTGGATCGGATTTTTTTCTAAATGGTTTTCCCAATCCATTCATAGTTCATTCCAGGTCTAGTTTTTTGTTTAGTCAATGAAAATTCTTTGAATTGTACGTCAGGACTTGTCCTGCTATGTTTTTTACTTCGTCGAATAAAAAATGTTTCGCTTTACCTCATTTTGCCGCTTTTTCAACATTTTGCGTGATATCTTTTTGACTTCTGTAGGCTAGTTTCTCTCTTCTTTCATTCTGCTAAAAGTGATTTTGAACATCAGTTGCTCAGCAAAGCAATTCAAAATGAACAGATTCAGTATTAAAATTGAAGTCAGAAGTAGAAACGGGATAAACCCATAAAGCCCAATTTTAGATGCCCGCTATTTGAACGTCGTTCCTATATGTCTTAGTTACCATCTCTAATGCTTATTGGTATTGATAGTAGCCCCTGTAGCCTCTCTCTAAGGAACAGATGTACGTGATGTTCAACTACGAAATGCCATCAAAATAAATCGGACTTAAAAAATAATTTTGTACAAAAATCTTTTTTTTTTTCAATATCTATTCTTTCAATCCCAATCATGCTTATTGGAATCAAAGGCGGCTTTTTCCGGCAATCTGCGGGGTATGTTTAAACTACCGACAATATTGACGCAGGTATGTTATAGCTGATGCAGGGGCCTGTAAGTAAGACAAGCATCGTTAAAGGAAGTTTTTCTGGTAGGAATTTGGGAACTTTTCCGTTTGTGCCCGCAACCCCCAGACTCGCGTTTCATTTATTTTTATAGTGATTTACTTTGTGATGGCAAATGCTCCGTAACTGGGGATGCATAACGTACTGGGGGCACAAACAGAAAATATCAAAGCTTTGCAAGATATTGTCTTGTAAGACTGTTAAGATTATTCATAATCTTCCAAATATCTTGCAAGATAACCGCCGGTATTAGGCTAGGTTCGGATAGTAAATAATTCCGCTCAAAGAAAGTCGGTAGAGATTTTGTTAATCCTGTGTTCTCTTTCTATGCAATTTCTCGCTTGAACGATTGTTCTTCTGGCCCATTTGACTTTTTGTCCTCAAAAACGAAATAAACAGGTACCGCTAGGAGGGCATTAAGTGACCGAGCAGCTTTCTTAGAACCTTGCGCCTTACTAGCCTCTTAAGTATGAGATTGACTGAAGTTGTGTTGAGGAGACAATTTCACGGTGTGAAGGTCGCTTCTCCATCTTTAGAATTTGCCCCCACTCCACCGCCCCAGTCCTCAATACTCCCCCGTCCCCCGCCTACACCAGTTGTTTGAGAGCAATTTACCTTACGTTCGTTTGCTATGTTTTCATTTGACAGTATCAATACTGTGTCCATCCTGTTTTGACGCGATGCCTGGAACGTTAACTCTGGAATACAAGCCACAGAGTGTGAGAAGAAATACTTAACAATGGTCCGCTACTGCTACAATCAGCTCTGCTCAATTTATTTCTATGTAAAGTTGATAGAAACTTTATCCATTTGGTTTTTTTTTATAACTTTCCGCCACCGCGCCGACCACAACCTTTACGACTATTAGGCACCTTAATTGACAGTACAAGAAGATCTCTTTTGTTTCAATTTTATTTTCAAATTGGTTGAGCTCTAATTTTTTGACGCATTTTACTTGACAAAAATCAGGTCTTAGTCCAATGAACAGTAATGAAGCCATAAAATCACTTTTTAAACCAATTTTCAGACAAAATTCAATTTTTCAGTCAATTTTCACGATATTTTTTCCTCCATTCATTCTCAAGCGCTATTTTCAGTTCGAAACTCTACTTGAAACTTCTCTCCGGGCTTGAAATTCAACAAACTTCCAATTTCATTACTTCGCACTTGCTTGTTAATTCAAACATATGGGCAATCAAACCCATAAAATTAATACCACTTGTGCGGTCTCAGACTCGCAAAACTATTTTTTAATATTGGAACAAAAACTTATCAATTTTAAACTATCTTTTTCTTCCCTTACCTCAGTATTCCATCAGGTTAGTCACTTCTGCTTTTCAGTCCGTCATTAGTCTCATTAGACTAGGAAAAGGAATCAGAATTAAAAAAAATTCGCAAAATTTTCGAAAAATGTTAAAAGTTTTACTCATTCAAGGCACCAACTTTTTTCCAAAAATTTTACAAGTTGCACCACTCTCACAACACCAAACTCCCAAAGAAATTACAAGTCTTTGCCAAACACGAGAAACAAAATTTTTGAAAAATTTTACAAGTTTTCGACAAGGACACCTAAAAAGGCCATGCCGGTGTTGTAACGGCGGGGGGGGGGGGGGGGCAGGTCCCCCCGTTAAAATACAGGCATTTTTTCACTACTACTCATAAAAATTTGTCAAGCTTAGCTGTGTACTAGACTTGGTGATGGAGAAAACAAAAAATAAGGTTTTTAGAAATGTGGATCTGAGGTTCTTAGAAAATAGATATTATTAAAGGAAGTAAGGCGATAGTTGAGGCAGTTTCAGCGCTTCGATGGTTTGCTTTAAATCGTCCTCTTTCCGCTTCGAACTTTTGATCAGGTTTCTCATATTGAAAAAAACATCGATTTGATTTAAAAAGTGTCAATTGATTAACAACGCAAATGACTTCTAAACAACAGCTGCGTCAATTTTGATTGTTCAAATTTCCTTTTAACTGACTTATTGCTTATTGTTCAATTTAAAGAACAGAACATTCATAGCCCTTGGTTACTAGTTACTTTTAGTGGTACTAACTTTTTTGTGTCATCTTACAAAAACGGATCCTGTACTAGACGACAAGACCCAAAGACTACCAGAGCAGTGTTCAGGCATTTAGCTTTTAGACAGGCTGAAAGAACTGTTTGTGACTACCAAAGGTGTGATGAACTCTCTAAATTTGCAGAGGAGATAGAAGGCGGACTTAGAGAGCTAGAACAGAACAGCAGCAAGGACAGAAGTATTTTAAAAATCCACTTTGACCAAAAATCCAAAAAACTCCAAAAAGCTGAGAGCGTTTCAAATCAAGGAATATTAATTTTGAGGAGCCCAGATTCAGTTCTTCAACCAAACGTGACCTACCAGGTAACTCAATGCAATCTGTGATTGTAAGGCTTCTTTATTTCAAGGACAAAGATGTTGCTTATACTAATTATTATTGCTTAAACACTATTTTGAAAAACACTTAGCTGTAAATCTGCTGAATGGCAAACCTACCTACATTGAGAGGCTTTTCCCGTCGTAGCCAGCACCATGCAGTAGAAAAAACAGTCGAATATGGTAGATCTACCATCAACTGCAGTATACCGGTACTTAGTAATTATGTGAATGATCCCAGAAGGGTGTCTGAAGTTTTTGTTACAGTTAACAAATTGTGCCAGATATCAATTCCTTAAATGGACCTTGGATCTTTTCCGTTTGTGTCCCCCCTAACTTAATTGATGCATATTATTCACACACCGGTGTGCCATACATACACACGTGCCATATTTTTAATTCATGATTTAATATGTAATGACACTTGCTCTCTAAAGGGGGGTGCATAATGTACTGAAGGGCGCAGATGGAAAAGATCTGAAAACTGTACAAAAAAATTAATGCGAGAGCTGTCAAATCCAAAGAAAATCTTTGTAAGAGAATCTTTCTCCTGGTCAAAAACTGAAGTTGAAAGTTGCTTTAACTGATGGTTTGGATTTTTAAAAAGCATGATTGTAAAACATTTTGTGCAATAATTGTGCTATAATATTGTAATGAAATGATAGTTGGTTAGTTGTCTGCTAGCTGCTCACCTGCTCAAAAAATTGTTGTATATGAGTCTCAGATCAGATAATCTGTTATAAAACTTAACTTTGTTTTTCATTGTTTACGATTTGGAAAAACAGTCCGAGATGAGGACATATTCATCGCTCTATTATAATCTGAAAGTTTCTGAAAATCGGAAAATTAAAAGGAAAAATAGGAACATAAGAAAAGAACAAAGGAAAGCGATTGCTTTATCTCAAAATGCTCACCGCATCTAAGTTTTTTGCTCAAAATTTTTATGATTTAGCCAGAAAGCAATTCAAAAAAAATTTGTTAACGCAAAAATTAATAAATAGAAAGAAAAAGATCAAGATTTCTGTCATCTAGAGGCAATTTTGCACCAAAAAACAAAAATGAGAAAGCGGACTTCAGAAATAATACACACACAAATTGAATGCAAAAAAAGTATGTCCACAAGCAATTTTTCACGTACAGAAAACAGACCCGTAAATACACTACTAAGTGGTATGAAAAACACTGTTTTTCATAATTTCGAAATCTTCGCAGCAGGCTAAACTGATTTGAATGGAAATGGTAGACTAATCAAAACATCAAAACATTCGTTTTTAGAGGGAAATTGTGATGTATGAATGAACTTTTTTTTATTCTCAGAAGTCGGTACCAGTATGTTTTTAAAAATACAGAATTGCCTAATGAATTTTTTCTTACCCAAGATCATTATGACCTACTGATAACAAATGACAAAGAGTGTAACAGGTTAGAGTAAGTTGGTGTTTTAACTTCCAGTTAGTACTGATTGAAGTTAGTTAGCAAACCATCTATTAAATTACTACAAGTAGTGATTATTGTTATGAAAGTCAGATTCACCTATAAAAGCAGCTGTATACAAAAGTATAAGTTTGTGTTATAAAAATTTCAATTTAGACATGATCCGGTCAAACAAAAGCAGTGGTCTGTTATGAGAACTCGATGTTAATAGTTAATAACTTCAAACTTCTATCAAAAGTAAAAAAAAAGTACTTTGGTTAAACTCGGGTAACAAAATCAACTGTTGTAGTGTTTTCGTTCACAACTTTAGAGTGCCGAAATAAGCCATCATTGACCGCAATACTATAAAACAGCGTCAAATGTGCCTTCTGACCAAAATTCTGTAAAACAGGAGAACAATAAAACTACAAAAGAACAAAATTGGAAAAAATTTTCGAAAAATCAAAATCAATTGGACTTTAACGGTGAATGTTTACTTTTGTAAATTGTTAAAGTAGTTCACAATATACAAGAAACTGAAATTACACAAAGCTTTCGAGAAACTAGCTACCTAATGACGGAAGATGATTACATACCCAAGCAAAGAGTAGAACAGTTTTTTTAGAAAGATGAAAAATTCAAGCACTGGAAGTAAGAGTGCATTAAAAACTTAACCAACTTTAATAGAACCAGAAGAGTTGAACTTTTTTTGTTCGTCAACGCAACGAAAATAACTTGGATAACGTTGTGCAATAACGTTTGAGAGCTTACAAGTGGGAAAAAGAAATTCTTTTCAGTAAAATTTTGCCAATTCCAAAAAGAATTGAATGGAAATTTTTTGACAGGTCAAAGGATAAGCGGGACAGAATTTAGGATATGTATTCGACGATAAACTGTCTTTCCTTGATCTTCTATTGTTTGTAACGTAGAAAATCAACAGATCCGTATCCATCCTCTACAATACGAAAATTTTCAGCATAAGTTCAATTTCAAAAAGTACAAAAAAAACAATTTATTCAACTGGAGTGCAAACGGGAAGTCTGGTTTTTGGTGTTGCTAGTAAATTAGTTCTCAAAATGTTGCAGATGTTTTTTTCCCCAGAATTAGATCAGAAATCAGGACAATTCTTGAAGAAAATTTCATAGGCTTTTTTGAGTTCTATGTCACACGCTTCACAAACTTTGAATGATGGTACCCAATAGATAATAATTGTAATTTAATCAAGTGGAAAATGATGTTTAATGAAATTTAAACAAGTTTATGCTTAGAGAAAACAGAACAAAAATGCTGTTTGTTCTAGAAGAGCGAACACTATCAAATCAAAACAAATTACCCAACAGAGTTCCACTACTTTTCAACACATTTGCGATATTGCACCCAATAAATATCACAACCATCCGCCAATTCCCTGAGAATAATCTGGAATTGTATATACATAATCTAAAAGATGTTAATTGATCATCGATCACAGTTATTTTGGAAACAGATCTAAATAAATAAATTTTTTTTAAACAAAAAATAGGCACTTGACTTTTTTGTGCATTGACATGACCAACTAGGGCTTATGCAGATAATATTATGCGATGCTTCCAAAGATCCTATTCATTGCCGATTTTCGAAAAAAAATCAGTAGCGCTTAAATGCTGGCGATAAGCCTTCAGCGACCACCAGCTCTGATGATTAATTGGTCCTTGAGTACTAACCGAAAACAAATTTAGTATATTAATGAGAGTTATATCGTTTTGATACCTCAAAAATAGTAAAGTTTGCTAAATCACTGTGGGCTTTATGTCGTTGAGCAGCTCTCAGAGACCTGCCAGTCTCCAAGTGTGCAATTCTTTGCGATAAAAACCTTCGTGAAAAGGGGGCAATGTTTACCGGTTTGGACACGCCCACTCCGTCCTCATCCAGCTCGCAATCTTCTCCGTTCCTCATTCCACCCAGCACATCTCGACCCAAATTTTCACTCCAAGGGAGCTGTGGGTCCGGTTTCCACAATTAAGTCTCAAAAACAGGAGGATCTCAGATATTTCGCGATATACTGGCTCTCTTCTGTTATGCAGCACTTCGACTCAACGTATCCTCAGGGCATCTGCCTTTAAGATATACTGCTTCTTTGCCCCACATTTGATCAAAAATGTCTTTTTAGTTTTTGTGCAGTTTAATGTACGTATTCCTCTGTGAATTTTTTTGCTCAATTAGACAGAAATTTAATAATGCAGTATTTCTTGATTTCTTGGTATTATAGCGGCCCAATTTTTACGACTCTAAGAGGAGTATTGGAGAAGTGTCATTTTTAATTAGTTTTTTAAGTATGAATTTTGTTAAAAAGAAATAGAATAAGTAAAAAGTCTTGGTGTTTTCAAGTGTTGAAAAATATTGAAGAGTGGAGCGAAGAGAGAAAAATTTTTTATACTGTTGTTTTCAGCAGAGTGAGAAATTGAGGCATGAAGAATTCTGTAAGCGACAGAAACTTGCTCACGTGCTTCTTCTGAAGCAGTTTTTAAAATATTTTTTTCCGCTGGTTTGGATACGCCATAGCAAAATTTTAGAGCATATGCAGACGGTTGTTGTTTTTTTGTAACTATTCCGAGTTGTATATTATTTCTTAGGTTTTCAGCTAAGTTAGCAATTTTTTGAGAGTTGTTTTGTTTTATCTCATTTGTTGAAAATTGAAAAGATGCCCATTGTTCAAATTGTTTTTAGTTACCGCATGATAAAAGTTGCTTAGGCATGAAACAGATTTTTTGTTGGAAAAAAAATGACTGATAGTTTAACTTTTATATTTGTTTTGAATCAATTTCATTCAGTTTGTCATTTTTTCTCCTAAAAAATTTGTTATCCTAAGAAGGCTCGCTTATGCTTTTTGAGCTTTCTGATGTTTTCAATTGCATTACAACAAGATTTTTCTTGTTAGTTGTACTTCAAGTGATTCTATTTTTCTTGATGTTTTCAGCTCAGTTACATTGAGCTATTTTCAAATCGTTAGTTTTTGTTGAGTTTAGTAGGTAAACGTTGAATGGAATTTTTTTTGGTAGGGACAACTCACTCGCGTTGTTTCCTTGTTTCCAAATTTCTTCGCGTTATTTGTTTCCTACTTCGTTGAATAATTTTTTTTGCTGTACCTTGCTTCGCTGTAGCTTCTCAAAGTTTTTTTTGACTTTTTTAAATTAGTTTCACTCTTCTGTCTTTCTGCTCAAAGTGCTTTCAAAAAGCAATTGCCCGGCAAAATATTTTTAAATCAACAGATTCAGTATCGGAAAACTGCTTTTAGATGCCCTCTACTTTAACTTTGTTCTTTTTAGTCTTAGATGCCACCTTTACTGCTTTTTGATGCCTAATATCCTGCACCGTCGTCTTATGAAAAAAAGTAAATACGGAATTGTGCAAATACGGAATGACAAAAGTAGAACATGGTTCTCGAGAATAATGAATTTCAAAAACTAATGAAAATCACTTTTAAACTTGAATTCATTTTCTGACGATACTCTCTGATCGGTATCACAAGAAATGTAAATTTTCCTATTAAAAAAACAAATCAACTTCTTCTTTGAGTATGCAATACTCAAAATTACAACTCCTAAAAAAATGTTTATTAAGAGTTTCTGATATGACCTAGCTGTTCTTGTTTTTTTAATTTAAATTAATATTTTTCCTTATTAAACAGATTACAATTAAAACTGAGTTTTATCACTCTAAATCTAAACTTTAAGCCTGCTTGTGCAAGGAGCATCTCTTCTGAAACGATTGTTTTTAAAACAGTTAAAAATTTGTTTCGATTAACTAAAAGTTCACCTTTTTTGCGGTCTGGTAAGCTGATTTGGGTTTTTGTTTGTTGGTTCAGTTCCATGCGATTTTAAGAAGTTGAAAACTTCAATTTGGCTAATATTGAGAGCAATTTGCTATAATTTTCATTGACTTTATTTCAGAAGAAAAGGACGAATTTGTAAAAGCTGTTTGATTAAATACTATATTTCCGAAATGATAAGATCTTCATACAAATAAGTGACGTTTTAATTCAGATTTTACTTTTTTAGATGTAATTAGTTGCAATAAAGCGACATATCAAGGATTTTCTAGAGTATCTTAATTCTTTTTGAATAAGAAGCCATTTTTTTAAAAAAATATGAAAGGAATCTACAATAGCTTGCATATACAAGAAGTGTTGCTCTATGTGTTTTCTTTTATGAGCTGGTTTTTAATGCTACAAATGTAGCATTTCTACTTTGACTCCACTTCGACTCTTCTCCAGTTTATCGAAACTTAAATGGATTTATGGAATTTTGATTAAACGGATTTTCACGATATATTGATTAACTTATTGATTCAATTGATTTAATAAAAAAAATCAATTAATTGAAATTTGAAAGCTTTGTTGTTTCAATGACATAGAGAAGTGGCAGCGAATAAAATGAACCAGATAGTAAAATTCCAGGCCAAAAAGTTTAAATCAACATACCATCTAAGCACGTTGTCATTTCCTAGTTGCTTATACATCATAAATGAAAATAACAGAAACTGTTTTTATTGTAAGTGGGGCGTTTCAAACTAATTTATTATATTAGTTGGAGATTTAAAATATTTTAATTGCATATATCAAAAGTATTGAATTTCTAATTCAGCGTACTTGAAAACCCGGACCCTAGTGCCATAGTAAATCATTGCTGAAACATTGTATTCCAATTGTATACCGTCGGCCCAGTACTGTATCAGTGTATCTTAAGAGTATCTTGCCACTCATGATGTGCAGGATAAGTCCCATAGATACCTTTTTTTCTGAAAATAGACTGAGCATTCTTGGTTTTGATTCCCATGATGTTCATAGCAAAATCATGAATAATTGTGAAAATTTCGAAAAAAATTTTGAAATTTTGGGTGATGCCTTTTTTGAGCATGATGATGCCTTATTATCTTAAAACGTTGCAAGCAACGTATTAAGATTAGCAAAAAACCCACCAAAACCAGTAAAAACACGCCGAAACCAGAAAATGCACGCCGGGAATCTGGAAACTGCCAAATTGGGACCGAAATTGCAGATTTTTATGGTTTTTATTTCAGATTGTAATGGTTTTTTGTTAAAATGTCTTAGTTTTAGCTCCGACGGAAACAGATACAGTTATGGGCCGACGGTATACAATTGGAATACAATGTTTCAGCACTGATTTACTATGGCACTAGGGTCCGGGGTGTTCCGAGTTTGATAGCAGTACCAGAGCTTGTTTAAACCTTCCTAACCTGCAAGACCATTCGAACGCATTTTTTCTTCGATAGCGACTCGCTAAAAATTTTCGAGGCCAGTCTGCTTCAAGAAGGGCTTCAGTGGCATCAACTTCGTTTTTTGGGTGCATGCATAGAGGGGTGAGAAAAGACATAGTTTGATCTTTTGACTGCTGGCCATGCTTTTTGAAGAAATAGTGGAATTCTTCTCGAAGGATTAAGTTCTGTTTGGAGAAGTTGATAGCCAGTCGTATGGCTCTGGGATCTTTGCTGTGGACTGCGGAGTATCCAGCTCTGATCAGATCTTTGCCCGGAGTTCGGTTATGAATTATAATTAATAAAAAAAATGAGAGTTCTTTTCAGCGGTTGTCAGTAGTAACATTTACACCATGGAAGATCGGGGGGGGGGGGGGGGTTGTCATCCCATGTAAGAGATAGGGTTGTCCTGAGGACAACCCTACCTTTTGCATTGGGAAGGACAACCCAACCCTTTACATGCGCTATGACAACCCAACCTTTTGCATGGGATAGGACAACCCAACCTTTTACATGCAGGGACCGCCGAATTATTATCCAAACCTATTCCCCCTCCATTTCCCGCTTTTGAAGGAATTATTCAGTTTATGCCGAATTATTACCCAAACATTTCCCCCCTCCTTTGAGGGAATTATTTATTCTTATCAAAGAGTGAAATATTTAGACTTATCAGAAAGACTGGATATAAACTGTGAATTTACTGTAGAACCAAACCACGCAATTTGTTCAAATCTAGCAATTGAAATTTAGCTAAACAACACAAACTTGGGTTGAGAAATTGAACCAAAACTGAACACAAAATCTGTACAATCGAAAGGTTACAAATCACGATAAAAAGCGTTATTTCTGAAACCAGTGTTAAGCACGGGTAGGTTAGAGCTTTGAAATGGGTTTTGAACAAAAAATGAGCCATTTTTAAGAAAAAATTACATCAAAATTAGCACGAAACGAAGGAAAAAATGCAAATATTTAAATGTTTTGAATTATCATAGGGAAAATATATACAAATGGGGATAAAATACAGTAGGTTAAACAGTTTTAAATGGAATATAAGACTTAAAACACAATCTTAACAGTTACAGACGTAAAAATAAGACTGAAAATTGCTGTTTTTTATGTGCGTCGCCCCCTTTTACGTGGTGGTATTGCTTCTTTCTCCTCCGAATCGGTTATTTCTCTTCCGTCATCAGATTCAACAGCTTCATAATCTATGAATGGACAATTGAGTGGAGATTCTTCGTCAATTACTGCCTCGAAATCGACATTATCCTCACTATCCAAGTCTGATTCGTTTATTATTCTGTTGAATCCGGGATCAGGTGGCTCCCAACTTTCAAGGGCAGGATTGGGTGGTTGACAACTTTCAGTGGAGGCAGGGAGCGTGCTGTCCGACTCATTATCCGTTTCCCATTCTTCCCAAAGAGATGCTCAATTTCATCTTGCGTCGGTGCATCCCACTCTGGATCACTTTCAAGATCAGTGGCTTCAATTGCGTCGGCATGACCGTACGGCAAAGTTTTAATTCCGCCCTCAAGAATGAAACGTTTGTCATCAAAGGGACTCAGGGACAGTTTATTAATGGAAACAGTCTGTAGAACTTGACGGTCTGACACAATTCTGTTGTTCGGTGTTCGTAGTGTGGATGAGAGGAACAGAGCGTCTTTGTATTTCTGGTGCGTTAATTGTTCCCTGGCAGCTCTGGTAACACCTTTTGCAGAGATTTTTCGGGAATCTAAATACAAAAAAGTTGCGAGAAGTTTTATCAATTTGTCCTCAGAAAGTTTTTCAAAGAAATGCTTGCTTGCTTCCCTTAAAGTTTAGTGTGATGTATGTGTGATAATGACTAACCATATTAACACCAAAGTTATAAATGAACATAAATCAGTTTTACCTGTTGAAGTTATGGAATATAACTTCGGCTTCAGCGAAACAAACTCCTCGATGAGTTTTCCGGCGAATTCATCTTTGTATTTGAGAACGACGAGTTTGTTGTTGTTGTTGAAAAGATGATGCTCCTTAGGATAATTTGAAAAATCAAACTCTGACAAAATTGTGGGTTTTGCTGCTAATTCCTGGTAGAAATCGTCAGATCGAATTTTATATAAAAGACTGTCTGTGTCGGAATATAGCAGGCGACAATCAAAATGCGGCTTCATTATTTTATAGTGAAACCTATACATTTGAAATTTAGCTAGTTCTAGAATTGTCGCGCCAACAATTGTTGGCTTATCCCAATAGATTCTCTTTGGGTCGTGCGTGATAGCAGCTAAATTTTCGCCGAAAATTTTAAATGTCTTGACGGTAAAGCGTGAGACATTCTGGAGCACTTGATCTGCATTCTGCGCTAAGGTAAGTTTCATTCTCCTTCCTTTGACTCACAGGTTTTACCATAAGCGCTATTGTTCATAAGTTTGAACAAAATTTCTTCGAATTTGTTCCGCGCGGTCTGTCTTTTTTCCGTATTTAATCTGATATAGGGCTCCATCCAGTTTTCTTGCGAGAATTGGAGCACGCGATGTACTCTGTCAACAACCAGACCAAGTTGTACATAAAGTTGAAGGTTCCGGTAATGGAGCGTGTACCGCTTTTTGTCCGTAACTGTTTGTAGTAACTTGGGGACAGATGACCGCGGCATGTTGACATTGAACTTCAACTCTCTCTGGTAAGTGCTCAACCACTCATCGGGTACTATTTCCTTTGTTGGCGCGAGAGGGAAATCACGATGGAGGTCTCGTATATTGTGTGGGTACATCAAATCTACTTCAAGGATGTAACCTATGGGAGAATCTGTTGGTGTATTGAGTACCTGCTCGAGTGGGACTTCCACCAGCAAAAAGTCACCAACGGGTAGATGCTCTGTTTTCATGACGCCACCATACAAGTTGTTAGCATCTACCATGAAACCAAAAGTCGACTCGAGCGCACTGTCGTAATTCTCCATATACTTGTTGTTCGCCTTGAAGTAACGTTCATCGTACACCGATGCGAGACCTCCTCTAATCATAATTTCAACAATTTCCAGATGTTCCCTATTTGTCAACAATTGAATATTTGCCCGGCAAATTTTAAGAAATGCATCACCAGCAAGGTTTGAGGCATTGTAGTGATGTGCACAGTCCAGTCCATATGTGTTCATACACAGTCTCCGAAACTCTTCAAACACGCACGCAAGCAAGAGTGTATCGCACTTCAGATATAAGTTATGATATCCTTCAAGGTTACAACATTGGAAAGTTTCAAAAACAGTTTTTGCTTTTTGCAGTTCATCCTCTGTTATTTGCAATTTTCCATTGTCTAGGCTGTTTTTCCACTTCTTGAGTGGAGGAAGTTCTGTTTCTGCGAACTTTGAGCGGTCAGTCATGTACGAATAGGGGTATATTCCTTTTTCTTTAATCAAATTTAGAGCATCAGCTGACTGGTCACTATCGAACATTGAATCGAAAATTGCGAAAGCCGAAGCGGGCAGGTTAGCAACTAACTTTTCTAAGGATGAAGTTAAAAACTTGAAAGAATCGATGAAGCGTAAATATTCGTAAATTTTTCTGACTTTTCATCTCTCCCCGTGACTGTTTTGATTAGGACACCGAACGTCATCGATATGTACTTCTCATCTGTAGATGGGATGACGCTTATTGTTGTTGTTGGTTCAATTTCGCGAAGTGCCAAGCATACGTGGTGAAGGTCATAGTTAGCGATGTTGTGACCAATTACGGGAGTGAAATTGATTGTGCGTCTTATCCAGTTGAACTTTTCATGAGCAAAACCAAGGAAATCTCCGCGGTGGTGGCAATGGTCCAACACTTTCGTATCTTTGGGTCCGAAAGGTTCTTCACAAATCCAACACTCAATTGTACTACTTCGATTTGGCACTTGTTGTCCCAAATATACTGGAAATCGTCTCTTTGCATAGTATACTTCTCGCGCCATCTCATGTAGTTTTTTAATAAAATTTGTCATGCAGTTTTCGGAGCTATCGATAACGAATTCTTTTGGTGTTGAAAAACCGTTCTCAATTAAAGTCAGAGCAAAACCGGAGGGTATGTGTTGTTCGATAACTTCAGTTGAAGATGCGTCCGGATTATCTGGACAAGATGAGACTGGCATTAGAAACGACTCAAAGTCGAAGAAAATAGTGAATGGAGCAAACCATCGCGCCTTAAAATTTTTGAACCGGAAAAAATTTTTATCATCGCCGGGCATCTTTATTGTTGCTGGTGCATGGTTTCGACATGCATCATCGTGAATTGATGTTGCTCTTCAGAGTGGGAAAAAGCAAAACAGTTCCTGCAAAGACGCAAATTGTTTGTGAACTGTTTTTCTTTCACAGTGCATACCAATTTAATGAGGTTATTGATCAGAACATAATGATGTACATCTTCGTTAAACAGGAGTAGAAGATCCATCGTTGGTGCAATGTTCTTGTTATTGGAGACGTACATTGGAAGGAGGTCTCCTTTTGAAAATTGAAACACGTTGACCTGCACGTCATTCATGATTTCGAACTGATGAATATCGTGAAAGCCCATTGGCATAGAAAACTCACCGCGAGGTTTGGTAGCCTCAGATTTCCTGTTTGTAGCCGGGTTAGTCAATTGTGTTCCAATGTCTCGTGAAGGGTCAGCTAAGTTGGGTCCGTGCAGTTCGTGGTACCAAGCGGTGAAGCAGTAGTTGAAACATTGGAAATCATCATGGTTGCGTATATTCAATAAAAAGCGTTGATAACGAAGACAGAGGGGCAGCTCAATAAAAGATGAACCACGTATTGGCGAAAATTTAGCGAATTTTAAATCAACCCACAGAATTTTTTGAAGAATCCAACCACTTCCATTAGATGCGAATACGAAGAGGACAGTGAGCATCTTTTCCACCATGTGAAAAAACGTTTCGTCAGACAATTGATGATGAACAGGTGTCATTTCTGAATTGGCGTAGATATCAATGTCCGATGCTTCTCCGTTGTCGCGCGCTTCTTTATGAAGTGATAGTTTCGCACTGAATTGAACTTTTTGTGGACCTTCGTTCAATGTTTTTTGTTCTATAATGTCACTGATTTCATCTCTCTGAGCAGTCATGAAATCGAGAAGGCCAACGGTGTTGTTACTATCTACAATACGATAAGACTGGAGACTCTTTCTAAAGGCTGACTCTGTGAGGGTACCTCGTTGTTGTTGTTGTTGTTGTTGTTGTTGTTGTTGTTGTTGTTGTTGTTGTTGTTGTTGTTGTTGTTGTTGTTGTCGTCGTTGTTGCTGTTGTTGTCCCTGTTGATGCACAATTAGATTGACAACTCTCGAGTTGTCAAGAACAGGTAACACGTGTTGTTTTCTGATGTGTTCGTTAAACGAGTTTTTGTCGTTGAAAGCAAGATTACAATAATGACAAAGATTTGTAAATCTGCCATGGCAGTCAGAGAGGTGACTTTGAATTTCAGATAATTGACGGCGAGTAACTGGACAAATGGAACACAGATATACGGGTATACCTTTCTCGTCAGCATGAACGGTGCGTTCATGACGAGCACGGTTACTTTTGTTGCTGTAAACGTTGTCACAAAAGTTACACTTTTCTGGCATTTTCAAGATAATTTTGAACAAACGGTTTATCAATGTAAGAGTTCTCAAATATGGCTGATTTCAATCTTAGCTCACTGTTATGCTGTGCAAAGTTTGAAAGTTTGCGCGCGCAAATTTGAATTTGAAATCAGCCAATCAAATTGAAGTAAACTTGAAAGCGCGACAAAAATCAAATTCAAACTTAAAAATGACTGTCACTCAGTCAAAGCAGAGACAGAAGTTAAACAACCAAAAAAATGGTTCAAAAAGCATGCAGATTGAATGTACCTTCCATTTTTATGGTTTTAATATACAATTAAGAATAACTTTAGTAAAAAAGTTGAAAATTTCGAAATTGATAAAGTTCTTGTTTCATGTCGCGGAAGCATGCATGTCAAGGAGCATATAAAGGCATCTACACTAAGGTTCTATATTAAGGTATATCATACAAAAAAAGGCCTGTATTGATTAGAAAAACTATTAAAAAAACAGCAGTTGAAACTGCATCGAAAGCTGAGTTTTTCTAGATGACTTTGACCTCGAAAAAAAGGACTTTATCAGGTGTTCATGTGTTGACAAATATGACTGAGAAGCATAAGAGGACCTCTTTGTTGATGGAGTGTTCCTATATGAAACTTTTGTGTAAACAATTGAAAGAAAACATCACTTTTTTTAAATTTTTCAATTTTTTTGATCAAAAGGATTAAGGGGATTAGGCTTTTTCTCCAAGAATAAAGAAAAACGTTATACGTATGTTACTTCATCAGCTCTCTAACAGGTTCCCATTACAGAAAAACTTCTGTTTAGTAAGGGTAAAAATGTCTCCTTCATGTTAAAAAATGGCATTTTTTCACTCTTTGGGATTAAGTGGGATTAACTAAAATAACAAAAGAAAAAATGCGAAAAAAAACCATGTTGCAGTAATTTTTTTAACCTGGAGCTTCTAAGATCTTTGATAGCGGGGACAATTGTCCATCGTATGAGCCTATCCCCGTTCATTTAAGGTAAATTTTTCTTTGCTTTTGGATCATTACAAAAAAATATTTTGTTATTTTTGTGAAAATTGTTGAGAAAAAGACTGTTTTTGATAGAAAGGTGGTACCTGTTACATCGATCAATAGCAGGCTACTCCTTAAAATTTTCGCTAAGTTGCTTTGGTTTTCGTTGACCGTGAGTTTCTGCTGGTATAAATCAAAAAATGAGTTTTTTTTTAGTTCAAGAGAATATGGTGAAAATGTTTATGCAGAAAATACAAAAAATAAAGGTTTCAAACTTTGTTTAGTAAAAACAGTACACGAACAAGCACTAGAACAATCTCACTAGAACGTCAGTGTTGGAAAAGGCTCTTTGTTTTGCCAACAAAAACACCAGAGTGACAATTTCAGCTGTTGACCACTATTTTCTCGAATTATGGAATTGCCCTGAACTTTCGAAATTTCTTTGCAGCATTTTGCTCCAAACAAGAGCTTTTGATTGCAAAACTAAATGGAGCAAAGGTATTCTTTAGTTTCCTGATTAATTGGCGTCATTTAACTTAATAATTAACATTGCTTTCGTGAAATATTTCATTTTTCGAAACATTTCAAAAAATTGCATTTTTTCAAGAAATGTTTTTTGAATAATTGTTAAAATATTAAATAGACCAGTATATTAACTAAAGAGTGATAAAAATTAGCAAGTTTATTTAATGAACTTGTTCAAACAAGTTCAATATCCTCAAAGTGCAGTGTTCATGTGGAACATGATTGAACTTGTTCAATTCATTATGAAAAGGTTGAAGATTTTTATTGTGAATTTAGTCTATATCAAAAAATTGTACAAAGCCAATCAACACAATTGAACGAATGAGAGATACACAACTGTTAAGCAATCTAAAGCACGCATATATTTATAGTTTTAGTTTTAAATATCAAAGATATCCATCAGGTTGTTTTCTGGTCTTCGTTTTTTAGGAGCTGCACAAACTTGCGGTGTCTCGCCGCTTGCCGGCGTTTCAAATAATGCTAAATGAGATTGTTGTGGTGTATGAAAGCTTGTTCCGGATAGAATGCTCAAGTCGAAATCTTGCTTTCCGTTGCAAAACTTTTGTTGATAATTTTTACTGATTTCCGCAAATAGGGATGGGCTAGGAGTAGGAGTAACTGTAGGACTAGGGTCCACTGCAGGCGTCACTGGCTCGCTTGTGAGACTGGCTGGAGAATCGGGCGCAGACTTGAGTCCCCACATATCCGCTAATTCATCACATGCCCGATAAACTCCGAGTTGATTTTCAGAAAGTGGAACACACTCACAATCGTAGCGATAGAATATCCTCCGCACTTCGTCTGTCAAGGTGTCAACATCGTGGTTTTCGAAAGCAGGCGTAGTTTTCGGAGGCAAGAAACCAACCGAAGTAATAATACTGCTCTCAGAAGGCTCCGTTTTGTTAGGTAGAGCTGCAATTGCATTGATAAAGAGTTTTGGAATTAAGCAATGCTGGTATACTGTCCAAACATCGCCAATTTTTTTCTGTTGAATCAAGACGGCAAAGTTTTCGTACAATGTCTGATAAACAAGTGTTCGTTCTCGAGAAATTGCAGATTCAGAAAGAATTTTCACAGACATTATAACAATCAAAATATAACACCAGTTTCAAGTAGAGAGTGAAATTGTTTAGCAAGAGGAACCAAAAGGTTTCAAGTAGAGATTGACTGTTTAGCAAGAGAAACCAAAAGAAATGAACGCAATAATTTTAGTGGTGCATATTGGTTTTAAGTACACCGCTTATCTAGGATCACATTTGTTTTTAATTTCTACTTTAAGAATATAACGGACCACCAACCAAGTTTACTTTGCATTGCATTTCTTATCTACGTTAACATCTGTTTTGTATTTTCCCTACACAATTACTGCACGCTCCCACTCATATAACGTGTGCTTTTAGCAACGGCACACCCAGGGTCACATCTGTTTTGAATTTTCCGTACACAATTACAAGCACTCATATGAAATTTGAAGCGTGCTTTTAGTAACGTCAGACCCAGGGTCACATCTGTTTTAAATTTTCCGTGCACAAACACAAGCACTCATATGAAATTCAACGTATGCTTGTATTAACGTCACACCTAGGATCACATCTGTTTTTAATTTTCAGAATTTGTGGTAGAACGGACCATCAACTATTGTTACACACTTTTAATATCTAAGGTCACATCTGAAATTAATTATACAATCCAAAGTGAATGCAAGAGACAGAATCAAGTACGCCATAGGCGTACTTGACTCTGTATTCACATGTCAGCTGGATTTAATTAGACTAAATGACTACACTGATTTAATCCCAACCTGCCGCCGCCATTAGTTTGAATCTTTAGACATTAGAATACTTGAAAGTAATAAAAACAAGTTGCACACTATGCCTTTCACTTCCACTAAAGATACAGAATTTGGAGATTGCTATTTTGATATTTCCAAAACTGATAAGCGTTTAATAAGGGCAACGCTGAAAACTTATGAAAGGACAGGAACGTATGTGTTTCTGAAACTGTTTAAAAAGACAGCAGAAGACTACGAGTTTGAACAGAGAATTTCGTTAACTTTGCAAGAATTTGGGAGCTTGGTCAATACGGCAGAGAAGATACTTGAATCAGAAGAAAAGTCAGTAAAATACTGTTCTACAAAACCGCCACCAAATAAAAGGCCTAAGCTCGAGAGCAAGGATGGTGGAAGCAATGTATGAACGTTCTCCAAGTTATTTCAAACAATTTCAGAAACAATTTAAATTCAAAATTGTCGATCAAAAGCCAACAGACATTACGAGTTTGAATAATTATGCAGTTTGTCGGCACTTTGAGTCCGAGTTTTGCCAAATTGCAACTAACCATTTTCACCTTCTGATTGATAGCTCAACTGATATTGGTTCTACAAAGCAAAACAAATCATTTGCTGTCCCCTGTCTTTTCACAACTTTCAAACACCTATTTTCAAATACTTCAAAACTGGAAACGAATGGAGATGTATTTACAAAGTTGAAATTAGCCGTTGACTTCAATGACAAAACAGGAGAAAAAACTGACCCAGCAACGGTTCACAAGCGTCTTCCCATTTCAACCACAGCAAAGATGTTGACCACGACAAAGACGTTGGCGACGAAAACTACAGGAATCGAACAGAAAACAATCCACAATACCATCTCAGCAGCAACCGGCCATGAACAAACTCAAACTGACCAAATTTGTACAGAAACTTTAAAACGAGTTGAAAACATTTTAAGTGGTCCTCATTCTGGTGCTTTTTGTAAAGTTATGGACATATTTGTGAGTGATTATGGGAAGTTAGATATTGATTCTGAGTTACTATTTCTTCGTCTTGTATTTGAAGAAAAAATAAAACTTTGAACAAAAAAATTTTATTCAACAGATATTAAAACATCATATGAAGTGCAAAGCGAAGCAATTGAACATCATTAATTTTTACAATTTGTCTTTTACTAAATATAACATGCGCAATATAAATACAAAAAAGTCCACACAGTTCTGAGTTTTGACTATGAATTGGTTGATGTTCGAGAAATTGACATATTTGTGCATTAGAATCAGAGAGTCGGCGATATAATTCTCTGTAGGCAATAATCGATTGTCCCAAGGGGTCCGCAAAAATCATTTTGTCGTTTCGATTACATAGAAGAAGCCAGTGTGTACCAGGGCTGTTCGAGGGTGAAGCATTTACGATGAGAAAACTATTTTTTCGGAGTTTTTGCGGAAAGTTGTTGGCAGCGAATACACCACGAATTTTGTATTTCAATTTTCCACATTTTTGAGTGAGGTCATTGATATCATCTTCATCCATCAGTTAGTTAAAATGTGATTTTTTGAAACCCGGCGCGCAGAATCCACAAAAATTGTGCTTGCTTTTTCGCCAATAATGAAAATTTCAATATTGTTGGGCAAGGCAACCGAAAATTTCAGCTCGATCGAAATTGAGCAATTTGTTAGCTCGAGATGAATGAAATCGTGAGAAGCTTGTTGAGTACTGGTCAAGTCAAAAACCATAATAAATTGGTTTGGGTAGTCTGTCAAACTTATGCCATGACCATTGTCAATATAGGCTAAGTCTGATATAGTATTGAAGTAAAGACGTTTATCATCATTTGTTGATATTGGACTATCTGCTACTGGCATTCCATTTCGATAGATATAAATCTGTTCCAAATCAAATTTACGGAAATGAAATGGATTCTGTCTATTATTACCGAGAAAAGCTTCGTTTGTGTTCAGACATAAAGCCAATCTTCGGATTGGTTCCCTGGCAAATATGTCTTCTTGTTTCCAGCTGTGAAGACCAGTAGAAGCCAAAAATGTTTTTGTAAGGGTTTCAAGGTATGGATAGGACGCCAGGCTATTAAGCAAAGTTTTTTCAATGGCCGACACAACGTCATCGTTCAAAGTCATCTTGCGCACATACAAGTTTGCTTCAACAATTTTCACTTTATAATGCTTAGCAGCATCATCTGACATAATAACAAAGTCATCAATTGATCTTCTAAAGGCAATCCGAAGAGTTACACCGCTCATTAGATGCCTGTCACAAGTGAAAAAGTCGACTGCAACCTTTCCGTAAAACGTGCATTCATTTGACTGTCTGACTAAAGCTTTTCTTCTATTTATTTCAGCAGTTGATAAGGTTCCAGGGTTTTCCTCATACGAATAGCCTTGACAAGCTAACCAAGTGTTTTTTGCGTCTTTGTTGTGTGAGAACTCAGTCTCAATAAAACTTTTGTGAGCATAATTTCCATTCGCATTTGATAGTTTTAGTCCGTTGGCTGACACAGTACAGTCAGAGAACAGTGAATGCAGCACATTATTGCAAAAGTATGGAGCGTCAGTTTTAGTCACATCTGCAGCAGCTGTACCGTCATATTTTAAATTTGCTTCAGACGACTGAACAATTTTACATTTGACTTCCAGGAATATTTTTTGTAAATCAATAAAATTATTTCTGTCGCCAGCAACTTCAAATTCCAACATTGGACCATTGGGGCTATACACCGGGCCCAGTTTTTGACAAAAACTTCCGTCAAATGTTACTAAGAGGGATGGTTTTTCAAACAGATCGAGGGAACTGTGAGTCGCCTCTGTTGGTAATAAATTAGCGATCATCTTTCACCTTTGCAAAAAAATCTGATCGACTTCTTTTTGGAGCTCTTGACTTTGAAATGAATGAAGTTTTACGCTTTTTTGTTAACTTATTTGAACGGCTTCCAATTTGTTTCCTTGGTCGTTGTTGCCGCGCTCGTCCTCCTGTTTGTTTTTTGATGGTGTTTGAGACTGTGTTTTTTAAGGCTTGTTTTGGAGATTTTTTTTTTGAGACTACATCTACAAGTTCGGGAACACCCTGTTTTAAAAGTTCTCTCCCGATACGTTTTGCAGTCGGGAGAATAAAGCGTCGAGCCAGTGGTAAAGCAAAGAGTCCTATTCCCGCAGCTAAAGCCCCAAATCCACTTCCCCTTTGTCTATAGTGGCCAGAAAAATGAGGTAAGGATGTCACCTGATTGGCGTAATAGGAATCCATACTAGTCAGAAAATTTTTTGAACTGTAAAGTTAAAATAACTTTACCTGTTCCCGAAAAAGGAACCAATTGTCCTGTCTCAGTGCGAAGCTCAATTGAAATTGATTGTATAGTGTTTGATATCAGTTTTTTATAGTCTAAATTTGAAAAAACAATTCGATGTGTTGGTTCAAGTTCGCACACGCTACCGTTTTTCAGACGTTGTTTTGAATCAATGACTCGCAATAGCGGAGCTTTTGCATCACCCACATATTGATATTCAATAATGTTTGTGTAAATGAATATTAGATGCTTTCCCGCGCATAGATCAGCAGGGAACTCTCCAAAGTATGCTTTTGTCTCATCACTCTTCATTAACTTATTTGATGTAACTGTACCCATTTTGTAGCCAATAAGTACACCGCGTCCATCTGGAATTCCTGTAAAACCCACAATGCTCGGTATTTCCTCACTAGGAAAAGTTATTCCTTCATATTTACCAAAAATTATTTCGTGTTTTCCAGTACTCTTGATTTCTCGAAACGAAAAAATGGGTAATCCAACTGTTCGCTTGATAGTACCTAGAAGTTGATTAACATTGTCAAAATTGCCAGTCATGAAGGAAAGTTTTTCTCCATTGTAAGGCCGAGAAATGACATTAGCATCAGACGAAATTTTTTGAGAGTCTTCGTACCCCTTAAGACTGTATGCTATTAAATCTCCATTCACGACGTGCTCAATTTTTGTCGGAAAAATTATTTCACTAACAGCCACCCTCCAGTCACCAGAGAGTTGAATTTCATCATTGAAAAAATTGCGAAAAGAAGCCAGAGTGTTTGACTCAAATATTTGCATAGAAGCTGACGAAATAACATGCACAGTGAACTCATCGTCAAAACGATTTCTACTCATCTTCCTTTACACGAACAAGCTGCAATTCTGATTGATAAAATTTTCCTTCTATTTTATCTTTGTTTGCATCAATGAGGGAATATGATGGCGGAAACAATGTCGGAATATCTGTTATCTTGAAAACTTCGTCAGTAAACGATTGTTCGTAGCCCTTTCTGAAAGCTTTGTCTTTTTTGACAATTCTGACAAAATCTCCAACAAAGAAGCTAGGTTTTTGAGAAACAGTTGTTTCAGCGCTCAAGGACACAAGCCGCGGTACGTCTTTTTTTGTAACTTTGTTTGGTGCAAGTTTAGTTATCCGGTTAACACGTGAGTTTATTGTTTTCACAAAGTCGTCTAATTTGTCAATGTAGGAATAAGTCCATTTTTCTTCAAGGTACCTATGGATGATATTTTTCAGTGAACGATTATTTCGTTCGGCAAAAACAGACTTTTTTTTTCACTAAAAGTGCTATACAAATGAATTGCTCGTGAGTTGCACAGTCTTTTGAACGCTCCGAGAAATTCTGTTCCATCATCAACCCATACCTTTTTCGGTTGTTTATATTTGATCATTTTTTTGAATGCATCGGCTGCTTCTGTTGCATATTTCGTTTTCATTGGTTCCACTCTAAGGTACCGTGACAGACAATCAACTGCTACCAAAAGGTACTTAACATCGCGATTGTATTTTGCAAGGTTGTCAACAAATGCTAAATCCAATGACCAAATTTCGTTAATATCTTTTACAATCACTTTAAGTCTGGGAAATTGCATTCTAATCGAGCGGTATTTTGTGAAGGACGGCTTAGTATCTAAATAGGACTTGACTTTTGCTAATGACAGTTTACTGTGTTTTTGTAATCGTTTTGGGCTTCCGAATGATGCAGGACCTCTTGAGTAGAGTTGTTCTAATGTTTTTCTCTCAGAAGACGAAGCGAGACCATTTTTTCTGTTTGACCTTTTTTTAGTTTGTCGTTTCGTTTTTTTTCTCTTTTTGTGTTGTGGTTCGTTTTGAAGTACCGCGTCCTGTTTGCGGACTTTGTTGCGTTGGGAAAAATTCTTGTTCGCTCTCATAGCTTTCCAATATTTGCTTGGCGTAAGTGTTTGAGACAAGATCAGGCTCAAGTCGAAGAACTAACAAGATTTTTGAATATGCCTCTTGATCTATTTTCTTGGTTGGTTGTTGCAAATTATACAAAAAATATGAAACTTGTACATCCGTGGGTTTATTGTCAATGTAAATTAATTGGCTCTCTTCCCCAATAGTGATTTGGTTTGATTGAAGAATGAAATCAAGTACTATTTCTGCACGTTTGACTTTGTGAGCTTCGTTTAATTTAACGTTTTTCATTATCGACTCAAATGATTCAACTGTAGGCTTTTTTGTAACAATTGGATCCATTTCACTATCATCACTAGAAGCCTCCATTTTTTCATCTTCAAATTTGGTTGGATCCGTTTGGACCACTCTATCTGCTTTATCTACATCTCGTTCAATATTTGTTGGATCTGTTTGGATCACTCTATCTGTTTGTTCTACATTCTCGTCATTTATTAACTTGTTTCGTTGCATAAGTGATAACTGAATAGCTTTGTTTTTATATTGTGGGTTTTCAATAATTTCGCTTTTCTGGGGTTGCTTCGTTATAAACATTCGTTTTGGAATTAAATTGAACTCTTCTGTATGCATTATGATTCCATCAAGTACGAATAACACGGGAAACAAACCGTTTTTAACAATTCTGATTCTCTGCAAAAAATTCTTTTCTTTTCCTTCAAACCTGTTCGTTTTGATAATATTTTTCGAAATGATTTTTCGTGAGTTTCAATTAGTTTTTTATTAATCGCAACATTACCGTTGACTACGTTGAGAAAACACTCGCAGAGAAATTGAATAAAGTTTTCAGAAGCTGTCTTTATCAGTTTTTTTAGGTTGATGTCGCTTGACTGAAGCATTTGCCGCAGCATACATAGTTCTCTCTGTTTCATTTGTTAAATTTGTTATTACAGCTTTCGCAGAGGGTAAGTAAAAAATTGATGGTCCTGGTGGCACAATATTTGAGCAGTATCGTAAAACATCCGACGTCTTTGGGTCTAAATCAATTAATAAATGACCAAAAGGCTGTTTGGTAGCTAGCTCGTAACTTTCTTTAAGAAATTGTGTGTTGTTGAGCTGTCGACCAATTAAAGCAATTTGTTGAGTATCACGTGGTGATTTGAATAAGATGATGTGTGTTGTATTCAAGTCAATTGTTCGCGACCACTTGCTTTGTTGGAATAAATTGTGCTTAACGTAAATAACACTTATGTTTTTGTGACGACCTGCAGTTGCAAGTTTTGAAAACTCTTTATCGTTAAAAATTTCTTCACATGAATCATCAAAAACAAGAAGACAGTCTTCTAATTCCGAGACAACTTCAAAGCTTGTAAATTTTTTAAACTGTATATTTAATTTTCTCTCTAAGGACTCAAATTTCGGTTGTTCGTGCTGATAGAAATAAAAAATTGTTAGAAATTTAGGTGAAAAAGTGTTATGTAGTAACATTTTGAAAATCAATTCGGTTTTGCCACAAAAAGATGGACCAGACACTGCCATAAAGAGTCGATCGTTTGTTGAAATAATTTTATTCATAACTTTGGGTTTGGAAGCGCGTAGCCAACTGTGCAAGAGAGGAACGAAAACCAAAATGTTGACTCCTCGCAATCCAATTGAAAAAACACCAACTTGATAAGAGATACTGCAATAAGAAAAACTATAATGAAAATTTGAGTAAAATAAACAACTTCTGATCGTGGCACTCTTGAATTACAAAATCTCCAAGATCTCCTTTCCTGTTGATTGTCATCAAAAACTAAGTCGGTTATACCACCCCCCGTATCTAACTGATCCGCAGATGAACTCATGGTGAAAACGGTATTTCAAAAATGAATATACAAAATAATTAAATTTTAAAATCAATATGAATAGTAGTTTTGTTAGTCAACTATGAAAAATTTATAAGTCGTAAAATGAGAGTCTTTGTCCTCTTTTTTGTAAGCAACTGTGTAGCTTGCTTTCATGCCATACTCCATCCCGTAGTACGTAACTGAATCCACACAACCTTGTTCCACAAGCTGCTTAATTTCTGCAGGTAGATTTTCATCGTTCAGAGGCACTTGCACTGGAACTGACCGCTTGGGCATAGGTAAAGGGGTTAGATTCATTCTTTGCATTTTCTCTTTCATAGACATGATACAGTTGAAAATATTCTAAAAGTGAAAGATATTTTTTGAATGATTCTATTTCGGCTCCAGTACAAACAACTTGCTGTTTCCTCAAAACAGTTTGTCCCCGACTGTCAATTTTTTCCTCCTTGACTAATGTAACACTCAATTGATTTTCAGCCGTTAAGCAACTGTAAACGATCAAATTTGGAGACAAATTCACTTGGAGTACAGACGGTGCTGTCTTTTCCGATCGACGGTTGTTCATGAATCAGCCAGTAGTAGAACAATTGAGCCTTCTTCCTCGCACAATGTTTGTTTTTCTGTCGTTTTGGGCAAGTAGTTGAATGCAAGTCACAAATTGGGGTCTCCCGATAGAAACTCAAATGTTCAATTTTGGGGCATAACAAATCCTCAAGGTTGGTAACTTTCCTCTGAAGCAGTTTTTGCAACGTATCAGTTTTCTCTACACCCTTCGCATAAAAATCAGATAGAGGAAATCGAAGCACTACACTTTGAAGAATTTGTTGCAGATAGCAATATGGGTAATCTCCCTTCTCCCAATCCAAACCATGAAGATATTTTGAAACCCACTGATAAGATTTTTGTTCACTCAAAGCAAGAGAATTGAAAGAGTGCGGAGGCGAGAATGAAATTGTATCCGTGTAGTTTTTACAAGTTATGGCTAGCTCTTTTACTATAAAACCAGATTTTTTGCTTCGGAAGCCTTCAAAGTCAAGAACAACCACTCTTGCAGTCAACATTCCAATCGATTGAATAAACGGTTTTTGAAAGTTTTTAAGTACAAACAAAAAGTAATACCAGTCACATATAAACAAAACCACAAGCGTCGTGAAGTATAGCCTGCAAACGCAAAATTTTAAAATTTTTGAAATAAACGTCTAATGAAGAATTGTCAATCCCAATCAATCCGCCATACGGTCTCAATTTCAATGCAATTTCCAAATCGAGGTCAGGATCCAAATACAAACAGATTGCTAAAAAATACAAAAATCTTTCACCGTATTGTGAATATTCTTTTTTCACTTCCTTGTATATCTCATGAATCCTATCTAAGTCCACCGTTGCAATTGTTGTCATGGCGCACTATTTCAGAAATGGTAATTTCTAGACAGTAACCCAGTCCCCTTAATCCCTTTCAGTCAAGTCTCCCTCAATGAAGTGGTAAAATGTTTGGATAATAATTCGGCTGTTACATGTAAAAGTTATGTTGTCCCTGCATTTAAAAGGTTGGGTTGTCCTATCCCATGCAAAAGGTTGGGTTGTCATAGCGCATGTAAAGGGTTGGGTTGTCCTTCCCAATGCAAAAGGTAGGGTTGTCCTCAGGACAACCCTATCTCTTACATGGGATGACAACCCCCCCCCCGATCTTCCATGGTGTAAATGTTACTACTGTTGTCTTTGTTTTTAGAAGACTTTTCATTGACACCAATTTTGTATTATATCTCAGCAAATGATATCCATTGGCCAAATTTGGATTAACAAAAAATTGGGCTGGCATAAAGTTCCCAGCCCCATTTCATGAGGGGTTTAGACAACTGTCAATTTTTTACATATGGTAAAAGTTCTGTTACTATGAAAAATATCCCAACACTATTGTGTTCATTAAAACATATGTGTGTGATCAAACTTGAAGCGCGCATTTTAGACCATGAGTTAAGAAATGAATTTTCAGTTATAACTTGCGCGACAATTACGGATTAGATCTTATCCAGATCAACGTATCAAAAAATTTTACATAAACAGAACAAAGATTATGCATCCAGCGGCGTGTATCCATTAATCTGACTCAACTATTAGCGGCTGTTACAACTTTTCAGTCTAAACTCAATAGTTTTCAACTCATTCTCACCAAAACGAATTCACAAGTTTCAAAACGGAAATATTTTGTAAACAAGTAAATTAAACACTGGTTTTTATAAACGTCAAAATCAAAGTTGTTTATGCGGAGGATCATAATCAGATAACTTTGTTTCTATGATAATTAAAAACTTGCCAAAATTTTAGTTTTATCAGCTGAAATTTTTTCTTGTATATAATGGCATCAAAATTTTACTCGTTGATTAACCCAAAAAGAACAACGGGAAATCTGCTATTAATTTTATCTTTATTTCTTTTCTTCATGTGGTACACCAGAAATTTACCAAATATGGTAGCATCCAAAATCGAATCCCTAGGCGCAGATGAACGCGAAATTTTCCAATCACGTTCAATGCAAGCGTCAAGTTTTGACTCCTGTTTTCAAAGAAAAATTGTATCGCCGAGTTCAGTTTGCCCTAAAAAATGGACACGGAATCGAAACACAGTTTGGATATTAGAGACCAAACATAACTGGGCTAAAAGCAGGAATTTATGTGCTGCGGAAGCGATTGCCAGACAGATGCCAAAATGGTGTGTGAGGTAAGGCAGTTTGAAATTATCAGAAAACAGAGTTGAAAGCTCATGATTGTCGTATGATGTAGTTCACTGAAAAAAGATATTTTGTTTGTTTTTAGGATATCATCATTTATCCAGTGTCTAGACATCAAAAAGTTTTCAATATCAAAAAGTTTTCAATCTCAAAAAGTTTTCAATATCAAAAAGTTTTCAATATCAAAAAGTTTTCAATATCAAAAAGTTTTCAATATCAAAAAGTTTTCAATATCAAAAAGTTTTCAATATCAAAAAGTTTTCAATATCAAAAAGTTTTCAATATCAAAAAGTTTTCAATATCAAAAAGTTTTCAATATCAAAAAGTTTTCAATATCAAAAAGTTTTCAATATCAAAAAGTTTTCAGAGGACGGGGTGACGTTTTCAATTCACCCCGGCCACTGAAAACATTTTTGCTTATTTTCTCTCCTTCTGATCTTTAAATTTTTCTAATTAGTTTTTTTTAGCTGACCTTGAAAGCTTAGTGTGCAATTTTCGCTTAAAACATTTTTAAAAAATCCAACATTGCAACCTTCGTTGACAAAAACTAAAAATTGAGCACAACAACTTTATCAATGTTTACTTTTCTACAGTGTTGATAAAGAGTAAATAGCTCTCTAATAACCACTTCAGACTGAGCACCATATACACTATATATATCACAAAGTTAATTGTGTAAAACGAAACTGTTGTTGTCAGTAATGTGTATATGGTGGCCTCCGGGCCCCCGAGCCATGGAGACATATACACATATTACTCAAATTTTCCATTTTTCATATTTACCTTATTTTGACTGATATTTACACAAAAATTTTTTTTCTTGTAATTTTTTACTTGATTTAGAAAAAATAATATAAAAAATAATTTAATATATGTTGTCATACAAATATTATAATAATATAATAATTTATTATTTGTTCTCATACCAATATTATAATTCAACGAAGTTCTTTTGCGAATTCACTGATAGAACCTAAACTCACCATTACTATCTTTAATACCTTTATCATCAAATGGATCTATAGCTATTTTATATTGTTCTTTTGTTTCTAAATTATGCCTTTTGCTATCAATAGTATAATTAGTTACATATTTACTTTTACCTTCATATATAGCATTAGTATAATCTTCTAAATTAATTTGGTTTCTAATAGTAGCCTTAGTTATTCCTTTTAACTTTTTCTCTTCTTCTCGTTTAACAGTATTGTAACAATATGCTTTAGCTTTAAGGAAACAAGCTTCCATAATAGTATCATTAGGTATTTCATCTTTCATCTTACCTAATTCATTATTATGCAATATACCTTTTATCTTATTCATTTCTTTTTCTATAGTACTATCCAATGGAACATTTATGTTTATAAATATACTATCAGTATCTGTGTAATGATAACTACAATCTAACTCTTTCTCAAAGTAATCATATATGGCTTTATACATGAATAGTTTAGCTTTTTCTAATATAACAAATCCAATATAATTAAACTTATCTAATTTAACATTACCTCTTGTTTTATGTACAGCTACTAGATCATCATCAAACTCTACAGCATATTTAAAACTAATATTTTCTACTAATTTAATATATCTATCTACATCATTAACTAACTCTACATCTTGTCTATTATATACATTTTTTATTGTTTTTCCATAAAAGGCATTATTCATTAGTTTAAAGAATACATCTCCAAATTTATCACCCTTAGCTTTAGCTTCTTTTCTTTTCTGAATATTGAACTCTATATAAGGTTTTAACCATTCACTCTTATTATATTCTAATTTTTGTTTAATTGTAATATCTTCCAATTTTAAGCCATGATCTAAATACCAATCTAACATCTCTCCATCTATTACATAGTTTTCTTTATCTGTTAACTTTAGCATTAACTTCTCATTAGGTTTATATCCTTTCTTTTTATTCTCATTTTGATAATCTGTAAACTGATCAATGTTTGCTTTTGTCTTTTCAGGAAAGAATGGATATTTCTTTGTTTTCTGTCTCAACTCATCATTATACTTTATATCAATTGTATAGATGTATCCAGTATTAGAGCTAGATTTAGTGAATGCCAGATCTTCACATACTCTGATCTCACCAGTAGGTAAAGGTTGTACCATAGCAGAAGCATACAATGAGTTGAAGTCTAAATACTTTAAATAATTCTCTGTACCTGTATACTCAGGATCTATTTTTTTATTTTTACATTTTACATGACAATTACTAATACCGAAGCTAACCAACCTCTTATACCGTGTTGTATTGTATCATAAATATTAACTGTATTTTCTTTATAATACTTAAGCCAAACAATAGTATATTTCAACCCACACAACCAGGTTAACCCAGGAGTAGAATAAGTGTAACATGGATCTATTTCATAATATTCTAAACACATAGCTCTAAATTTCTCAAATACATCAACTGATAACAATACATCTGTTTTAAGATATAACATCATATAATCCTTTATTGTCTCACATTTAGTATCTTTCCAACAATCAATTGCTTGCTTATATTCTTTATCTGTAATATCACTTTGTTTCAACTTAGAATAGAATGGTTCCTTAGGTGGTAGTGCTGTTTCATGTAGTTTATCTATACTATCAAACTATTCATATGGGAATATACCTTTACGTCTTTCTAAGCCACATTTATTTAATGTTATACATTCTTCATTACTCAATGTCTTACTTATGGCATCTAAGCTAAGTGGATGGAAGAACCTAAACATATCTAATGCTTTAACATAACCCATATCAATACTAATATAATTCTCATCAGTTTTAGTTAATACTTTAACTCTGGTCTTCTTTGCTAGTTTAGTTATAAATAGGTGATTATCATTATTAGAAGAAATAAATGCATACATTGGTACAATATTATTCTTAGCTTGGAGGTTACATTTATTGTGAGCATATCCTCTAAATTTAACTTTTAGATGATCATGATCTCTAACAACGTCTTCACCCATTTCTTCATTACAATAATAACATATACTATGTAACGGAGTAATAGTCTCTTCTTTCATTGGAATATTTATACTAAATATATCTTTAAATAATTTATTGTAATAATCTACTCTTTCTACAAACCATTCTACTACTTTTTCTCCACAATAACATTCATACTTATCTTCTAATATATCAGGATAGTCACTTCTTAAATATAATCCACAAGCAATAGGTAAGTGTTTCCCATTTTTTATTATACATTCAAAATCATAATACATAGCAAATGGTACTCTATTCTTATAATGGAACTTATCAAACTTCAGATATTCATCTTTATGGAATGTTCTTCTTCCAGTATTATTACACATCTCTAAATGTTTATTTAATGCATCTTCTGTTCTAAATGATACACAACACTTCAGACATGGATAACATTTATGTTTAGTTGATTTTCTTAATAGGAATGATACATCTTTACATAGGAAGTAATGATTATCCCAAAATAATATATTACATCCTTTAGAATCATTATGATTGATTAATACAGGATTAATAGTTTTATTTTGAATTAGATTAAATACATTAAATAATACTTTATCTTTATTTCATTCTTGTATTTTCTTTAAATGATAATAATCATATGGAGGTGTAACCCCATTTGGTAATTTTATCTCATCAATATATTCTGGTTTATTATAATTACTAACTCTATAGGAATGATCTTTAGCAGGATGTAGATAAGCAATTAAACACCACAATAGACATTTGTTATCAGTATTCTTTATATTAAGTATATATCTAGATGTGAATGGTAACTCAGTAGTACATCCACCAGTAGGATAAAACCTGTGTATATACATAGTTCTTTTGATAAATCTTTGCATACTCCATCCAGATTGATTCATTTCTTGTTCTTGCATTCTAGTCTCTAGTTCACTATTCAACATATCCAAATCATTAGGACCATTATATCGTCTAGTCATTAGTCTAAATGTGAATTCGTTTTCTTCTATTTGATCATCTGTAGGTTTTGTATACTTAACTACATCAAAGGTGTTAAACTTAATATATGGATGTATATTATGCAATGACTCTAGTATGTTCAAGAATTTAAGATCTTCATGATCACTACTCGTTATTATTATTTGATTATGCTTCATGTTATGATCTAATCCTAATTCATTTACTTTCTCTCTCCACTTTCTATCAGTAAGCTTTTTCTGTTTAACCCCTTCTTTATGATGATCTGATTCATTGTGTTCATTTTTATTACCATATCTAGTATTACATATACCACAATAACCTGAACTGTCTCTATCATTATCATTATCTTTAGTTATTCCTACAACATTATCTAGATGCATCTTTGTTTTAAAATGTTGTTCCACACTATATTGACTTAGACTAGTCTTGCATGTTATACAATCAAACTTATCTCCATTTTTTATTATCTCTCCATCATTTAGTCTTACATTATTCTTATGTTTTAATGTTGTCACATGTTTATTATAAGCAGTATTGTTATCAAGAGACATATCACAACTATCACAATACTTTATTCCCTCTAGTTCAGAATACTGTTCATTTATCTTTTGCTCTATATCTTCATTAGTAAATTTTATTCCATCCTCATTAGCACTCTCAATAATTTTATTTCTATTGTATAATCGTACATTCTTTTTATGTTTAAGTGATTGAGTGTGTCTATGAGAATTCTTTTGAGTTAACTCTTCATTACATTCTTCACATTTAAACTTATTTGTTTTAGGCTTTTGGACATAGACAAAATCATCAGATGAATCTCTATCTGAATCTCTATCTGAATCTTTAGATTGATCAATGAAACTGTTTCGCAGATCTAAGTCTTTAGACTGATCAGTGAAACTGCTTCGCAGATCTAAATCTGGATGATATTTAGCGTCAGCCTCAAGCATTAGCTTTTTCATATCCTCACTCCTTTGTTTTGTTTTAGCAACCTGTTTATCATGCAACTCTTTTACTTCTTCATTTACCTGATTAAACCTTCTGATTGCTTCTAAACCTTTTTCTGCTTCCCTCTTTTGTTCTTCTTTATCTTCAGGTTTGATTTCTTCCCTTGGTTTGTTTTTGTTTTTTAACATTTGGATAGCTGTACTACTATCACTAGATTGAGTTTGTCCACCCCCAAATTGGACTTGTCCATGAGATTGAGCTCGCTCACTTACAGATTGGACTTGCTCACTAGTGGAATGAATGTAACCGGTATAATCTTGTTGATTCATTTTTATATACCAAATTTTGAAATAATATTATTTATATATCTTTTCAGTACTATAAAAATGATTAGCATCAAATGTGATAAATGTAAAAATAAGGCATGGTGTTGGCGTTGCGACGATTGTCAGAGTAAACCATTCCAATGTTTTGTATGTAAGGAAATTATAACATATAGAGAGAGACATGATCATTTGAGTAAGCATCATAATGATCCTAATCAATATTTAGTATGCAGAATGTGTAAAGTAAATAAACACATCTCTCAGTATAGATTTAAACATTTCTGTTGTAGGTTATGCATATATCTCCATAGATATAGGTTTCATCATACAAAAGAAAGATTCTCAGAACATGCAAAGAAATATAATATTGAAGTAAAGCTATAACTAATTATAATAAGTTTGTTAACGAATTAACAATTAATGATGATAGAAAGTTTATTGAAGCCGCTATTAGATTATATAATGCATTGTGATAATTATTTTTATGAAAATGACTAAACTAGAAACACTTATAGAATTAAATTATTTAGAAAAACAAAACAGAAAGAATAGATTAGAAGATAAATTAAAACAACAAGAATATTATGGTGAAATAGAAGAGTTATTTGATCCTTTAACTAAAACACTAAATGCAAACAATGAAACATGGCTAGCTCATAATGAACAAACATTAAGAGCAATAGATTGGCAAAATCAAGAGTTGGATAAACAAACTAAGATGATCGAACAAGCTGGTTTTCAGATAGGAGAAGCCGCTTCTCAGATGGGTGAAACCGCTTCACGGATCCAGGAAGCTGGTTCCCAGATCAGTGAAAACACTTCTAAGATTAATGAAACATTAAAGGTGACCATAGAGGAAACTCAAGAAATAGCACCAGTTTTTGTTGATACAAAGATAGCCAAGAATCTTCATAAAATGGGTACTCAAACTAATCCTCAATTAAAATTAAATCTTGTAGATTTGCCTACTAGAAGATACAAAATGAATGGTGTTGATATAACCCTAGAGCAGGGTGCATTTTTAGTTAGGGATAATATATACGAATTCTCAGAAGGATTTATTGAATTTCTCACAAACCCAAATGTAACATATAACGATGATATCGAAGAAGATGAAAACAAAATTAAAAGGTTTTTAAAGGATATTAGATATGATTTAGGAAAAGGGGATAAGAAAAGCGCTAGATATAGAACAATAAAACGTATAATGGAAGTAAGAGATGATATATTTGGCAGAGGGTTAGATACCAACCAGCAAAGTTGTCACCACTACGTGGACCCAAATATTTTAGTAGAAAGATTAGAATTATTAATACTAGAAACAAAAGCTGGTCATGACGGATTATATGATGAAATGCTAGATATATCTAAGCAACTATTATCTATGAATATTATTAATCAAGAACAACTAGATAATTTTGTTTTTAACTATGGTAAATAAAGGGTAAACCTGACTACGCGCATAATGATGGATAAACAGCAACAACAACTCCTAGCTAAAGAAGTATTCAACCCCCAAATAACAAAGTTTAGACGAGAAAGAATAATACCATTATGTAAAGATGAAACATGGTCAGCTGATTTAATTGATAAGTCATCTTTAAGTAAATACAATAATTATTATAAGTTTATATTAACAGTTATAGATATATTCACAAAATATGCATGGGCTATTCCATTAAAGAATAAATCTGGTTTCTCTATAACTAATGGCTTTAAATTAGTATTAGGCGAAAATCCACAAGGTGGCTCTGAAAGTAGAAAACCAGAAAAGTTATGGGTAGATAGAGGTAGTGAGTTTTACAATAAAACATTTAAATCTTTACTTAAGGAATATGAAACAGAACTATATTCTACTTATAGTGATTTCAAAGCTGTGTTTATAGAGAGATTCAGTAGAACATTATTACACATAATAAATAAACCAATGTTCATCAATGGTGATGGTAATTGGGTAAATATATTAAATGATGCAGTCTTAACATATAACAATAACATTCATTCAACAATTAATATGTTACCAGTTGATGCTTCTAATAATCCTGATAAGGTTAAATACACTTTTAATTTTAAGAATATTCAGCCAAAATTTAAAGTTGGTGATTATGTTAGAAACGCAGATAAACGTAATATCTTCTCTAAAGGTTACACTTCTAATTGGAATAGAGAACTGTTTAAAGTTAATGAAGTTCTAAAAACACAACCACCAACATATAAAATAGAAGATATTAATGGAGAGATAATAGAAGGTAAATATTACGAACAGGAATTATTTAAATCCGAGTTTGACTTTGAATCTAATAATAAAGTTTTAGAATCATTAAATATAGATATTTCTTAATATAAATAATGACAAGAAATAGATTTAACCAGGCTAAAAATCAATCAGGGAACTCACTTCTCGGATTAACATCAACAAACAACCTAACACTAAATAAGGCTCGTGGGTTATTCCTAGAAGATAATGATAATATTGACATGAAGGATACCTATAAAATTACAAATGTACATCCTCCGTTAGATGAAAAGGATGTGGTTAATAAAGAGTATTGTGACAATAACTTAATATCCTCTTCTAATAAAATAGAAATTTTAAGTAGAAACATAACTGAACTAAGAAAAGGTGATTTTGATAAAGTTACAACTAAAACATTACAACTAAATGAAACACAAGTTAATGAAAATTTAATTAAAGAATTCATTAAATCAGCAAATGAAGTCACAAATACTGTTAATTTTTGTAATAAAGTTTCTGCTGATACTATCTCTAAATATAATCAATTAAAAGAAGAATTTGATAATAATAAATTTAATCAAATTAATACTAACATAAATTTAGATGTTTACTAATGGTCTAAGGGAAATGAAAGAATACAATAAATCTCTTAGAGGTGTTATAGTACAATATATAATTTCTATACTTTTAAGAAGTAAGTTACTTGATAATAAAGAGCAAGATAGACTTGAGATGCATTATGGATTTAAACAAGAAGATATAACGAAAGAAATAGAAAGTTTTTTTACTAATGAAAATGAGTCAGCCAACAGCAGCGAGTGAGAGCTTACTGTATCCAGATTTATCATCAGTATCAGAACGGTTGATAAATGAAAAGATTGAAGCTAATAATAAATTTAACAACAATATTAACATTATAAAAGATATTAGAAATTATTATGAAACTGAAACTAATAATTATGATAAGAAGTTAAGCAGATATAAAAATTATATTAACGTAGCTGAGATAACAGAAATACTATTATCATCAATTGCAACAACAGCAACAACAACATCAGTTGCATTAACAGGTATAGGATTACCTTATTCTATACCCACAGCTTTTGCTACAGCAACTGTTTGTGGCTCATTATCAAAAACAATTAATACTAAAATAAGAAATAAAATTATAAAGTATTTACAATTGTATATTCTAGCTAAACAGTTTAGTGATAAGTTTAATAAACTATATACTAAATCAATGAATGATAATAAAATAGATAATGATGAATATAATGAATTAGTCAAGGTATATGAGGATTATAAGAAGAACAAGAAAAATAAATTAAGTGTTTTTTTAAACTAAAGTTATTAGTGTTTAGTATTAACCATGTCTTTAGTAATAATAATATTAGTATAAATATTTACCGATAATCGTAATCATAAACATAAACCTAAATATAATCATAATCAAATAATTATCTTTTCTTTGTACCTAAGTATAAACCTCTTCCTTTTTGTACTACCTTTATACCTTCACCAGTAGTTGCAAATTTAATTAAATCAGGTGTGGCTGATAAAGCAGCTCTAGGGTTTCTAGATGCTGCTGCAGTTCCTATTTTACTTGCAATCTCTAATGCTCTTATTGGATTATTAGCAACTTTCTTTCCAAAGTTAACTGTAGCTCTACCAACACTTTTAAAGAAATCTTTCAATCCCTCTGCTTCTATTGTTGCATGAGATACTGTCATTGATTTATTTCTATTACACTTAACACAATTACCTTTTAACATCTTAGTTCCTTTGGCTGAGATAACTCCTCATATGTTATTAGTGCCACTATAATGTCTGCCACCAACACAATATGAATTGGTTTTGAACTTATTTAAAAGACTCATTTCTCTATATAAAAAATAATGGAAGTTAAAAAGTATAATCCTTTTGATGTTAAGACTAAGCCTACGGGTTTCACCCGCGAGCGAAGCTCGAAGACTAAGCCTAAGATTAAACCCAAACCACAAACTAAACTTGAACCTAGAGGCTTATCTCTAGAGAATAAAAAGAAATTAGATACTATTTATGCTAAAGGTTTTGTTAAGACTAGTAGGAAACAATGATAAGGACTTTAATTATAATTATATCTATGATATGATATCAACCATCTTATTACCATCACTACTAACACTAATAACCTTTCTAGTTAATACTAATGCATGACATATAACATCGGCAACTGCAGCACTAAATTTAAAATTAAGTTGTATTGGTTGTGGACCTATATGATCACTTTGATATCTAGTATCAAATACATATATTCTATAACTACTTTTGAATGTTCTATGATTTATATAGGGTTTTATATTATATGGTAGCCCATTATAATCTTTATTAAAGCTAACAATCTCTTTAAAAGCCTCATTATAATTATTAGTGCCATAATTAAAATTCATTCTATCTTCGGGATAAAACTCACTACCAATCTTACAATAACATTCAGTAACATTCATTATATGAAAGGTACTTGCATCATGAGTTTGTTCATTAACGTTATTATTTTCAAAACCAACTATTATATATTGTGGTCTTTCCATACCACTTTCCATACCTAAATCAAACAAGAAATTATTAGCATTAGGTACGTTCTTATAAAATGTTTTTCTTTCATAATAACCGAAGTCTATATTATTCTTTTTATTTAATCCTTTCTGTAAAATAATTCTATTGTCATTACTAGGATCAATACTAGGCACACACCATGATATATCTCTAATTTCTATATTACCATCATTAGCTACTGCATCAGCACCAGCATTAATTCTATATAGAGCTCTATCATTATTATTTCTTTTTAATATTAGTTTAAATCCTAAACCATATATAATCTTTTTTAAATCATTAACAAAACCAAATAGATCACTCATCTTAACCATCATATACATATGACCTCGTTCTGCAGCAATATGGTCACCTTTAAGTTGACTATCTCTATTACCTTGATTTCTAACAAAACCACTCTCATATTCATCATCAGTACTAGTTAATAACTTATACATCAATAGATTAGGATGACAATGATCTATATATTCAATGGTCCTACCACCACTACTTTCAAGTTTAACTGAACTAAACAATGCCATCATACCATAATTAACTAATCTAATATTAGCATTATTAGCAAATACACCCCCAGCATCATCTGATACAACAAACTCTATCTCTAGATATGAATCGTGTATATTTAAATGATTCTCTTCTCTATTGAGTATAATATTAATGTTAGTATTGATTGTATTCATTGTTGCCAGACTATTTGGTTTATACTTTATAATCTTACTTTTGTGTATATCATTATTATAACCATAAGTTGCATCCAAATTAAAATCCATTTTTATAAACCAAAAAGTTTAACTATAATTATAACTATAGCTATGACTATAACTATGACTATGGGGATTCACAGATGTTTCACCATAACCAAAGCTATAATTATAACTAGAAATATAATCTTATATTTGAATATAAAAAAATGACAGACAATTTAATCTTATGGGAACTACAAAAGATACATGAAGCTTTAACTAAAACCAAGGAAGAACACACACTTAACTTTAGAATGATAAAGCCAACAGAAAAGTTTAACTTTAGTGAACCTATACTTAATAAAACAAAATTAGGTTTAATTAGATTATCAGTTTATAACTCAGTGTTTAAAGTGAATAGAATGAACAATCAACTCATATATGATACCCAAGGTGAAACATGGTCAAATACCCGTCTTTTAAGTATTACACCAGGTGCATATGAATTATATGAAATAGCAGAATTAATAAAAGAAGAAACTAATGGTAATGTTATAATAGAAATTGATAAGAATACAATGAAAAGTTTAATGGAAGTAAAACAAGGTGCAATTTACTTTCACATAGAAAATTCAATAGCCCCATTACTAGGATTTAGAAAAATAGTTTATAATAAAGGTAATTATACATCTCAGAAAATTGTTGATATTATGGGTTTTAGTAATATTAACATTCATTGTAATGTGATATCTGGTGTTAAAGATAATGGTAAGGATACAGACATATTATATACTTTTAATCTAACTGAACCACCAGGTTACTTGATAAATATTATACCAACTAATATCTTATATCAAAATGTAACTAAAGATAGAATAGAATATATAGAGTTTCATATTAAAGATGAGCATGGAAGACCTATAGACTTTAATGGTGATGTATTAAGTTTTACTTTACATTTGATTTAGTTACAGACTTAGGCTTAGACTTTACTTAGACTTAGGCTTAGACATAGTCATAGATTTAGACTTAGACTTAGACTTACACTTAAACTAAACTACAAAACTCTTCGATCCCAATTAATTCTTAGTTTACCATTAATATTTTTATTTTTAGTTATATCAATGACAATGTAATTATAAGGCTCTTTCCATACCTTATTACATATATTAGCAAAATCATTATAACTAAGTTCCACATTATTAAAGAAATCTTGATATATAGATATGAGGGCTTTACCTCTCTGTTCATATAAAATAAATAGATTACAGTTCTCTCTAACACTCTGCCTATCCAGAGAGAACAGCTTTTGATTAAGATAAATCATATTACAATTATTATGTCTACCCCTACAAAAGTATTCATTAATAATTGGTTCTTTGGCTCTAACATCATCGAATATCATTAGTTTCTTTAAATCTTTGTGTAGTTTATCAGGAGATGGTAAATCTTTTATATCTTTAATAAATTCTACATTTGCTTTGCCATTATCAACACCTTCATCTGCGAAGCAGGTTCCCTGATATTGATCACCAGTAGGACCAATGATGTATAGCTTATCAAAATATATACTAGCTAGAAATAGTTTTTTTAATAAGAATGTCTTACCACATTCACTAGGACCAGATATTATACATCTAAAGTTATCTGGGAATTCAGCTTCAGTAATTATATCATCATCATTTAGCCATGATTGTAGATCATTATTTATATTAATAGCAATAGGATTATTATTTCTCGGGGGTGATATATCCATCTTATCGGTGAATTTGCAAAACAACTCTGTTGAACCGCTTCGCTGATCAGGGAACCTGCTTTGCAGATTATAACTACTTCGTAGATCGGTGAATTTGCACAACAACTCTGTTGAACCGCTTCGTAGATCATTATCTTTATCATTATCATTATCAATATCATTATCATTATCATTATCATTATCATTATCATTATCATTAATATTATCATTATCATTATCATTATCATTAACATTATCATCTGTGAAGCAGGTTCCCTGATTAACATTATCATTAGCATTATCATCAACCTTATCTTTACTACAACCTAAACAAAAACACTCATTATACATTCCTGGATATTTGCATTGATTAACTAGAATATTCAAAGCATTGTTAATTCTAAATCCTCTATCAATAAGATAGATCATGTATAAACAATAAGCCCCACAATAAGATTCATCATATTGTTGTATTCTTTCATTAGAGCCTAGATTGACATACTCTTCTAAGAATAATGGAGGAGTTTCTATACCAAAACTATCAAAGTAATACACTGGACCACCTTCTCTTCTTATAACTAAAACCCAATGTGTACCTTCAGTTGGATGTAAATTTACAATAATGTTGGAGTTGGGTTCACTTATGTTATTTGGAGTCTGATCTCTCATTACAATTTCAATTGGTGTTAGACTTATATCTTTACCTATATCTTTTATTCTGATATCACTCATAGCACTATTATCATTATTAAAATTATTATTGAATTCCTCAAAAGTTAGGATAAGCATTTTCTTATAAATATTATTAATGTTTAATTATAACTCTAATTATTGCGAAGCATCGGTGGAACCGTTACACGGATGGTCGAAGACCCATAAGACTAATTAAAAGTTTAATTATAAGTCTAATTATAAGTCTAATTATAACTCTAATTATGTCTATATTTATCTATGTTTTCATTTATAAAAATGGAGACAGGTAGCGTGGTTATAATTTTTATTTTCTTAATTATATTTTGTTTTATAGTATATGATTCAATACCGAGAAAATATGCAAAACTAGAAGAAAAATTTGGGGATTTATGAATAGGAGTCTAGTTAGATTTGAATATGAAAAGTCACCATAACACACTATTTTCTATGGTGGAACTGGTACGGGTAAAACATATTTTGTTAGACAATACTTAAAATTATACTCAGTCCAAAATCAAGATCCGCGAAGTGGTTACACCGATCAGGATCAAAATCAAAATCAAGATCGAAATCAAGATCAAGATCAAGATCAAAATCAAAATCAAGATCAAAATCAAGATCAAAATCAAGATCAAAAACAAAATCAAAATCAAGATCAAAATATAGTTATAGTGTGTAAAGATGACAGAGACTGGATAAATCCCGAGACTAATAAGTTTTATACTGGATTTAATAAATGTGATATGAATATGATCACAAAAAACAATATGCAAAAATTTCGAAATTGTGTAATAGTACTTGATGATATGGGTGATAAGTTAAATAAGGATATAGACTATTATTTTACTAAAGGTAGACATTATAATATTCAAATGATTGTAATGTGTCATAAACCAGCTCAAATAAATAATACAGCAAGAATGAGTTGTGATACTATTTATTTAACAACTTATAATGGATCTGATCTATTTAAAAACTTTAATGAGATATATAAATGTGAACATGACTTTAGTAAAATAATTAATGAGTTAAATAGTAATCATTATAATCGTACAGACGGAATGTCAGATGAACTTCGTTATGGTATAATTAAATATAATAAGAAAGAAAATACTTTTATTATTATTAATAGTAATAGAACAATGATATATGATTCAAGAGTTGGTTTCCTTGATTTAAAAGCTCTCAGTTTAAAAGATGAGTTAGGAAGAGAAGATATAAATAAACTTATAGCATATATGAAACCACTCATGATTAATGCAACAGATAGAAATACTATTAGTCATGATAATTATCAGTTTTATTTTAATAAACTTCTTACATTAAAAGGTATTAAAATACAGAATGATGTTTTAACTCAGGAAGTGGTTAAAGCAAATGGTCTTAGATTATTTTCAACTATTTTAGGTATTATAAGTTCAGGTTTAATGATATATAATTTCATGAGTCCTGATATAACAGTAAGAAATGCCGGACATGTGGCAACTGCAGCGAGTACTATGTTGAATAGAACAAGTACATTATTGAACTATGGATTTGGCAGAAATCAAGATCAAGATCAAGATCAAGATCTGGAACATGAAAGGGAATATACAGATGGAGAAACATGGTCGAAGACCCATCAGCGAACCAGTTATACACATAAATATACTGGAACTTTAAATAAAGAGGGACGAGAGAATTTAAACAGTCTATATGTAAATAATGAAGAATTTAGAAATGAAATTATAAATTATGTTAAAAATAAAATGCAATTAAACCTTGAAGCAATTTTAGATAAGAGATGTAAAACTAATATACTCAATACGTTAGGAAATAAATATTTAGCAGAGTGTATCAATTCTAAATGTGGAAACATTGCTTGTTGAAAATATCATTACGAATCATGTCATAAAGATAAAATTGATAAATGTATATGTGGTAATATAACAATAAGTGCTTTTTGTGCTAATGATTTTTCTCCATGGAGTTTTTCTTTAAAAAATGAATATAGCTCTAGTTCTGGTTCTGGTTCTAGCTCAAGTTCTAGCTCTAGCTCTAACTCTAGTTCTGATTCTGGTTCTAGCTCTAGTTCTGGTTCTGGTTCTGATTCTAGTTATAACACCAGTTCTAACTCAGACCCTAACCCTAACTATAACTCAGTCCCTAACCTTAACCCTAACCCTAATCCTAATCCTAACCCTAACTATAACTCAGAAGTATTAATCAGTGAAAGGGACGAAGTCCTTGGTACCCCAACTGCCCCGCAGATCAGAAATTGTAATAAATGTAATTATATAAAACCACTAACTGATTTTGATGAGAGAAAGTATACATGTAGAAGTTGTACTTCAGCTAAAGTTAATTGTCCATATTGTGCTTCTATTGTGAGATATGATGGGATACGAGCCCATGTAAAGAAACAGCATCCAGGTGTAGAATTAACTAAAGGATTTAGTAGAAATCTAACTGAAAAACAAAGTTCTAGAACTGAAAGTACTTTAGCCATTAGACAAAATGAAGAAGATTGCTCATGTAAATATTATGATTTTGTATTATTTCTTATTAATAATGGAATAAATATAGAAAAAATAAAAGAAAATATAAATTTATTGAAAAGTATAGATAATTTGAAATAAAAGTATAAAAAATATAAAAAAAGGGAATCACTCCTTAAGAGTGAAAAGAGCGATATTCTCTACTTGGGGATCACTCCGAATAAGAGTGAATCGCTGTTAAAGAGTGAAATGTAAATTTTGCTTTAATTTTTTAATTTTTTTATCTTATTTTTAATTTAAATTAATTTCTGATTAATTATTGATCCAATATAGAGAGAATATAGAGAGAATATTCAAGAAGACATTGAAAAAAAAACACTTATCACTGTGTTTCCACCGATCTCAGTGTTTTTGACTGTATACCCATCACAGTGTGTCCCATATACAGTCTCACAGCAGGGATCATCCTTTTTAAGAACTGTGAATTTGGTTTTTTTTTGTTTTTTTTTTATCTCACTTAGCTTCATAGTTTTTTTTTCATCAGAATCCTGAAAGGCGGCATCGCCTATCGGGGGACGTTCACTGGAGTCAGTGAGGAAGGAACCCCAAACCTTCCGTTTGCTAAAGCAACTTAACTAGACTCGATGATTTAACCACTACGCCAAGTGAGACAGGAAGTTTTAGTTTTAGATTGGTTAAATATTGATTAGGGGAATATATGAAAATTTTAATTATTTTAATATTTTATTTTTTGTTCAAGTTTTTTCGCAATTTGGTTTTACGTGCTTCTTAGTTTTATACTAGTACTGGGATACGTCCACCGGAGTCGGTGGGGATAGAACCCGAACTATCGGTGAAACCGCTTCACGGATCCGTCTGATAATGGTTAATTACCAGCTTAACTCTGTACTAGTGGTTTGCACTAAGTGAGACAAGAATTGATAGTTTTTAATTGTATAAGAAGTGAATATAGAGTGAATATGTAGTAGTGTAAAAAACAGGGAAATTAAATAGCAGACGACTTGGTTTATTTTCCGAATATGTATATGTCTCCATGGCTCGGGGGCCCGGAGGCCACCATATACACATTACTGTTGTCTCAAATTCAGCTATCGCAAACTCATCTCCTTGACTAAAAATAAAACCGGTAAAAAGATTTCCAAATTAACTAATTGAATTCAGGGAAATTAATGACAATCTTTTGAATTTTTCTATTTCCTCAATCAGAGAAGAAGCAATAGAATAATCCTAATTCATCTTATTTGTTAGATAATGTTGTTTTCAACCATTCTATTTTGTAATTTTGAAATATTCCTAAATGTTTTGTGCGGGTATCAGAAAATGCAAAGTTTAATTAAAAAGAAAATAAATTGTGGAAGAATAATTTTAATAATTTTATGCACACGGTTTGCGCATTAGAAATAGTGCTTGAATTCCATCATAACATTTTCTCAAATTTTGTTATCTAACATGTTAATGTCAAGTTGGCAAAATATAGAGACATCTATCTGGAGAAATAGTTTTTTGTCCGGCATGAATTTTGCGGAATAGTTACCTCGGCTACTGCTTAGAATTGCTTTCAACGCTTACGGTATCTATTCGATGGCTTTCCAATTTTTTTATTTTAAAACATCTTGAAAGGTAATTAGTTTTTTCTAGTGAAAAATAAATGTTTTAATATCTTGAGATGACTTGAAATATGGAAAATTAAAACTCAGAAAAATTCGTCTACCTTTACTTAGAAAAACAAAGCCTAAAGGATAAAGAAACCTTGACCGAACGTTGCGGCCAGAAGTTTTCGGAT